>NW_017729009.1:19990168-20011403 GCF_001723915.1 Gavialis gangeticus
CTAGGCCCACTGGGCCCCCCCCCCCACACTCGTCCCCCCCAGCTCAGTGACCGGTGCCTCCTGGGTCTGCGGGGGCAGCCAGGGTCTCCCTGAGACCAAACACTGAGCTGGGGGACACAGGGGGCCCCCAGCACACTCCCCAGCAGACCTGGAAGTGGACTGGAAGTACTTCTGGTCCACTTCTGGGTTCGCTGCTGAGCACGTGGGCCCCCCCTCCCCCCGGCACCCCTGTGAGATGCTCCATGCGCCCCAGCATCATAGCAATCATGAGCTGCGCTAGTACTTCAAGGTATGTAGAAAAAACTTTTAAAGCTATTTCTGTGTCTGAATCACTGATTCTCCAAATCAGCATCGAATCTTCAGATTCAGCCAAATCAAATCAGGAACAGTGATCTGAATCAACGAATTGAGTCACTGTCCCTGATTGGGGCCAAATCCGAATTGAATAGGGCCCGTGTTGCACATCCCTAGTATTTACTACCAAATTATATGATCAAATTGACCAGCAGAGAATACTGCAGAAGCAAATAGTTTCCCCCTTCCATCTCAGATAACAAGTATATCTTTGTGTGTACTGTGAATTGGAGTTAAAGGAGTTACTGGCACAGTCAGTGGGGCATTGATGTCACTTGGTTAACAGATCTAGAGAAAAGCCCCCAAATAACCTGTACGTGACATCAGAATAGCAAATGAGCACCTGAACTAGATGGGGCCTGAGCAGGATGACAACTCCACAGAGACTTTACAATGGATGACCCACTCTGTTTGCAGTGTCTGAGAACGTGTGGCAAGCAGGTCACATTTAACAGCCTTCAATGTGATGCTGTGGCTAGTAAAGCAAGCAAAACGCTGGCTTGCATCCAGAGATGCTTCTCAAGCAGATCCCGGGACGTCATTCTCCCCTTGTACTCGGCCTTGGTGAGGCCTCAGCGGGAGTACTGTGTCCAGTTTTGGGCTCCACAATTCAAAAAGGATGTGGAGAAGCTTGAGAGGGTGCAGAGAAGAGCCACACGCATGATCAGAGGTCAGGAAAACAGACCTTACAAAGAGAGGCTGAGAGCCATGGGGCTATTCAGCCTGGAAAAGCGCAGGCTCAGGGGTGATCTGGTGGCCACCTATAAATTTATCAGGGGTATGCATCAGGATCTGGGGGAACATCTGTTCACCAGAGTGCCCCAAGGGATGACACAGTTGAATGGTCACAAACTCCACTGTGACCGATTCAGGCTGGACATAAGGAAGTACTTCTTCACTGTCCAAGCCCCCAAGGTCTGGAATAGACTGCCGATGGAGACGGTTCAAGCACCCACTTTGAACATCTTCAAGACACATTTGGATGCTTACCTTGCTGGGATCCTATGATCCCTGCTGACTTCCTGCCCCTGGGGCAGGGGGCTGGACTTGATGATCCTCCAGGGTCCCTTCCAGCCCAAATGTCTACGAAATCTATGAAATCTTAACAAGAATTAAAAAAAAGACATTAAACATCAAACATCTCTTTGCCTCTGACAATTAATTTAGAAGAAAACCTCATAATCAGTTGCACATTTGTCTCCGTTCAGCTAGCGTGACTCTGCTCAATTATCACACCGCCGTCTAGAGCAAGGAGTGTAATTCTCATCTCTGTTGTAGACAAGTGGAGGGGAGGACACAGCTGAAAGGTCAAAGGTGACATAAAGAAGTCATCAGGGGCATTGCTGTCTGCTCATTAGCCATCAATAATAGCAACCCTTGTGGTTGTGTCCTAATAAGAAAGCTGAGTAATGGGATGGGGGACCCTGACAAACTGCTTTGCAACGGTCTTGAAGGTACTCTCTGGCTCTGAGCCTGTCCTGCGGCAGATATATCTGAGTAAAAGCACCTGGGCCTGGAGCTCTTCTAGCCCTTCTGCTCCCTGTTCTTGTGATTTATAGAAACAAGTGGTGCTTGGGCTCTTGGACTGCAAGGTATCAAGGTTTGGTGCCAATGGCAGCATGAGCCCCTTCAGCAAGGAAGAAGACAGGTTACAATTGCACCTTTTGCACTCACGCCTGGATGCAGGGCTACATGGTGACAAGACCCATTTTTAAAGCTACAGCAGTCACTGTATCCAAGACTGAATCTGGAATCAATGCGGCCTTCCTCTGTCCTTGGGGGGAGTTCTGCCAGACTTCTTAACATAACCCTTAGTAGCGCTAAGCCTTCCCAAGCACAAAATTCCCTCAAGGAAAAGCACAGATTATTGTCAAATGAAGCTCCTGTATTCTCCCCCTGCTACTCAGCAAAAACAATTCTGCCTCCCCTGGTCTGAGCCTGCCTCCGCACTAACATTTCAAAGCAGGGAGAGGGAGAATGCAGCTTTGCATCAGTCAACCATCATTGCTTGCGCACCAGAAAGTACAATGGACCACAGCAGATCAAACATGAATGGGAATAATTGCAACTAGGTTACACTCATCCAGAGAAGTGAAATAAATGTCAGAGCACAGCTCAATTTTTAAACGAGTTTGTTCATTTATTTGCTAGCTCCCCAGAGTAGTTGATATAAAACAGGGCTCTAAGGCACACATGGAAATCAAGTTTATACCCCCAAGACAGCTTTAGATCTTGACCATGAAGTGCGATGACAGCAATGGGAACTCAAGCTAAGCTGAGCACTGGATGGGGCAGACTCTAAGATGCAGATGGGTTCAGTGTGGCCCATTCTGCACACTCTGGACTCCTGGCTGTTCACTCAGTGTACGTGGTAGATTTGCTACCACCAAAAACGTAGCCTTTAAAAATACACAAGCAGATGTGCTAATCTTTTAGGACAGCACATACATAAAAGTTAGTGTTTATATAAATGATACCCCTCACTTCAGACTGAATTTAATCATCAAAGGGAAAAAAAAACACTTTTTGTTTGGTCTTTTACTAGTCAAAAATGGCTGGTATTTAATAAGCCCTGGAGCCAGCTCTCAGTAGGACAGGCTTTTTATAGGCCAGAGGCAACTGCCATACACTTCCCTTCTGCATACAGCCACTGACCTGTGTCCAGCTGATTTGAATTACTTCCTAAACCTGATGCTTCACCCATTTAGATCAAAACAGAGAGAGAAACATGGCATTTCTAGACCGCAGTTCTTGGTGTCACTACACATTACCGATAATTTAGGAATGCTACAGAACATCTCAAGTTTAAAGTACTTTCATGGTTCCATATGAGAACTAAAACAGATGGGGATTCAGTGCGACCTTTCAACCTATGAAACACTGTTGACCCATAGTATAGTTCAACAAAGTTGCTCTTGGACTCATATTACATTTTTGAGGAAGCAACAGGGTTACAATTAGAATTGGGCAACACTGTTCAGAAGGTGGTTTGAATGGCTTCATGGCCCTTGCATAAAAGATAGTTTGAAATAACTTGGATATATCAATTCCTATCCTAAATCTGTGTCAAAGATTTCCCATTAGGTACTCAGTGTTTAGGAACAGTATATGCTCTCTGCTACGAAGGATAACAGGCTTCCAAGAAGAAAAGTACTTCTGGACGTCAAATGTTATAGGCAGTCAAAGTATGGTATCAAGCAGCAGGAGCAGAAGGCTTAAAAATCTCCTTTGCATAATGCAGACCTTGTATAAGAGGGCAGAAGATGAAGTCAGAAGATAATGAATTGCAGCCTATCAATGGGTGAAGTGGTATATTAACAATATTCCCACAGTGAAAGCCAGCCAGGCACAACCTTCTGCCTACACAGAGTCCAGCAAAGCTAGCTGGCCTCCACACAGTAGTGTCTGGGCTCCTTTAATTGGGGCTCTAAGTTGCCAAGCACTTGGAAGATAGAGAGTGCTATCATCGGTGTCCCATGGTTTTATTCATGGCAACTCTAAAGTTAATGCTTGCATCTTGCAAGTGATTTTGAATATGGGCTTTTGTTGACAAGAGCAACGTAGATGTAAAAAGTGAAGAACAGGTCCATGAAACAGTCTTGCTGAAAAAAGGGGGAAAAAATCTGAAAATATTGTTTGCTGTACCTCATTACAAGTTCAACCATTCATTTACATAGATCATTTGGCCACAATATTATTTTTTTACCTGAAAAGAGGCATTGCATAAACAAGAATGTTAAAAAAATTGACTTTTGTTGATACTGGGTGCACGTACACGAGCAATTAACTCAGAGCAATAAACTCTGGTGCGATTTGCACTGGAAAAAACTGCTCCTGGGCACAGCATTTATATGTGCACCCAGGACTACAGCAATTTAAGCCAGGGCAGAGCAGCCCCAGGCTGGCAGGGGACTCTGTGGGGTCAGCCCCAGGCTCCCGGTGGAGGTGTTGGGTGGCAGAGGGGCTGGCTTGGGCTAGCCAGCAGGCAGCTCTCACACTGTAGCATCCTTATGCCCCAGCCAGCCTCTGTCCCAGTCTACAGAAGTGTTGCAGGATAGTGGATAGCACTTGTGCTGTATGTCAGTGGATAGTATTTTCCTGGATGGTACTATCTTACAGCAGAGTTAATTAATTTCCTACACGCTAATACCCACACACGTGTAGACTGTGACACTTTACTGTGGAGCTAATTAGTCAACTGCAGTAAAGCACACATGTAGATGCAGCCACTGAACTATTTTAGTTGCATCTTTCAGGTGAATGACACTTGTGAGGGGTTTTGGACATCCCAGGCAATGAAAAGTTAAAGTTATATAAAATATTTACTAAATGGCACCATCATTCCAAACTACTGGTTATATTATCCTGAACTTCTTCGCCCACTACATCAGAGCCTTAATGATATAACCTTAATTATAGCCTTCCACCAACAGCAAAGCAAAGCAATGCAAAGCAAAACAAATATATATTGTAACCTCTTCCAAATGGAGATTAGTTCCATTAATAATGAGGAGTTTCATCCCAAACCACAAATTATCTAAATATGTCCTGCACGACCTTTTAATTGTGGAATATAACCTAATTATGGAAGCTGCATTTGAAATATTACCTTTTTTTAACCCCTAGCAAACTATTCCAACCTTTCTTTTACTCAGAGTTTGCTCCTTCATTATAGACGTTGCTGTATGAGCTCACCGTATTTTGAGACACTGGTGGGGGCAAAGTTAGACTCGAGTCCTTACCTGTCAAGGTCTAACATTCAGTGCAGAAGCAGAACATTTGGTTGGTGGGAAGGGATTTCCTAATACATCATGCTAAAAGTGCTTGACGCTGAATAAGTCTGAGCTTATTACCATGTCACTATCCTGCAACTGAAATAGGATGATGTTTTGGTGGTTTGCCAACACTTTATGTTGCATAATGTTAGTTCTATATTTTACAGCTCTTACAGTAAGATAAGGAAGCTGCAGCATTTAATCGGCTCTGTCAATTCAACTACCATTTTCACATCCAAAGCAAATTCCGGGCTAGACCCTGAATTTATACAGTCTTTCATCCAAGGGTGGCAATGTGCTTTACAGATATTAGCTAAAGCTGAAAGTCCCCTTATGAAACATGTACTTCCTAAGGGCTTCTTATTTAGACTCATGTTGCATTCCCTTTCCTAAGGTCAATATTTTACACTGCCTTAGACGTGCTCAAAGGCTGTGCCTTGTTCAACAGATCCTTTGTATCAAACTGAAGTGACAGCCTCTCCTCGTTTCTCAGTTCTTAGCTGCAATCGGTACCTGGCTGAGACTAATGCCTGGGAAACAGAGAGGTAAAACCGAGAGGGAGAAGGAAGCACTGTGCAGACCAGTAACTCCGCTCTGTGTCTTCACACGTAGGAATCCAGCCTTCCCTCACCTCGGCGCACAGAGCACCAGCCCCATCCTGAATATCTGAGGAGTGTGCCCAAGCCAAATGGAGAGATTGCCTTGGGCTACTAAATAGTGCCTGAAATCCTTTAAATACCTCCAATTTCCTCTGATGGGAATCAGATGATTCCTGCTTAGGTGGTAAAAAATGTAGGAGTCAGGCTCGACTCCACTTTATCCTCTAAATAGCATATAAAAATGTAGTTACAATGTCCTTTTATCATCAGAGGCTGGGATATCAGTAGGCTGCTTCCCTTCCTGTGCCCACTTCACCCTGATCTTGAATGGATTATCCTTGCTTTTATGATTTCAAGACAGGATTACTGTAACTCATGATTTGCTGTGGTTAGCTGTTACAGCATTACAGAAACCAGCCAGAGCAGTACGTGCCTCCCAAACTGCTTCTTTATTTATATTATAGACAGTCACCTTGCTGGAGTCACAAGACCCCTAGTTATCTTTCCTGCTTGATGCAGGCAGGGGGCTGGACCTGACGATCTTCTGAGGTCCCCTCTGGCCTTACCATCTATGAATCTATATTTATATAACACATAGAGTTGTCTTCTTCCAACTAGGTCCTCTCCAGTCACAGAATACTAGAGACCTTACAGAAGGAGTTACTGACAGATGCCTGTCCTGCCCCCTCTCACTGGGATCTATTCAAGGCACTGAGGTTTCTTACACAGTCCGAAATTCTCAGCTTCACAGGTCAGGTCAATGCTATACCTGAATGCAGCCCTGACCTGCCTCTCGAAGGCCTGGACTTGGTGTAAAACGTTGGATGGATTCTTCAAGGTCAAGCTGGTCAGTAATACTGGGATTACCCCAGGGCATTAAAATATCCAAGGACAATTTCAAGAAACAGCCTTTTGTAGCAAAGTCTGCATAATATGTGCTTAGAGCAGAAGCTTTTTCTTGAGATGTCACTGGAGATCCAGCTGAGTGAATGTACTCCCTTAGGAAAATGTTGCTGTCTGTGGACATCTCTCTTCAATACTGGAGACTGCAGAAGATACCAGATGGCAGCCTCGCTATTCCAACATCATCCTCTAAAAATGCTAGGCATGTAGAGAATATAGTTATAATGAGACTGCATCAGTGTTTGTATTAATGCTACCCATGTTTAGGTCTTCAGCATGCCAGTGAAGCATACCACAGAAGTTCAGAGAGTAATGAATACTTTTCACTGACAAACACCAGAGTGATGGAGAAACGCCGGTTCGATTCTCTTCTGCACCTGACTGATATCTGGTGCGGAGAGAATGTGCATGGGGGTTTTGATGGGGGAGGGAAAGGGAGAGAAGACAAGGACCCAGTTCCACTTCCCTGATTTGGGGAGCTGGTCCCAGCCCTGACAAGCGCAACAACTTCACCCACTGACAGTGTCCAAATTGTACCCTATGTTAGTGGGGCATAGGCACAGTGCATGCATCTTAGGCACAGACAGAAGGGCGGCTCCCCATTGTAACTCATGGCACTTTTTAGAAAACGCCATTAGTTGCAACGATCACCTGGACTCAACAAAAGTTCACTGCTGGGTCCCAGGGGCTGGGAAATCCAGCTGCTGTTCTGAGTGGCTGTGAGCCTGCAGCTGCTCTTCCCCTAGCAACACCCCTCCCGCCTCCCAGCCCCCATGCTTTTTTCAGAATGGGAGGGGGGAAAGGGATGGGAGACAGCTCAGTTTCGGGGTTGCCCAGCCGCCAGGACTGGAGGGTGGGGTGGGTGGACTGGATCCTCCCCACTTTGGGATGTGCTCTGTTACTGAAAGCACTCGGTTTTGAAGGGTCTTTATCTGAACCCCATGCAACGTGGGTTCAAATTTTTGCAGGATTGGGCTCTTTTAAAATGCTCTGCAGTTGTGCACTTCTGTTTGGTCATGACTGTAGAGAGCTTTCAGGAGCCGGATCAGATGAAAATTGTCACTTCTGTCTGTGCCTTGTGTGCCCATAGGGGGCTCTCTGCTGACCGATTACAGCATTTTCTGGCCCCTTTCCATTTTCTAATCAGTAACAGAAGCAAGGTTTGAAACTGGCCTAACATCTCCATAGTTGAGGCCAATTTCTAACCCCCTCAAAATTGTGTGTGGCGAATAGACAAAGTTCACACGAGGCTTTTCCTGAACAATCAGGCCTGAGGCTCACTGGAGACCACCACAGACTGTGTCTCAGTTTCAGGATCTGCAATGAACTTTGCCTGATTTCATATTTTCTTATGTTTCATATGTTTGCGTGGCGTTAAGTTTAGCATTGCAAGATACAAACCACCTCCCCTCCTAATTATAACTGGACCAATGATCAGAGGAATACATTTCCCATCTTAAACAACTGCAATTTTTAAACAGTACAAATCTGCTTCTGATTAATAGCAAAGTATGAAAGAGGGATGGAAAGTATTTTACAAGCAACATTACTGGAGTGAAATATTACTGCTGTCAAAAAGGATGTCACAGTATTTCAGCAAGATGGCCCTTGACATCAGAAACCCTTGTCTCAACAGCCTGAATTATTCCATATTGCAATTGGGTTAAGGCAAAACAAAACAACTATTCAGTCTCATTAATGAGATAATAGTAGGCCAGGGTCTCATTAGCATGTTGGTACTTGGGCGTATGCTAACAAGATGGTGGGTCTCAACCTCACTTCCACATGGCCCGCTCTGTTGTAACAGTGAGGTATCTGCGAGTTTTCATGCTACAAACATCTTTTTTTTCAGTGATTAAATTCACCAACAATCCCCTCGCTGCAGCTTGTTTGGCTGTTTCACACTTTTGTCCGGCATTGCCTTTGCCTCATTTCCACAACGATAATCTTTGCAAGTGGTCTCATTATTAGAGGGAAAACAAACGGGCAAGAAAGCATGACAGAGCTGTCGTATCATCTGGAAAGGTTAGAGTGGTTGTGGCTGTAAGCAAGGACAGGAAACTGAATGCTCGTAAGGATAAAATCATTACAACTTAGACATAGCTTGGTGGGAGGTAATCAAATGTCTCCCTGCATCACAGTAAAGGCAGGTTATTTGCACTTTTTTTCAGAAGTCTGCCAGCATTGCCTTTTCATACAGCCAAATCCCATGGCTGTTACAACCAGCTATGGAGTGGGTAGGCATTTCTAGGATAACCTCCAGCTTAACGGGCCCCAAATGTGCTCTTTTCATCCAGTTAAATACTCAAGAAACTCCGCCAAGAAATCCTCACAAAATTCTGTCTATTTATGGGTGAATTGTGAGAGTGGCAGCCACGTTATATTTTGCGGCAGTGCTGTCGGGATGTTACGCATGCTCCAATCACCCCTTCCACGCTGGTCCCGGAGGCACAGGAACACCGAGGTTGGAATCCTAAACAGGTTTCAGCAATGGATGAGCACCAAAATGTTCAGCTCAGCAAAGACAGCACCAGAGGCTGAATTTAAGTCACATAGGGCATGTCCAGGTGAGCGTGGTCATGCCGTATGTGGTGCCGCAAACACATTTGCAGTGCCACAAACTGCACAATCCGGTATTCTCCATGCTGCAAGGGCATGCTGCCTGAGCGTGTGTTGCACCAGTTTTTTTCCCCATGTGGTTTTTACCCAGAGGTAAAAAAAAAAAGGGGGGGGGGGACAAAAATACTTGGTACAGTGCACACTTAGGCAGCAGGCACTGCTGAAGTGTGGAGCTGGGCTGCCTGGAACCACGCTCTGCTGCCAGCCAGGCTCCGTGCAGCAGAATCACAGCCCTGGAAGGCCCCTAGGCCAGGCTGCTGGGGCCAGCCCAGTGCTGGCCCCACCTGAGACAACTTGCCATGCAGTGCATATGTGGCACAGGCATTTCCCGGGGACAAGTAGCTGTGGAGCAAGGTGTGCCACTGCTAGTTGTCCCCAAGGAACCAAACATCCATGCACATCTGGACGTGCCCTTAAGTTACATTAGTGGTGAAAACTTGGCTGCCCGTAGGTCCAACAAGGCCTAAATCACTCCTGTAAATGTGCATCTAACTCTGGTATGTGCTGCAGAGGGTCTACCTTTCCTGAAGATGGCTGACTAAGCAGAAGCCACAGCACTCATGTCATAAATATTTTAATACATGTCAGTTGAGTCACTGAAGTGTGCGGTTGCCTCTAATTGTGAATGTATTCACAGAAAACCTCACAGCACACTGCCACTTGGAATTACTTGTGAGCAAAACAAATGACAAAAGTGGTGGGGGGGTTGGAGGGGGGGTTAATAACATTTTGCTACACTGCAAAGTAGCTTTTCTTTTAATTCTACACCACATTGTTGGAGCTGACAGGAAGCAACCTCATTTGTCATGACAAGATATATATATAAAAAAAGAAATTTAGAAGGGATTAAAAGGGAATCCAGTTTTGAAAATTTGCTAGTTGGAAAAGGCTGTGATTTAAATCAGAAGGGTCTGGGTTGGATTTTTTTGACAAACTTAAGGGAAGCAAAATGTTGCCACACACATGTGCAAGGCAGATATAACATTGAGGGGAGGCAGTATCTCCTACTGGAGACAGCACAGCTTTAGAAGGCATGGGTGGAGGGTGGTCCACTGCAGACTAGCCAATAACCTGGAAATAAATGCTTTCATGTGGTTCGGGCACCTAGGGGTGCCTACAGATGCGTGGGGATGCTGCTCCGACATGCTGTAATTACGGTGCGGCAGAGCAGACCCGATTAACCGAGTCCGCTGGAGCATGGTAACGAGCACATTCCAGCAGCCTCTGCATCTCGTGTATCCAGTATCGCCATGCTTCACAATGCCGATCAAGCTTTAGTTAAAGCACCCCACCACCATTTTGAAATGTGGGACGCTTAATACACAAGATGCTGAGGCTGCTAGTGGCCCAGAGAGCCGCTCTAATTAAAGCACCCACCCCCAGAGCATGTGTGAAGACACCCACCATATCAGAGTCCAGATATGAATGTAGCAGAGCAAAGACATTCTGGGTGAGAGCCCTAATCACTGGCTATCTTGGGATGTGTGTGTGGGTGTCCGTGTGGACGCCTCCGATTTTCTCAGAAAATCCACCCTGGACCTGAAGGATCTCCTTATTGAAAGCTTTGTTGAATCTGACATATCCCACTGCCCTCCCAAAACGGCCAGTTGTGAAGAATCGGCGTTTTCAAATGCAACCCGCTTTTGCAAGAAAATTCCATGCCACTTCCAGCTTAGAGCAGCTATTTTTAGAGCACTTTTTTAAAGCGCTGCTGTAAAAACAGGAGCATGCCTCCAATTCAAATAATGACTCTAATAAAAGTGAAATCATTATATATAAATCAGTGTAGTCCTTTTCATCCTAAGGGATCTCACATTTATATGTATGAACTATAAAAAGAAAGCATCGCTGAAGCACAGCCATTTCTAGAACCTGCTTCAACCACAATGGACATTCACTGCACTGGGAAGGGAAATTTTAGGCCAGATTATCAGCATAAATTTTTACTTTTACTAAACAGCATCATGTGAATATCAAGGTTCACTTTTCAAGATAGCACTTACACAAAAAAGTCTACACCAGCAAGCAAAGGCTAAGCAAAAATTTGAGACTTCCATTTTAAACTGCAGGCTTATGGGTTCATATTGGATATGTTAAATTGTATGCTGCCTGTGGTATGTTTTGTGAAAGGTTTGCAAATAGAAGAAGTGGAGTGCTTTCAAAAATTTTTCCCCAGATGTCCTCACAGAGTGGACAGGGCTTTTATTTCCAAAGACTCACATGAAAAACTCCCACAGAATGAAGTTCATGGTATTTGAATTCCCTTTCTCAAAAGAGGAAAGCGTTGGTGGGCATATCTACACGTTCATTAATGTGAAGTGATTACTGAGCATTAAATTTAGTCCTTGTTTAATCAAGTACTAAATGAATGTGCAGTAGTGCCTATAAGCACTTTTTTTTAGAGACACTACTGCTCAGTAGCCTAATAATACTGTGCAGTAGCATATTAGCACTGTTCATGCTGTGACACGCTACTGCGCAGTATTATTAGGCTACTGTACAATTAGCATCTTGTGTATACATGCCCTGTGTATGTTAAATTTGGGGCCCAGGCCACCAGGCCCATACCTTTTAGCTCACAGAATGCATCATTTTGATGCTTATGAATGGCTGTATTTCACTCGGTGACAGGATTTCCAAATGGATATAGCTTCTTGTACATGCGTGCTGCCAAAATGGAAGACCATTTCAATTCCATTCGTGTGAAACTCTTATACCATACTTGGCTTTCCGTTCATTTGGGCCAGATATTTTAAAAATAACTGTGCAATTCTCTTGCACAAATATCAAATACATGTATTTAATAATCTAGTACTTTGGGTCTTGTGATGTGATACCTCAGAACTGAACAAATGACAAGACAGAGATCAAATTAACATACTAACCAAAACCTTGGGCGCTCAGACTGTGGCAACTGTTTTCAATCTGGGTATTGTATATCATCAAATTATATGCCTCATGATTTATATGGTGGAACAAACTGGGGAAAAAAGCTATGAAAAAGCCTATTCCTACTCATCAACAATTGTGCTTGATCATTTTATACAGAGTATTAGTAATTTTCCCTAGAGAGAAAAATTGGAATCTAGTGTAATTAAAAACCTGGTTATCATTAAAGAAGAGTCAAACGCATTGGGATAACAGATGTCGAACTGTCAGGAGCTCTGCTGATATGCCATTAAAAAGGATGCAGCCACAGGTGGGATTTTTCAAGCTCACTCATCCATGGCTTAACTCTCTTCCCAATGAAGTGAACAGTTTTTATAAAAGCCCTGTGATTTTCCCTAAAAAGCGATCCCCATTGTTTCAAATAGGAGCAAACACTCCTGTCACAAAAGATGATGCTTCCTGTCGTCAAAAGGCAATGCTTCTCAAACCCTCCCCTGATTTTGGTTTTGTGAAACAAAAAACTAAGATTGTACATAAATCAGAGTATGACTCCCCTTAGCTCATTATCACCTTTTTAGAGATGCCTCTATCAAGAAATAAGACTCTCAGGTCGCATCCAGATGAGTGCGGCCACGTGGTATGTGGCGCCACATACTGCACATTTAGATGCTCTCTGTGCTGCAAGGGTGCACTGTCCCTGTGTGCGCTGCTCCACTCTTTTTTTTCCCCATGTGGGGTTTTTTTTGTTTGTTTTTTTTTTAACTCCTGGGTATTACACATTTTGTAGCCTATATAGCAATGTGGGCCCCAGCCTCCCCTACCCCACCTGGGGTAACTTGCCACGCGCCAAAGTGTGCATGGCACCGGCATTCCCCAGGAACAAGTAGCTGAGGCTCAAGGTACGCCGCCACTACTTGTCCCTGGGAAACCAAACATTTGTGCTCATCTGGATGTGCCCACAGGGAGTTTTGTTCAGATTTAAGTAACATATACCATAAAATACAGACCTCACCCCCCAAATACCACACTGGTTGCAGACATTCATTGTATGAGCTACATTCTATAATGATGGACTCTCAGACTGAACCTTGCTGGACAATATAACTGAGTCTTAAAAATTAAAGGATGTTAATTGGTAGTCAAAGACTAAATGTCTTTTGTTCCCTCAGAAGAAGTAAAGTAGTGATAGTGGGAAACCTCTGTTCTGGAGGAATCGGCTCTAAGGCATGTCTGCTTCTGCCAACTCTAAAGCTAACTTTTGAGGCATAGGTACCTTTTCCCTAAGCTAAACCATGGACCCCACCATGCAAAGCAAAACATGCTATTGCCAAAGCAATAGGCTATTGCCTGATTGACTAACAAAAATGTAAAAGCCACATGTCTAAAACAAACAACATCAGTTCTCTTGGGCAACTATACTCGGAAGAGCTGCCAGCTGACTTCAGTGGAGCTACATCAGGGATAACCTGTTGGCCCATTGTCTTCAAAACGGTACAGAAAAAAATTAAGCCCAGCTGAAAACATGCTCTAAAAGGCTAAGCTACAACTAAAATTTCCCTCTTATTACTAATAGGATGCAAGATCTTCTTTTTGGTTTCCTGATGGCTAAAGAAAACCATTCTGGTGATAATCCCTTTGAAAAGTGATCTCCACTGAATCATTCTTCTTAATATTCTTTGTCTGAAGGAAGCAAGGTAAGACAAATCCACACTGCATTTTCTCTCTCTGGTGAGAGCTGGAAATAATCTAGAGAAAAGATTATTTCCAACTTTCCAGCCCTTTTTCTATAATTAACAGGATGTAAGACATAACAAACAGAGGCTGGAGAAAACCACAAACTCTCCATATGGAGTTTAGTTCCTGTTTACTAGTATCCCATTTACTGCATCGGCTTTGATGGTCAGATAAATCAGGCCTCTCATGTTCCCGGAGTGGCCGCACTTATTGTGTGCTTATTTAAGGCTGGGAAGAGGAAACAAAGCAGAGAGCGATTATAACAATATGTATCACTATGGAAATACCAGGCTCACTCTGTCTTACAGAATACAAAACTGCTGAATAGCCTTTTGTGTGAAAACAACAGGAGAACAGGAACGATCAGTCAGAACGGCAACACGAACAAATACTAACTCCCCCCTGCCCTTGCTGTGTTCAAAGTCTGGGTCACAAAATTCATCACACAACATAAAGAATAACCACCGCTTGGGATGTCTTTCTGCTGATGCGGACGGTCCTGCAGTGCTAGAGTGCTTGGCCTGTTCATACCCAGGGCTAGGGAGGCAGGTGGTTCCTCTTCCAAGTTCAGTTATGGTCTAGTGACTAGCGAATGGCAGGGCTGATTAAAGATTTGGGGCTTAGGTGCACATTTGTCATCGACTTGGTGTGCTTCTGCACATAAGAAAGGCACCTGGATAATGATGGACGTCAGCATCTTGTGGAATTAAATCCTGTAATGTAACAGGCCAATTTTAACAGCACTGGGCTGCTGTAACTCAATTGGTTTCACTGGAGTTAGTCCTGACTTAGACCAGCGCGAGTGAGATAAAGCTCTGGTTCTCCACATCCGATCAAAGCAATTACAGTGTTTGTGTTGCTTAATGCCATGTCCATAATTGCAAAACATCACAGGCCAGATTATGGTCTGGTATAGAGCATAAAGCTCCTATGTGCGTTTTTCTGCTTCTGCTATGGATACGTCCAGGGGCTGATACGTCACAGTGAGTTAGGGTTTAACATGAAGAAGAAACATGATGATAATCGGGTGTTATTAGTCTAATAGTGCCATGGACACATTGTTGCTAACTGAACAGCTTGTGAGGGGTTTAGATCTATATGGCTGGGATGGAAGTTGGTGTTTGAAAGACAGCAGGGGAATGAATTCGAAATGAATTTTCTGTTTGAGAGAGACAAACGCTGACTCCAGGGTGTAGTCCATCTTATTTTTTATTTGAGTCTGGAAGACAGAAAAAGGGGTCAAAAGAGCATATTTTTTAGGGTTTTAAATAGAGAAGTATTTTAATTCTTAGGGGATCTGAGAGAACAAGTGATGAACTCAGTAAGAGCTTTTGTTAATGGCTTCAGAAAGTTAGTGCCACATCTTATCAGAAAACAGAGGTCTGCCACTCCCACCTAAATGGGTTGGTAAGAGTTAGGTCAATACAGTAAATGTTTGCATCCAAATTTAGCCCAGGTTGAGACTGGAAGTGCCAAAGTCATGTCAGATGATTTGGGGGAATGTCAGGGTCAAAAGACCTAAATAGCCTAAATAGCCCATCAAGTCGTTATGGTTAAGGGGTGCCCATTTTGCAGCCTACGTAGCAACGTGGCTAGCATCATGTCTCACTGCCGTTGACCTTCCAGCCCAAATGAGAAAGGTGCCCGTCTACAGCTGAGTCAGCTGAGAAAAAGACAGCATCACAACTTCGCCTAGAGAAGGCTGAACTTGTACCTCTGGATCTGTAGTGAGCTTTACCACCCTGCCATTGGGTCCCTTTGGTGGGAACATAGCCCCAAATAATAACGATTTTGCAGGATTCCTTGACTCTGTGCTATTGCCCTGTTCTGGGCCAGGGAGTCTGGCTTGAGGGCAAGTTCTGATTTGGTGATTTTGGTTATCCTAACTCTCATGGAAGACACAGAAACTTGGATTCAGTGCAGCAATTTTGATCCTCTCTTGCTATGATGTAATGTTCTATTGCCTTAACCACAAAAGAGCATTTCCTTTTTCTTTTTTTTTTTATAAACAGTTTTTTTCTTCTCTGTTGTTCAGAATAACTTACAAAAAATTGTAAATTTCTTTCCAAAATAAATTTGCTTTTGTTTCACTTGGCTGATGCTGTGGTTTTTTGGGGTTTCTTTTTTTCTCCTCCTCCCCCAGCCCTCTTTCCCTTGTTGTTTCTCATGGAATTCAGATGCACCCACCTAGTTTTATCACCAGTGCTGATGATGTTTGCACGGGCCCAGGAAAAGGTAATTGCTAGAGAAAAAAAAAAACACAAAGAGAAAGACTCCTACAAATATTTGACATAATTTTTTTTCTTGCAGTAGCTTTCTGGTGATTTAAAACTGATTGGAAGAGAATCTGAAAGGATTTTTCCCTCACAAAGTAACCATATGCTGAAGGAAGTAAAACTAAGTATTAATTCATGGACAGTTGTGTCCGATCAGGGAGATGGTCTCTTGTGAAAGCATCCTTGGGGGAAAAAAATGAGGAAGAAGAAAATAATGTTTTGCCTCTGCAATGTTCCTGTTACAATAGTCTGTGTTGCACATTATTTTAGTGCTGTGAAAGGTACTGGACTGGCAGGTCTAGAGACCATGATTAATTAATAGCATTAATCATTACATATATTGCACCATAAATGGGCATGACAGTTAGAAGAAAAAACAAAGGATGTGTTTGGGAGGAAGGGAGGCATGTGCATGGCAGGCTCAGATCTCATTTACCTGGAGGTATATTTAGAAGAAAGACACAAGGCCACATTCTGCTCTCACTGACTTACACCAATACAAGTGAGGGGAAAAAGCGCAAAAGAGTTACTTCAGATTAAGACCTACATAACTGCTCTTCAGCCCAATTCTCCCATGACACCATATACCGGCTGCAAACTGATCCTCATCCTTATTCTGAGATGTGCTGGTCTGAGGTACATTCACTATGGCCTGTGCTGGGAACGCTCCTAAGTTACTCGATAGCACGATAAGGCGGGCGATTTTACGTATGTTGTGCACATGTCCTCCTGGAATAAAACCAGCTGACTCTATCAGTTGCCCCCTGGCTGACATGCAGCAAAAGAGTCATTCATTACCGGATTTGAACTTGTGAGACTAAGAGGTAGAAAGTTCCTGAACCAAATGGCAAACCTTGGAGTTCCTTACCCTCTGGTAACATGGTTTATTTCTACCCTACTGATAAAATGAGCAAATCTAGTCCTTGAGGCATAATGACATCAACAAAAGTGTGTATACTTCAGGCCAAAATTTGTCTCAGTGGGGCAAAATCATCACTCCTCCAACTTCAGTGACTTCACTTGAATTGAGGGCATTCATTCAGTACCTTGCAGAAGGAACGTGGCTCCTGAACGGGGCAAGTTCATTATTTAGTCATCCCTTATAACACCCCCAGGAAGTCATTGTTATAGATGGAAGCGCAGGGAGATTAAGTGACCTGCAGTGAGATAACAGCAATTGAATATTAAAATGCCAGACTCCAGCTCCCTTCCTATAGCCACATAAACATACAGCCAGCCTGGCAGACACCCTGCAACCTGCAGTAGTACCACACATTGTGGCATTGCTGCCAGCTATCATGAAAATACAGCTCAATTCACAGCTACTCTATTTTGGAAGACAAGACCGATGAAAGTATGGCTTATCATGACTACTAAGGATAAACACTTTGGTATTACACTCAGCGGAAGTCTATAGATTTCTTCATACGAGTTGAGTAGTCTGTTTGCACAGGCCTAGAATGGCTGCCTTTCAACAGAAAGGGTGGTTCATCTTTGGTTTTATTACTATTTAACATCCTTTCTCGTGATATAAATCAACCTAACATCTGTCGCTATTAGGCTCCAAGAATTGAGCTATTGCACAATCCACCAGCCACCCTGCAGATTTGCTGATCTCAGATTTTTTTTTTTCTTGAAAAGAGTCGTCTCCATTATTTGCTGTAAAGAATTCCTAGCAGGTCGGTAAGGTTTCTTTGTACTGCAGGAGTTTAGAAAGAGCATAAAAGTCGTTATTCGTTCATTTACTGAATGGCACAAAAAGTCAGGCCTTCAATCCAGAAAGTCCTTATTGAGACTATGATGTTATCACTAAGCTCCCCTCTAAAGCCCTCTTCTAATCAGGACCTTGCTGAGATGCTTGCAGATCATCTTCAGGGCTAAGCAGCAATCCCTGCTGAGCACTGGTGGTCAGGAATTTTTTACAACATTTGTTTTTTGTTGGATGATGCTGATTTCTTGAAATTCAAATTGTCTATGGGGTGTTTCATGATTAATTGAAGGTGTGAAGCATGATTCTAATATCAGCCTGGTTTATGGGCTACTGACTGCATTTGAATTAACTCTTATTTATTTTGGTGTTTGTTACATAAGAATTGGCACCTCCACCGACTGTGAATTCTGCAGGGGAAAGACAAGCAATGGGTGAAAGATCTATCAGCCTTGGCCTCCTGGGCTATAGCAACCTATAGTTTTTGGTTGACATATTTTTCAAGAGCTGCCTTTCTAAGAGGATTTACACAGGACCCATCTTGGAAAGTAAAAAAAGCCCCCTGATCAAGAACCAGACTGGATTTGGGATAGGAAGGCATTTGGACTTGAATCAAAACCAGAGAGACAGGAATTCAAGTCCAAATGCCTTCCTATCCCAAATCCAGTGGATTCAAGGTCTGATGCTCCAGCCTTCCTAATACATACATAATAAATTGCTCCAGGAAAGCACGGAAAATGTTTCCATTTTCTACCCAGTAGCAAATTATCCAATGCCATTTTGAAGGAGTTTACGATGGAAGAGCTGTCAACTAGTTACACTCGAGGGGCCTCCGTGACAACTCTACAACACTTGCAACTGTGCTGCTTCAGTAGAAAATCTTAGGCAAAATAAAATATTATCTCCTAGGCAACTATGAAACAGTATCAAAGTTGCTTATTATTTTCCTAATTAAACTTCACAAACTTCATAACAGTGACAGATTCTTGGTTATCATTGCTGCAGTAATTTAGATGGGATGCCAGAGGGAAAGGATGGGGCAGTCTGTCTTATTTCATGCCAAGATTTTGCGCTACCGGTTACACTCGTCAATCTCCAGCTGAAGCATTTAGCAGCTCTAAAGAATTCATTAAAAAGGCTAAGATTTATTAGAAGCACCTCAAAGTCATTAATAATTCTGATGAAACATGGAGCTCTTGCATTCACATGCTATTTATGAAACTCCTGATTACAGAAAATGAAAAGCGGGATATCTGTTGAAAAAAATTTTTCAATTTTTTTTTCACAGCATGTTTTTGAAATTGCCACATTTTGGTAAAAATAAGCATTTTGCAGCTTTGGAGGGGTGGGGCTTTCTTTGTTTTAATATGTGTGTGTGTGTGTGCGTGCGCGCACGTTTTTCCCCTCAACTTATTCTCTTTCACTCCTCCCACCTTGGTCTCCACCACTAAAATGGAAAAAGTAAAAAGAAAAAAAAGGGGGCGGAAGAGAAGGAAAAGCAAAAATGGGAACAAAAAAGAAATATAAAAACCCCCCTAAAATCTGAAAAATAAATCACTTCAGCAGGTTTGTAGTTATAGAAATATTTGCCAATTTTAAAAAAATCATAGGAATTTTCAAATTTCTATTACAAATCTTTTTAATATCAGAAAAGGTTTGAAGAAAAATTCAACCACTTTAAATACAACTTTGGTGAAGAGGTTAATTACAATAAAATTATATATTTTGGGGAGGGAAGGAGATAAAGATGTATAAGGTCAGGCTGACTAGAAAATAAAAAAAATGGTTTTATGAAAATGTCAAGATTTCAGGATTTGTTTAGTTCTGCTGTTAAATGAAAATCAGATCTTTTGATTTTTTATACAAGGAATCCAGAAAAGATGCAGAAAACAGAAAAAAATAAAAATTCTTAAACTGACACCCATCTTCATTAATATTTTCTGCGACTGTGCATGCAGTTGAATTTGTGTGCTCAGTGCTCGGTTATGTGTCTAGCTGGTCATTGCATATATAGTTTCTACAGACTTTGGGTACGTATGATTCTCACAGCAGGGTGTCACGTTCAAGCTGGTGTGTAAACCAGATTGTCAGAGAAGTGACACAGGCCCCAGCTAAATCAATGCCAAGCCTTACCTTGACCTCACCTTTTAGCACCGAAAATAAATTTCCCATGAGAGCTGCTGTGTACTGATAATCTGATCGCTTCACTGAGGTGCTACATAGAAACTAAGCACTTTTGAAAATCCAACCCGAAGACACTGCCTTTACAACCCATACTTCATGCAAAGGATTCACGCTGCTCATACAATAGGCTTGGCCATGCAAAGCTTAATCGGGGGAAACATGCCTTGGGGTATGTCAGACATATTGCATGTAAATCACCCCTATCTAGACAGAAATCTGCATGATCCAAATTATATAGAAGATGAGAATAATCTACAGAGGATCTGCATCTTCCCCAGAGCCGTGGGGCCGTGCAATGGCACAGGCAAGGATAGGAAACTCAATCTCCAAATCCTGTCCTCCAGATTCTGCCCTCCGATGGCACAATGGGTGTCATGTACGTACAGAGTGTCTTTGTTCTTGGATACGGTATTGGAAAAAGTCAGTGAATAGCAAAAGAGGATCACAAAGGCAACTAATTGGTTCCTGCCCCTCTGTGGTCCCAGTGCAGGAGGGGCAACGCAGCACAGGGCATCTCCTATTGTTTCCAGAAGAAAAGGCCAAGTCAAGTTGCACCCGTGACCCACAGGCCACAGAACATTTGATTTGCTTGTAGCGCGGGGTTGCTCAAGTCATAATAGTTCGCAAACTTTTAAGGGCTTATTGGAAGGGAAGCAGCACCTCTTAACTTTTCAAGCCATCCTAATCTACTCTCCCCCTCCAGGAGAATACTGTCCACCAGTCATTTAAGGTATATGCCTTCAAAACATGTCTTTAGAAACATTTGCCTATGAGCTACTTTACTTACAGAGTTAGGCTACCCTTGCTCTTGCAAATATACAAGGAAGCCAGGTGAAACAAGCATTACGCCAGAATGAATTAATTTTACATAAATCCATTGCAAAGAGTGGGCAGGCTCAATGCTTCATTCCTAGAGACGACTAAAAGGTAAAAGAGCGGCTTTCTAAGGTAGGAGACTCCTATGCTAGAAGGAAGCACAACACAACCTAATTCTTGAGCCCACCAAGCAAGCAGGTGAAAATATATTCACACAAACATTTACTAGAACAAGTCCCTTTTTCCCCTCGAGACATTTATGTTCATTCAGATTGTGCAGCAGTAAATCAAATTAGATCAAAAGCAACTGTCTGAAAGGAAGCCACATGATAATCAGTTTTAAATTTTCCCATTACAAAAAGAAGCAGGGGGAGACAA
>NW_017729009.1:20011541-20014342 GCF_001723915.1 Gavialis gangeticus
AAAAAAAAAAAAAAAAAAATCAGTACAGCACAGGGAAGTTAATACATGCACTGCGCATCTAACCCATGAGGCTTGGCTTGAAACTGAATAAAATGACGTCTGAATGCAGCTTGTACTGACAGGCTCTTATTAAACATAATTACGCAAAAGGGTCTATCCTGAACCAGTTAATCATTAGGTAACAGGCATATAATTTTACTCCCTGACTTTGAAAATAATGGGAATGGATGTATTAATATTAACAACTGTTCATATTATATCTGCTTAGGCTTTGATTGACTTTCTCCCCCAGAAAGTATGTTGGGCACACATGAAAGCTTAGTAAATTAACTGAGTGTTTTGAATGTCGTTTCCCCTCTTTTGAATCCTCTTTCCTTCTTGTCTGTTATATCATCTGTGTCATCATTTGGTTTGCTTTGCTGTCAGCCTGACTTCCAGTTTGAAGGCTTGTGTTTTGTGTATGCAGTTGCTGACGCGCGCAAAAGTGGGTGCACTCAGACGTTACACAGGGAGCTATTTGTATGTGGTTATTGCCTAGCTGGTGGCCAACACTTGCACATGTGTTGGTTACAAATACATGGGATGGCTTTGTGCTTACTGATGCAGAGAGATGAAAACTAAAAGCTGGTTTAAGAAGACCTGAAAATAAGTCCAGCCTTTCTGGCGTTGCATAGGATTCTCTTCTGGTTTTACAGGAGTAACAGGTATTTACAATATATGGGTGTTGATGGAATAATCTTTATTTCACCTGGCTTTCCCTGATAACACTGCAAAGTGTTATATTTCTTTTTCACTTGATTTTTCCAATTAAACTTGCAGTAACTTAAATGTAAAGTGTTTCACCTTCCTCCATACCTTTCCTCTTCTCTTCCCCTCTCCCAAAAAGAAGCAGACTGTAGAAACTTTACGGAAAGGGGATGAGTTCTCGGTCTCACCTCAAGCCATTCCCAGTTTGTTCAGGAAGCTTTTCTGAGTCCTGAAGTAGAAGAATGTATTTGGCTGTTAATGGGTTAATGAAACCGGCTCCCCTGATGTGTTTTGAGTGAAGTTATATGGAGTTTTAAACTGCCACTGTAGGAGAGTCTCAACTTGTTTCACTATCAGTTGGCTTTGATAATTTGCCAAGCAGCTAATCCTGCCTGACATGCAACTCACATGATACAACTCACCTGCATTTTATCAAAGCAGTTAACCTGCCTTCAGTTCTAAAAGCAGTAAGTGTAATCCTGCCAATAGCTGTTCCAGCCGCCTGGAGAACATATTTGCAAATGATTCGGCATGGCTTTTCTTCAGGAGTTTCATTGCTAACGTTATAGCTTTAATTATACTAGAGGGTAGTCAGTTTGCCCCAGAAGTGCTCTAGGCAGCCACAGAGTTATATACGGTACCCAAAGGTTCCCTACTAACACACACAAATGCATGCCGTTACTCTCGTCCACTGGATTTGACTTGGCTGTCTTGAGTTGAAGGACAGATGGCTACAAATCATTTGCCCATAGAACAGCTTTCTTCCCCTGTAAAGTGTTAATGAAGTTCCTGTCCTTGTTCCTGCAGTAATTGTAAAGGCATGCTGAATAATACCGTGTCCACACTTTATTAAAGCCTAACAGTCTGACTCTGTATTCGCTGCTCTGAGTGCATCTGGATTTATTGCAGGTTAATTTCGTCGTGTTAAAATCAAACACCGGTTGGTTTTCATTCTTCAAAGGACTGATCCAAAGGCCACTGAAGACAAAGGAAACACTCCCATTGGCTGCTGTGCATCAAGCACTACCTTTGCTTTCTGAACTACATGGTTACAATGAGATTAAAACAAGAGTCACCACTGATAAGGGAGGAATCTTTTGCACTGGCTGCTGACTCTGATGAAGCAAAGTAGCCTCGACTCAATGAAATGATGCTCCTTCAGTTCATCTAAATGTGGCACTCAGTACAAAATGACAGAGAGGATCCTCCATGCCACTGTGCCGCAGAGAAACAAATATTATACAGAGGGGAGTTAATATATATTATTATTATTATATATTGAAATATATATTAACCCCTCCTGTGCGATTGGAGGGTCTGCTACCCACACTGCATTTCCCAGGTGCTTGAGTGGATTGGATTTGCATTTGTGTCTTGAAATTAGAGAGGACCAGATGTGGAAAAAAGCGTGTTTCTAAGGCAATAGACCAAGTTACAGTATGGCATGAATGTCACCTTATGAAGGCCACTTCCATGCGACTTTCTAGCTAACGGTCAGATCCTGCACAGTTCTGAGAACCACGAGGGAGCCCCTCCGGATCCTTAGCTCCCAGCAGCTCCCACAGAAACACTCGATGTGGTGTATAATTGGGCACTTACTTAGGGATGGTAGAGTTTCAAAGCCATGCAGAAGAATGCACGCAAATCCTATTATCGGTTAATGAGATTTGTAAAGACCATCATGGACACTTCTTTAAAAATGTACCCCAGGGAGGTCAAGAGAGACAGAAGATCCCATGTGGATCTGTCAGAGCCTGACAGTGCTTCAGACCATTTAAAGGGGAAAATCATTTTGGTGATTGCAGTCTGTTATTTTCTTCTGAAGAGAAGGGAAGGGACAGACTGAAGTGCCAGAGTGTTTTTTTAATGACATGAAAAAAGGCAACGCTTTAAAACACCAAGCTCCAATGTCTGGGCTTGCAGGTATATATTATTATGCGTGTGCATTTATAGTTTGCCATATCTGAGGTGACATCACACTTATTATCTCTGGGGATGGATGCTAAAAGAGGTGACTTAGCCAAACTACTAGGGATAGGCAGCAAAATGATTCT
>NW_017729009.1:20019342-20022229 GCF_001723915.1 Gavialis gangeticus
GGAAGAGCCCAGAGCAGCCCCGGCCCCAGCCCCCTTCCAGGAAGAGTTTGACACAGCCCTGGCCCCAGACCCAGCAGCAGCTGCTCCGCCCCACGCAGATCTGTGGGGCACATGCCCCCCATGCCCTCCCAGGGTGTGTGCAGCAGCAGGAACCGCCCCCCCACACCTCCTGATCCAAGCCAGAATAAGGGGAGAACAGGCCAGAGTGCAAATAGGTGCCCTCTAGAATGGAGACGGATGTACAGAGTGTGCAAGGCAGGGCTTATCTTCAGGTGTTTCCCTTACCCATGCTCAAGTCTCCTCCAACGACAGTGCTTTTTGACACTCTGAAAGACGCATCATTAAAAAATGTGTGGCTCGCAGAGATCTAAAGAAGATCCAGGATGTACGGTGTCACTCAAAGCTGTCACAGCAGGTGATGGCCAAATTTCTTGCCGGCAGACCGCGATTCTCCTTGGCTAGTTTCCTGGTTAAACACAAGGTTAGATAAATACTCCAGCAAACTTCTTTCAGCAAGGGCAGGATTAAGGAGGGTGGCCTGGTCTTGTGCTGACAACTTCTAAATGGTTCCAGATTGATCTTAATCTTCAATTACCATTTAGCCTCTTCCCTTTTGGGCGACTCATACAGGGGCCAGCTCAGCCATTATTTAGGGTGGAAAGGTCAGGAGGAAGGCGGCAGAGGCCCAGATGACTCTGGCTGTCCCGAGGAAGCAGGCAGGGAGTGACTCAGCATCTCCCGGCTCAGCATCATTTGCGGTGCTGGTCCAGGGAGTCTGGCAGAAGCTAACACTATTATTCTACACTACAGTTTAAGGCAAAGATGTAACAAGCAGGGTTTGTACCCTGGGGAGAGTGGGAGGGGAAGGGTACTGCTTAAGCACTGGATAGGGCTGGGGTCCCAAGAGTGGGGGGCTGGAGGGGGGTGGGGAGAGATGAGGGATGAAGGAGGCTTACCTATGCCGGGGGGAATCCCAAAATAGTCCCTGACTGCTGCTGCTGTCCCCACCATTGCCGCGGCAGCATGATCTGCCCACCCTGGCTGCTGTGCAGTGTCTGGGTGGTAGCTGTGCACCCAGCTGTTACTGTAGGAACAAGGCTGTGCGGCTGCTCTTGCTGCCGGGGTGCAGACTCCATAGAGATGGGGGCAATTCTTCTAAGCTGGCACCCAAGGCTGGGTCCTCCTTGCCATCCCCTAGTCACAGTGCTGGTTAAGGCAAAAATGCATGGACTCAACTTCCCAGAGGCTGCCACAGTTTGTCCTTTCCTTTCAGCTCCTGTAACCAATTTTTTTTCCTAGGCAGGCCAAGGGGAATAGGACTGCTGGTTGATGCTACTCTATAGATTTGGCAATAGAGGGCACTGCTAGACTAAGGTGGTTTTCTCCTGGTAGTTCCAGATGAAGTGACGTTTGCACAATATCTTTTTACAGTATGCTTTGCCACGTCTGGCTCCAGGTCCCTACCATGGCAGGAGGGAAAGGTTACTTTCACACGCTATCTTTATTTAGCAGAACTAGAAAGATTTATCCCATGTTTGTGCTTTCCTTTGCATCTGATGCAACAGAGAATAGAAAAATGCATGGGCTGCAGCAGTTTGGTGTTGCATGCATTTCTTTCTACAAAAATGGTAAATATCTTTGGAAAAAAGGGAAACAATACTGTTTAGTAGAAGTTTTCATTTCCTTTTTAATCTTAGTACACACTGACTAATTCCAGTATGGTTCCCAATCATTCCCTGTTTTCTTTGGTTTTGCTTATAGCATGTACATGTCTCTGGTGTGTCTGATCTTGTGCCTTGTACTTGTGTGTGAGGGTTTGAAATAGATCCTGGGGGACACAGGAGGGCCCCTTCCAATCCTATGTTCCCATGTTCAACTAAAGTAGAAAAACTAGAGTCAGGAACCCTGGGTTCTCCATCCAACTCCACTGCTAATGTACTATGTAGCTAGCTTGAGTGAGCCACTTCACTTCTTCATATATCAGTTTACAGCCCTGTAAAACAAGAATACTACTGCAAGGAATACTACAGTTATACTTCAGTACTAAACTCCTGCACAGACTGGCTTTGAGAATAAATTAATTGAGGTTTTTCTAAAACAGTTGGCAGTCCATAGAAAAGCACGCTATCTTTTCCTACTCTCTAATTCCGTTCATCTAACAGTTTACATTTCAAGCCCTGGAGGCTAATGGTCTCACACCTGGAAGTCAGAACTCCAGGGTTCCTGTCCAAGTCCTGTTTGTACAGTTTGTACGTTGTCCCACAACTGTGAAATAAAAAGCACCGTTGAAACCCGGAGGCTGGAATTGCAGATGGCAGGCCACTTCGAGTTTGTTTGGAGAGCAACGTTACATTGGCATGTTTCCCTTGTTGATAATGCTAGAATCACAGGGAATAATACTGCAGCTTTAGTGTATATAGCAATTATGTGGATGTCACGTAACAGAAATTCTGAGCATGGGACTCACCTAGACTTAATCTCAGAGGTTAGGTGGGAAAACAAGCATTCAAGCCAAAGGTTTAAGACAAAAAAAACAGAAGGGCAACACTTCTTCCACCCTGGATCTTTGGAAAAGATTAATATTCTTGGCTGTTATTCTGAAAGCTCAGACACGTTACATAGTTGTACTGCCAACTGCTCAACTTGATGGAGCCACAAGGAGGGCTGGGTACTGAACATCTTTGAAGAGCCAAATGTCAAACCAGCCTCAACTTGAATTGCAGCAGTGTCCTAAACCAAACAAACAACTTGATGAGTGGGTAATTCAGGGATGGGGACGACCCTGTTTCAGACAGAATCGGAAGCATGGTGATAGGGAAATCTGTGGACATCCCTGTTGGCCCCAGCCAGGAATGACTGCAAATAACTGAAATGGATGGGTTCATAG
>NW_017729009.1:20022932-20028221 GCF_001723915.1 Gavialis gangeticus
GACCCATTGGACTGTATGGGTGTCTACGCCACAGTCCCCCAGCTTCCTAATGAGAATGGGGTGAGAGACAGTATCAAAAGCCTTCCTGAAGTCTAGGAAAACTATATCCACTGCCACCCCTGCATCCAATGATTTAGTGACCTGGTCGTAAAAGGCCACCAGGTTGGTCTGACAGGACCTGCTGCTGATGAACCCATGCTGGTTGCCCCTGAGCATGCCGTTCCCTGCTGGCCCCTCCTGGTTCATGCCTGGCCAGGCACTGTTAAACACACGCTTTTGAATCAAGTAAAAAGTTTTGTACCTATTTAACAGATGGGGTGAGTTTAAGTGATGTGACCAAGGTCACACTATGATACGTAGCTCCATTGCTGCCTTTTCTGAGCAGCTGACAACACCTCTGGGGGCTAGAAAAGTACTATGCTCCCCATTTTACAGATGGGGAACTGAGGCCCAGAGATCCCAAAACCCAAATTCTCAAAGGCATTGCCCCAAATCACATAGGAAATCTCTTTGCTTCTATCTCTGGTATACAACTGCAAATGCATCACTGTGGGGGGGGCCATTTCCTAGGGCACAATGACTTTTTTTGGGGGTGCAGCTTGAATTCTACAACTCTGTTTTCTATGGCACTCTTTTCTGACACCCCTTCCTCTGCCTTCCCCGAGATACAGCCATGCATCTAGGAGTGAGTCTGAAAAATGCTGTCCTATTCTACACCATCATCTGGGACTTGGAAAGGTAAGAAGCCCGCTGGCAGCCAGTCCATTCCTTTGCTACCACCCCACTCTGGACTCTCACCTCACACCATCATTCTCCCTACACAGGAAGCCTGTAGTAATGCTGAAAATAAGATCCAGATTGCCTGAGTTCCGCTTCTGCGCATCAGCCCATAGGCCGTAGGTCCTAGAAAGGTGTACATCTCTGGCTGCAAAGACATTGGCTTGTATCTGCCACTACAGTTACAGAGCACATGCTTTCATCCAGTGACGTCTGAGCACGACACAATACACAATACAAACAGCAGCAGTTGTCCCAATGCTACTAATAGCCACCCCAAGGGCCACTGCTCCCATACAGACCAGCACACTGTAATTCAACCTATTTAAAAATCAGATCACCAGACCGTTCCTGGTGTAAAACACTGAACATTATAGCATCCAAAGCAAAAAGGCAAAGTATGAGATGCAAAGGAAGTATGAGCAGAATTTGAGAGAGCTGCAGTTTTTCACAGTCCGTTATTTTCAGGGCTTAGATGTGGATGTCACATAAAAATAGGCACACATCACACCCCCTTCTGCCTAGGACAAAAAGCCTAATGTGATTGTACTGAACCAGGGGTGCCTGACCTTTTTGTCCCATGGGCTGGATGTAGTATATGGGGCAGGCAGGGCTGAATCTATTGTATGGGGTGGGCAGGACTGGTAGAGTTGTTTCCAACCCTCCAGGATTGCCCTGGAGTCTCCAGGAATTGGATATAATGTCCAGGAGACTGCTGAGAGTCACCTGGGAGATAAATGATAGGCAATTCATTAACATATATATTAAATGTTGCATCCAATTTATACAGTAGTCCAGTGGGTTTTTAAAATGTAATAGTAACGTACATTTGCCTGCCTGGGTACAGTACAGTAGATCTGTCATTAGTGTCAGTACATCGTGTGCTGAAACCTCCTGGAATGGATTCAAACAGGGTTGGGAACCCTAAGGACAGGGGCCTGATCCGGTGCCCAGTAACAGCCCACATGGGGGACCAATCTGGGCACAAAGGATGAGACTGGCTGGGGCCTGATCTAGATGCACAGCAACAGCCTGGCCTGGACCCAAAGCATCCTCATGACCCAGCATGTGGGGTGGGGACCTGATTTGGCCCTGCAGTGATGGCCTGGGTACGGGCCCAATCTGGTCATACGGGAATTGGAGATTTGGTAGCAGGGGAGAAGTAGCAAATGTTAGTTGCCACCATTCCCCCCCCCCCCCGAATTTCCTGACCTGTGGGGGCCCTGCAAGCTGAGGGGGCCCTGATTTGGCTGGGAGATATCAGCTTTGGTACCTCTATTGTTCCTCCTTAAATCTACATCTTTTCCTAGCCTTTCTCCTGCATCTGCTCACTGGTGGAGGGAGAACTGAATAACTGGTGCCTGGGCTCCAGTTTGCAACTCCCTGGCCCACTCTTCCTAGAATTAGCAGCTGTACTTTGATCTCTGGGGCTCCTCAAGCTCCTATAGTAAGCAGTGGTCATCACAAAGCAGAAAGGGGCCCCAGCAGAACAGGCTGGAAAATAACAGAGACCAAACGAACCACGGACAGTCCTTGAATGAGGCCTTGGCCCCCCGTCTCTCTCACAGCTGAGAAAAGGCAGGACTCAGATGAAATGACTAGGTTGAGGGTTTCTTACTGAAGCTGCAGGACACAGACAAATCTTGCTGGCTGCAGTGACTCCCTATCTCCCGTGTCGACACAACCTGCTGCCACTGTACGGGGTCTCCTGAAGAGTTGTCAGTCATGGAAGAAACTACTGGTTGGTTACACAAGAGTGTAGAGGAAGGAAAGGGTCCCTATTTTAGGGCCTGGTTACACTTTAATTTTGGGAGGCTGCTGGAGCTGTCTGCACATTAACACCTTAAAGTGACTTAAAGCACTCATTATGCAGCTCAAAGATACGCCATGCCAGGGCAGGATTACCTCTTGATCTGCAAAACCTAGCTCCACTTCCATGAAGGTGTGGCCACTCCCCACAGATGTGCGGCTCACATTGAAAGTATGACTGCTCCAAACTCCACGCTAGCACTAAGCTGATCAACATTTGTGCAGCTTGCAGCATAAGGTGTAACAAGGCCTTATGCACCCAGCTGGAATATGGTTTTGTTGAGACATGGAAAAAGTTTCTTTGCATTGTAAGAATCTACTCCATTTTTCTGCCCTCTACCTCTGTCCTCTCATCCCTATTCGGACTTTCCTCACTTCCTCCTCTTTCGACTCTTTTTACTTGCCTGTTCACTCCTGTCCTTTACTCCTCCTTTATTTTTGTTTTTATTCCCTCTACCCCCAATCTCTTTTTTTCTGGTCGTCTCCCAACAAGAGCCTGGATGCTGATGCCATCAGATGCAGTCAATGATTAATTTTTATTCTTGCTGCAGTAGCTACACAGCTCCCTGTCCTATAAAGGGAGGAAGTAAAATAACTCATAAAGCAATCCTGTCCTGGATAAAAACCAGATTCATGGGTGGGTTCAGAATTTTGCCCTACCAAGAGATGAGTAGATGGGGATCTGTTGCTGGGGAAGAGAGGGGAAGTAGAAAAGTATCAACATGACAACTCTTCTGTCTGGTTTCACGCCGTTTCACATCATCTGATATTTCGTTCTAAAGGGAACCATTCGGATGCCTCCTTTGGAGACTAGCTCCTTAAACTGCACTGACAGGTAGGAGGAGGAGGTAGGCAGGATGTTCTCATGAGGAGGGTGTTAGGAACAGGTTATCGAGCGAGGTTGTGGAATCTCCAACCTTGGATGTTTTTAGGAGCAGGTTAGACGAGCACTTAGCTGGGAGGATCCTGCCCTGAGCATGGTCTAGAAGACATCCTGGGGGCCTTGCCAGCCTTATTTTCCTATGACTGCACTCATCTAGTTTCTATTCTATTTTTAACTAGGCTTCCTACCTGTTGCTTCATTTATTTAAATCCATCATAAGGCCGTCATCTGCCATATAACCCAGGGGGTTCTGCTGTGAAAATCATTCCTCTTCCCAGACAAGAATGAAAAAAGGAAGAGGAAGAGGCAAGAAGGAGGAGCTACTTCTCACAATAACCCCATTCATTTTCATGGGTACCCAGAAGCTATATGCACAAGGTCTGGCAGGGCTTCCTGATTTCAGCTCAACATACATCTTACTGGTGGGAAAGCCCCTCTGAAAGGGAGTAGTCCAATTCCTAATTCACACTGCTGCTTCAGATACAACTACTGCTGGGAAACAGATTTCAGAGTAAATATTTTATAGACTAAAGAGGAGGACTGCCCCAGCCATCTCAGTTTTAGGTGCTTAGAAATGTTGAAAACCAGGAAGCCTTAATTATTCAGTGTAGTTGAACCAAAACACAACTGTCCAGGCCATCCATATGCCTAAAATTTAAGACCAGATCCTGTCATCTGTTCAACATGCTATTCACCACAAGGGGTGCCAATAGGGCTACTGGCAGGATTGGGATCAAGTCAAAGATGGAAAATCTCTCTCTAGCTCCTTGTCATCTTCCTGGAAATTCAGGATTACATCTTGTAATATATTCTTTGGGGCACTGACCCAACCAGTGTTAAATGACTCAAGTGATAGGATTTTCAATGCTTCCTTTGGTCTTAACTTCAGAAGAACATCAGAACAATGCAAGAGCCTGACTTCTCATTAAATATAAAGCCATTATATGGCTCCAAATGATGGTTTATGAGGTCAGCAGGGTATATGTTACTGTTCCACAGATGGCCAGACAGTCCACATGGTGCATCTTTTCATTGTTCCTGGCTGGGCAGATCAAAACCGATTGAGAGGAAGATGAAGCAAAGAGCAAGAGGACAAAACTGAACACAGCTGAACATATCCAGATGTTTCCCTCATGCTTCTTTCTTATGTAAGCAATAGGGCTGTGAGAAACTTCGGCAGCTGTTTCATTAAGGAGGTGTTTTGGCCCGTTTTGGCACCCAAAACACCGAATCCGAAATGAAACGGAGGTCTCTGAAACATCTCCGAAACAAAATGAAACAAAATCATCTGAAACTTTCCAGGGCAGAGGCAGGCACAGCTGGGGGACACACGGGAGAAGCCCCCATGGTTGCCCTGCCCGGCCCTATCCTCTGCCCAGCCCCAGCTTCCTGGCACTTTAAAAAAAAAAAAGCCCTGCACTCACTGGCTATAGCAGCAGCGATCAGGGCCCCCGAGGGCTCATGGCAGAGCCACCCCACTTGGCACCCATGTGGCTGTCACACTGCTTAGGTGCAGTGTGGCTCAGCAGGGCTGGCTGGGGCAGCTCCACCTGTCAGCTGGAGCCTGGCACCGTTCAGCCCCAGTGGCCCGAGCTCCCAGACAACACACAGTGCCCTGCGGAGCTATGCTGCACCCATACTACAGGGCAGCTGCTGCATGGGTGCCAGGCAGGGGGGCTGGTCCCTGCTGTCCCCACTGCCCCACACTCCATGGGGGGGGCTCTGCCACAAGCTCCTAGAGGCCCCGATCACTACTGCTGCAGCTGGTGAGTGGGGGGTGCTTTTTTTTTTTTTTTTTTTTTTTTTTTTTTTTAAGTGCC
>NW_017729009.1:20028261-20044652 GCF_001723915.1 Gavialis gangeticus
TTTTTTTTTTTTTTTTTTTTTGAAGTGCCGGGATGCTGGGGCTGGGCAGGGGATGGGGCCAGGCAGGACAGCCATGGGGGCTTCTCCTGCAGCTCCCCCCACTCAGGGAGAAGCAGGCACAGCTGGAGGAGCCATGGTAAAACCAGCAGCCGCCCAGCTGTGCCTGCCTCTCCCCCAGCTGATCCGAAACATCATCAAGACTCCAAAACAGATTGGGCCAAATCGAAACAGAACAGCGATCTGAAACACCAAAACAAATCGCTGTCCTTCCAAGACAGCTGAGTCTGAAACAGAAATGAAAGATAGCCATTTTGCACAGCCCTAGTAAGCAACTGCTGCCATTGCCCTGGATATGATGGGGGAAGTGGCTCATGTGATTTGCAACTGGGTGTCCAGGAAACAAAACCTTTTAAAGATGTAGCTCCACTGTAGAAGTTGGCTTGAGTGCTCTGGATTTAGGACAGATTCAACACCAGTCACACTTACTCCTGGAAATCATTTCAGCAGAATCCAGGTCAACTTAAATGCTCTAAGCAATGGCCACTTCGCTCAATTCAAACCCATGTTCTTAGCAAGAACGAGAAACTTTCAAATTAAACCAGGAGCCCTAATTTGACTTAAACATTTCATTTGTTTAAAAATAGCAACGAAATCTGTATGTTTGCATTCCCCTGTCAAAAGCCCTCTCTAACTCCTCACACTGACTCATTAACAAATTAACATGTTGTGATTCCATCGTGAAAAGTCTCGAGATAATTATTACAGCAACGGTCCCAGGGCTGAGGAATTGTGGTTCCAAAATGCTTTCATAGATTACAAATTGGATGCTTTTCATATAGGTTATCTAATTTTAATTAAAATTTTCCCTCTGGCAGTCCTTTATCTCCTTTGAAGTTACTCGAGTTTTGTCATCTTTGGGTAGAGAGCAGTTTCAGATTATCATCATGTCAGATTTTATGTCTATAGAAATTGTTTTTCAACAGTCCTCTTATGTTACATAAGCTTTCATCTCCAGGAGTTTTATTTCAGGTTGGGATGAAAAATAAGAGAGGCAAGTTTATGGCAAAGGAAGCCCTGCCTCTAATGTGAAGAAAATATTCACTTTAAACATATATATTAGCGACCATAATAAACAGTAATTACTAGCCTTTGAGGCACAATTGCTGAGTGTGAAAATATGACATTTTCTGGTTGCCATTTTCAACCAGTGTTTTCCTGTTTGCGCCAGTGTTTCAGGGATCACGCAGTGGACGGGAGCAACACATCGTGCATTGCGGGGTATTAATGGAACGTGGCAATAAGCCAACCTTTGCTGATAAGTACTATAGTCCCGATGGATGCATAGGATCTGCCCACCAATTTTTCAACTTGTCAAGATTTAACCTTTCCAAACCCTGACATTTCCAAGAAACCTTGCAAGGCATCCCTTAGCGTTAATGCTAGAAAGTGTGTTTTGACTGCTGGACTTGACACCCAGTGCATTTCATGTGACGACCCGGCAGCGTTGAACAACATGCGCTCTTGTCAGGCACAGGCATTGCAATGATTCTCCCTCAGCTGCCTCCCATGGTGGCAGCCCCTCTATAACACGTAAGATCTTGCACCTTATTGACAAGATGTTTGCTGAAGCAAAGGAAAAGAATGACGAGGAACATAAGCATCTCTTAAGAAAGGGTTGATTTATTTGCATATTAAACCTTTAAACACAAGTTCCTGCGAAGATGTCAAATTTGAAGCACACTGGCTGTAGTTAATTTTATGATTTTTTGTTATACATTTGTATTAAGGAAACTATTTGGGATTCTATAGCAAATGGTAGTGCTTCCTGTATACTGTACTCCAAAGACTTTCATAAACTGTATAGCCTGCCATACATTTAATTCCACAATTCTGGTATCAGCAAGGCTTCAATAAAATTAGGAACTGATTGAACAGATTTAGATAAAATTAGACCTAATGTGAAACTTTACCCCAAATATTATTAAGTTGTGAGAAGACACAAAAGTCAATAGCTGGTAAAGATGAAAAGCTTGAAGACAAAGCCTAAAAAAAGTCTGCAACCACTCCAGCTAGGAAAGAAAATAATAGGAAAGGAGAGAGAGAGAGACTCATGGGGTTTTTCTTGTGGTAGGAGGGCTGCAGGCAATAGAAGAAAAGTGTTTATTGTCTAAACGGTTACCACAAAGTGACTATGAAGAAAAAGTAATTTATATAAGACCTATTCTTGAATAAATCCAAGGAAATTCTGCTTGCACTGAGACAAGATGGTGGAATCAGGTTAGCCAGTTTTAAGGCCCAAATTATAAGTTGGCCTTTAAAAACATGATCTACCTTCAATCATATATCAAAGAAAGCAAAAAGCCCTCTTGTGGGCAATCAATTTTGTGAAAGGCCAGACCCACATGTACATGCCATAGTTTGGGAATTTTTCAGTCGAGACTTTTTGGAGAAGAAATGCCAACTTGTTGAAAAAGATGTTACGCAGGAGCATACTAGCATCAGTGGGAGATGTTTTGCAGGGGCAGAAGAGACTTCATTATCAAATGAAAAAGAGTGTGCCGCAGACTAAGAATACCCAAATATTCAGACCAGGGACTTTGTTGTACGGCTCCCTCACATCCCAGTCACACAGCTATTAGATACTCATCTCCAGGGGTTTTTTTCCATAAAAAGTTTCAAAGATTTTGATTTTTTTCCTAACATGGTGCAGAAAAATGTTGAATTCTCAAAAGTTTTACAGGACAGAAAACAATTTCCTGCCCAGGTCTTGTGGTCACTTTTCAGAGGCCTTGTGACAAGGGACAGGGATGTGGAGGAGATGAATTTGCCTTAGCAAAGCAGCCTGGGTTTCAGACAGAAGGCCAGTCAACCTGGGGCTTCTCAGTTATCACCTGTCTATCCCAAATCCTGCCTTGTCAGCACCTTCTGTCTTGACAAGTTAAGTTGCTCTTTGGCTGGAGTTTGGTAACAAAACAAATAGCCTCTCTCCTTTCTCCCCCACAGCCCAATCCAACCGGTTTAGTTTAGGCCTCCACTATACGGAGGAAGTTTTACAGATAGTTATGCTGGTATAATAATTCATATGAACACACTTATTCCGGTATGAAAGTGATTCTTGCAGCTTAGTTGACACCTCATTCCAAGAGAAGTAAGCTATAATGATCAATTGTGTTCAAATCCTAAAAAACATCTACACAGATCCAGTCCAGGAGTCAGTGGGTGCGTCTACATGAGACATTTACTGCAGTTGTCTAATTAGCTCTACAGGAAACATCAACACGTGTGACCCTGCAGAAAACTAATAAACTCCACAGCAGGTTAGTACTTGTAAACACAAGTACTATCCCGCTGAGGAGTTTTTTTGTGCACAGCATTGCACGGGTAGATGTTGACCCGGCCGGCTGGGGCATGAGGGTGCTTCAGTGCGGAGGTTGCCTGCCGGCTAGCCCTGCATTGTGGCACCCTCATGCCCCAGCCTGCAGCACACTGTACTGGGTCAGAGCAGCCCTGGGTTGGCAGGCTGACCCTCTGGGCCCTCTGCCAGCTAGGGATGCTCTGACCCGGCTCAACCTGTTACGGGCCCAGGCACACATTCAAATGGCGCACCCAGGAGCAAAAAAGTCCCGCACAATAAGCACCAGAGTTTATTGCTTTAAGTTTATTGCATGTGTAGATGTACCCAGTATTAACCAGCCATGGAGTAACTACAGTGGTCCTCCCAACTATGGCTTTCAGCAGCCAAAAGCTCAGTGACCACATCTGCTATTACTGTGTGTTACTACAAGCAGAGACCTCGCTTACCCCATTCTCACTGAGAGGCAAACTGTCCTGCATTTGTAAATTCACACCCAACTTCCCTGATGGTAACTTGTCCCCACAGCTATTCTGAGAATCAACAGAAATTTCCCCTTAACACCCATGTAGCCAAAATTTAACACCTATAAAATCATTTGAGCTGGTCATGGTGAAGTCTAAATTGTATCTGCCTGAGTCTGAAGTATGGTTTTCAATCAAAGATATTTTTTTCACCAAGGTAAATAAGGTCTATGTTTTTCTCAAGCTCTTGAGCCTAACACCCGCTTACGAGTCCATAAAATGAAACAACTAGAGAATTAGCAAGGAGGAGCTGTGGGCTACTGAGAGCAAAATGCAAATCCATGCATGCAGTGTCATGGAGCTAAAGGACCACCAGCTTAAAATAACTCCATGGACATTTTAGAGATGGATGAATAGAAGGTTTCATCCTGGCTAAAATACCGCAGTTCCTCCCCTGAAATGGAGCAGGTTTCCAAAGCTGGGCTGTGATGTGGTGTGTATAAACAATGGGTAATGGTAGCAAATCCCCAATGACCGCAGTGAGTTTAATGTTTTGTGCCAGTGTTTGATGTTGACAGAAGCCCCTTGACGCAGAACTCGGTGCAAGCCTGGAGCCTTAGTTTGTGTCTGATGTTATTAAATAGGTATTTGACACTATCGATTTTGAATTACAGAGATGCCAGATCGGCTGACTCCACTGTTAATAATCAGTTTGCTAAGAAGTTTCAGATACACACATGACCCTGGAATCGACTCAGACCAGTGTTTTGACAACCTGCCGTGCTGACACCCTGTAGCGAGGAAGGGAACAGCAGCTGTATGTCCCAGATTTCCCTGCAGCAAGGGAATCACCTTCATCTCACCCAAGTTTGGATTGCTTGGCCACCTCTGTTCCCAATACATTTATACTGTGCACTGAATTGGGGCATGTCCCCCAAATCTTGGATGCTCTTCCAAGTTTTCAGGAACAAATGTCTGCAGGGGTCTCAACAGAAACTGCAGAAGTAGGCAAAACTTGGCCAATGAAAGAGAAACAGATATTAATTTGTGCTGATGGACTCTAAGCAACGTGGTTGAAACCAATAAAGCATTCAAGATAGATGCCACAAGAGCCAAGCTTAGGACTGGCTTATGGTTTTCATTGAAATGGGACATGAAGAAGGGGTAGGGCTGCACAAGCACCCAAATTTGAGGGAGGTGGCCAGAAAGTCCATTGTAATACTAGGGCCATATCTGAGGATTTCCTCCCTCAAATCAAACAATTATTTAAAAGGCAGCTTCTCCCTAGTTTGAGCTGTGCCGGCCAGAGTAAGCACTCTTTTGTAATCCATTTCCTTTTAAATACCATAGGTGTACAAGGAGAGTGAAGGGCTGACTCAACGCACGTTTCCCAAAAAGGGAGATTAGCACTTCTACACTTCAAAGCCCAAATCATCTTTAAACTATGTAAAGACTTGAGAACAACACATATGAAACGATGAGGTTTGAACAGGCAAAAGGTACAGCCCTTGAGTTTTATTATTTTATGCTTGACCACACCATCCGCTCCTTAACCCTTCCCTCTCAGTCTCTCTGTTAATCAAGGCAGATGTCCAACCGACACATGGTTTTAGCTAATATACCGGAAAACCAGCTTAAAGCGCTTGTACCCTTCTCCCTTTGAGTAGGGACAAAGTGGTTCTCTCGCACACAACCTGCCCCTCCACCTGAAGAGAACATAGGTGAAGAGAACATCTCCCCTGGACATCTTGTGAGTGGTTCACTATGCTTGCTGCAAGCAACAGCAATATCCAAAGCTCAGGACTTGAAAAAAAGAAACACTGCTCTTTCTTTTAAAAATGTTACAAGCTTTGAAACAAATCTCACGAAAATTTGAGTTTGATTCCTCCCAATGGCAATTGATTTAAATATAAAAGACACTGAAAAAACGTAAAACAAAATACGGGCAGAATTCTGTTTCACCCAGTGAATGACCAAAGTGAAGCCCAAAACTGAGTTACCCAAGGAAGTGTAGGAACGAGTCTATGTAGCCTGTGGGTACATAGGCAATTTTTATGTAGCCTTTGCGTACAAAAGCCCCCCATTTCTAAGAGGATTGCCTTCTGGAGATGCACGTTTCACCATTTCTATAAGGTGAGCACTTCCTCCGAGTTCATCTCATGCTGCATGTGGATCATCCACTAGGTGCAACAGACTTCTGCCCAACGAATCCTGTCTAAAGTCCACGGGAGCCTTTCTATCAGCTTCAGTGGGCTTTGGATCAGGCTTAGTATCGTCACGAGCCATCTTGATCTCTGCGCAGGATACTGAGCCAGCGTCTGCTCTGTCGGATCCCTGCACTTACGTCATGGGACCTACTCAAATTGGAGTTGTGCAGAAATTGTGAAATCAGACAATCTCTGTGAAATTCATGGGGGAAAAAAGCTTGCTAAAAATAAAATGCTGGCTCCCCAGTGCGAGTCCTCCCAGACGCGCAGTCTAGCACAAAGGGGCCTGCTGGCATGAAAGTAAGCAGGCGAGAGAGCTGCTGCCCCTGCCCCGCACTGCTGATTGGCTGAGGACTGCCTGTTGTGTGGCCCTGCCCCTCTCCACCAATCAGTGGTGAGGGGTGGGACCATATGATAGACAGCCATCTCCACCAATCAGCAGCAGGGGGTAGGGAAACTGAGGCCCCTCAGCCAAGCAGATGCATGGGGGGCTCCAGACAAGATAAGCCCGTGACAATGGAAGCTGGCCCCATGATCTTCACACAAAATCAGCCAGTTGAGTAGACCCATCATTATATCCTCTACTGCTTTTGGATTGCACGGTTGCAACTAAGGGCAGAATTTCTGAAAATGGGTTGCAAGTAGTACAACTACTACTGCCAGTACTGCTACTGGGCTTTTTAATGCAAAAATCATCTCTGGAATTTTTACAATTCAAGTTTTGCCACTTCCAAAAATCACTTCTTATTTATGCTATTTTTTAAAGAGATTATTGAAGGCAACTCTTGACCAACATCTTGCATACGGTTGCATGCCCTTTACATACTGTACATGTTCAATGACCTCTGACACGCACATGCCAAGAAAGGGCCTTCTGACATCAAAACATTACTCAAGAAAATTCCTTCCAACAGCAGGTACTTACTGACCTAGATTAAGTTGCTTGAGACGTCAAAGCCCTGGAAAAAGAGAAGCTAAAATTGACCTAAATGTCTTCAGGCATAAAATGTGACCGAAGGAATTATGTCAGACACTATAAACAGAGAGAAAAGCATGTAGGAAATCTGAAGGAACAAAGGGAAGCTGAAGTTAGTGTGATTTTTATTTTCTTCCTGTTCGAATGGCTGTTTCTAAATGTATCAGCATGCAAAGAAGTACCATTTGTTGGCTGCCATGTTTCTACCTGCAATTCACACACACAATGTTTTTAAAGAGTAAAATTAAAAAATAAAATAAAAGCACAGAATGAACTAAGAGACTATAGTAGAAAACTGCTCCATGTGATTCCATTCTGTTTTTTCTCATTTCTTCTTCCCAGTGTCATAAATAGGGATGAGGAGAGCTATTCACAAAAGCAATTTTAAAGAATCAGAGAAAGATGCTCCAATGGGAGCCATGGAAAAAAGATGTTTCAGTACTGATTTGTAGACTGCTCTTGACGTCATGGGAGAACATGGATAAAATACAGTCCCTACGTGGGACTTAGCATTTATTAAGCTGAAGCCTAAAATCAACTGACAGATTTCTGCTGACTTTAATAAACTTCAGATGAGGCCTTTACAGCTAGAGAATTGCTGGCTTTGACAAAAACCCTTTGTGCATGAGCTTGTAGAAGTTGTTTTATGATGAAGTTTGAATACATCTGCAGTGGGCTCCTCTCTATCCCAGGAGTGAAGTTTAGCTGATACGTGTAAAGAAAATTTTACCTGAGGGGCTGTGCTCCAGTAACCTATTACAAACAGTTATCATTTCCAACATGTTTTAGCAGCATTTATCTGCTCTTCATGGTAGGGACTATGCAAAAGTAGCCAAAATTTTAATAAAATTCAAGGAGGTGCACATGGAGCACTTTTTCTCTGCCACTTGCACTAGCCAGTCCTGAGAGTGGGGTCACTTGATTTTGGGAAAAAGCTAAATAGTAAAGGTATATGCCTGAGCCAATCGGGAAGAAAAAAAAAGTGACAGGGCAAATTCTAGCCTCTTTTCATTTGTATGTGCCAGGAACGGGTGAGCCAGTGTGAAAGCAGAATTATTCCCAGTACCTTCATTTTTTCCCCAGCATTTAAGATTTTAATTAAGCCACATTAGTTACATACAGTGCCATTGTAAAGGGAACACCCCTAGAGGAAAATATTCTGCTTTGTAGTCTTAAAAGGTGCCTGTAGACAAGCGTGGGGGCTGCTTTGACATGCTGTAATTACATTGGAGCAGACTCAATTAATGGAGCCTGCTGGAGTGTAGTAGTTACCGCACTCCCGCAACCTCCAGCGTCTTGTGCATCAACGTCCTGCACTTCAAAATGGCAGCGGGGGTGCTTTATCTAAAGCTCGTTCGCAAGCTTAAGATAAAGCGCCCCCACTGCCATTCTGAAGTGCAGGACGCTGATACACAAGATGCTCTGCGTGCTTTAATTAGAGCGGATCTCAGAGCCGCTCTAATTAAAGTGCCGCCCCGCCCTCCGCTACTCCCAGAACATGTGCATAAATGCCCAAAATATTTATATTATTTAGATTTGGTTGTTTAAAATGAAGCACCACATTAAATTACTTGATTTTTAGAGGTGCTGAGCAGCCCTTCAGTGCAGACTGAAAACCCTTAAATGAGAAATTTGAGGCGCAGTGCCTGTAGTCCAGCACGCCACTAGGTTGCTGTCGTGTTTAATCCTCTCATTTATATAGCCAGGACAACGGTTTCTTTTCCCTGTCCTGGAGAATCTAACTAAGGCCCTTGAGAAAGGTCAAAATGCTCTTTCCTGGCAGCCTGAACAATGCTGCACATGGTCAGAGGCAACAGCAGTCAAAGGTGGTTCTGCACTCGCAGAAGAAAAGGGCAGGCTCTGGGGCGTCCCGTACTGGGTGCAGTCTGGTCCCTAGCAGAGGCTCAAGAGCTGGGATAACATGTGAACGTAGCAGCATCTCAAGACAAATCAGCTTCAACCCCATCAGTCTAAGTCATGAAAAAAACTTTTGCTAAACCCCAAACTCTGATGTTTGTTGAATTTTAGTACCAATAATTAATTAAGCAGAAATTCACGTAGACCATTTGCTGTTTGTTTCTAGCCACCCAGCTGGGAAGGGGAGGGGCAAATGCTGTTACATTGGTCAGCAGAGAGGAATAGTTAGCAGTGTTGGTCTGGAGTTAGGCAGAAGGTAGGGTAGATTTGCACCTTTGTAGACTAACCGAATCAGAGATGTATAGCATAGGCTTTCATAAGAAGAGGCCTTACTTCATCAAAAAAATCAGTCACAGGCTGATGGTGTTTAGTATGGTCTAGATTGTGCGAGTATGATTTAAACCAGGGCTTCTCAACCCCTAGTTTGTGGGCCAGATCCGACCCATGAAGTCATGTTGTTTGGCATGTGGTCAGAAAATTTGGTGACGGGGGAGCAGTAGCAACTAATTGCCACTGCCTTTTTGCCAAATTTCTAGAGCTGTGGGGATGGAAAGCATGGCCTGGGGCTGATTGGGGTGGCATGGGGTTGATCGGGATTGTGGGAGGTGGCACAAGGGCAATCACGGAGGCATCGGGGCAGTGTGGAGCTGAGTGGGGTGCTGCAGGGCCAATCGGGGTACATAGGGCCCCATTAGCTTCAGAGGAACTACCTGTGCTTAGAGCAAGTGCTTGATGCACAGGGTCAGAGCCTATCTCATAATATTTTTCATACCAAAGAATTCAGTCAGCTCTATCTGCAATGCATGGCGTGGTTGTTCAATAGGATTTAGACTAGCACCTGAACTGAGATTTGCTGACCTCAAGCATTTTAATACATCTCTACAAGGACTATTATCATTTTCTAAATGTCACGATGCATCTTAACATTCACTTATCAGCGAGCTTTTCACAAACTGCCCCTCTTCTGGGCTCCAGGTCGTAGTTTCACTAGGATATTTTGTCTTACATTTTAAATAATGTATTTATGATGAAACTGTCACCCTGATCCCCTTAGGGGATGAATAAGTCATCTGTTTTGGACAGACATAAATGATCTTCCAGGCAGTATTCTGGAAAGTGGTCTCAAGCGGGGGAGCTGCTTCTCCATCTGGTGGTGTAACAGGAGACAACACAAGGATGAATGAACCAGAGTTCAGCTATGAAGATATAGGGGGCACCATTTTTACTAAATACGTAGATCTATTAGTACATACAGGGCATGTCTACGCATGTATTTACACATGTCTAAACTTAATGCACCTTTGCTTAATGCGCCTCCCGGGAGCAGGGCCAGGGCCTGCTCCAACCCCAGCATTGTGGTGGCACCCCGCTGCGCCGCTGCTGCCGCTTCCTGTCTGTAATGCTCTTGGAGCACTCTGATTGGTTGTTTCAGTAACTGGAGTGCTCCAAGAGCATTATGGACAGACAGACAGATGGACTAAGCCCTTTATTATATTAGAATAACAGTGACAGAAATAGTGCATTTCAATTTAAACCTGGAGTGTTCTGCGTCTTACAACAGAGCTTAGCCTTAGAGCATTTCTTGTACTTATTCATATTTAGTTCTACCATAAAGTGCTTCTATCTGAGTAATTTAGTATGAAAATTGCACTTCTGAGTGGAAGCTGGTGGCCATTAAAACTCCCATGGATCCTGACTTCAGACAGGCCCAGGGTGAGGCAAAATCAAAGACCCAAGAGTTGAGTTCTCCTGCTATCACTGGCTACTCAGTTGTCTGAATACTGTAGAAATAAGCAAAAGCAAAACCAAACCACCAAAGCAATGGAAGATTGGACAAGCCCTAGCCTTCAAACCCATCTTATGCCATCCAAGTCCATAATGATGCATGTCCAGAGAAAGATCATCTGGAGTCAGCCAGTGAACCTGTATTTTGGGGGTGCTGATTACCATTCTCATGGAGGCTGCGTGCATATAGCTGCAGGCTATGTATACTCCAGTGTGTTCAATCCATGCACAACATGCTTTCTCTTCCCATCTCACTATCTCTTGTATCTCCAAATCTTCCTCAGATACGTCTTCTCAGTCAGGCCCATTAAGTAAAACTCCCCATTACTTCATTTTGAGTTATATGCTCTTGTCTAGCCTTTTCCTCAATAGATTGCAAGGTGAAGAGGAGATCAGTATTGTTATCCCCGCCTGAAGTTCAGAGAGATTGTCCAGAATTGTATCTTCCAAAGTGCACTGTGCTCTCCAGAAAGCAGCACAAGCGGTGGATTAGGCACTCTAATTGCTTTTCTCACATGTACATGGCCTGCTCTTCACTGCAGCATTATTGAGATAAGTGGATCTAAACTCCATTCACCTGATTTGCACCTGTAAATGGCTATGTAGGAACAAAAATGAGGTGCAGGTCCAATGTTTGCCTAAAGATGGTGGCTGAAGCAGCCAGGGTGCACAAGAAGTGGATGGGTCATGGAGGAAGCCATAGAGGGAAGGGATAGGGAAAGAAGAAAATCTCCCAAAACAGCCACTGAAAGAGCAATCAGAAGGAAGGAGACAGTCAAGAGAGGCTCAGAGAAATGGAGCTGTATCCCTGCAAGACACTATGCAATATAAGGCTAACGTGAACTATTCCTCATAAAACCCACAGCTTCTGGGTTTGTCAGCAGAAGCACAGATGCACTCACTTTCCCTACAGACAAAGCTATTTGCACATAATGTCTTCCAATCTTCAAAGCATCCTAGACCACAATAGCAGAGCTGCCCAAAAACCAGGCAGGATTTGCCGCTCAGTCCTCCATGTGCTTTTACTGGGAGAAATAATCAAGTACAGTTGCAGCAAAAGAGATGCTAATTGGAAATGTCTTTTGAATCATTTTGTGCAGTCACAGTAATGGAGGTGGACTTAAATCTCAGCAGGAAGAGCGATAGGATTTCTGCGCTTTAGTTTGCAATTGTTTAGCACATTTCTAAACTTTCCTGAGCTCACAGCACTACTCCCATTAGGAGGGAAACAAATGGATTCACTTAAAAACCCAGCCATAAAGAACTTTTCCTAACATGGCTGTGCCGGCTTTTGCACTTGGCCTCCCCGTCCTCCGTCCTCCTTACATTCCTTTCAGGAAGAGCCTAATGCCCAAGTCTCGGAGTGACACCTACTGTGAAGAAAGGGTCACCCAAACTTATGTCTCCTACTGCTCCATCTCGTTTCAAAAATACACGCACACACACAAACACTCAGGTTTCAACAGATGTTTCTGGTTTCAGGTCAATGGGAACTTTATGGGTCATTTTTCCCATCTATTTTGGGAGCAAATGTCAGTGCACGAAAGGTCCAGCAACGTACTTATCACCTGAAGTAAGTGCTGACCTGCCTATTAGTAGGAGCTGAACTGAGGGGCTCAGAGCAGATGGTTTTTGAAGATTACTCCCGAGCCACTGTGCTGGCTCTCACTCCCGGTAATTACATCTGAAGTGGTGTTGGCTTTGTTCCCAGCTTTCCTAGTAAGTTAGGAATTTAGGACTAAGGGTTATGTCCATGCAGCAAATGAAGGTGTGATTGTAACAACAGAAGTGACTGACACACATTTCAGCTGTTGGCTAGCACATGCCCAGAGCTCCCTGCAGGGTTTGCAGACAGCAGTGACGTTCGTACCGGCCCATCTTCTCTGCTACCGCTACCTGGGCTAGTTAAACAGCCTGCTTACACTAGGATCAAGCCTACATTTGATGCAGAAACATACCCTAAATGTTGCAGTCCCCAATCAGACCAGACTTGTATTGAAGACTGGATTTTGCCATTAAAGCTTAAAGGAGAAATTTCTAAATGTGTGACTGCGTTGGAAAATGCACGGGCGACAGGGCAATAAATCTGCATGAAAAAAATAGGATTATTATGTGCACAGACCGCAAAACTTGCATGCACAAATGGGCCATTTGTGAACAAGACTCATATGTGAGGACATCTGGAATGCAATCATGCGCCTCACAGAAATTTGGGCCCCAATTTCTGCAGTAAAAGCTTCATTTCCGGCCATCCATAAGCCACGGCAGTATTTATTTAATGATGAGTTGTACAAATGATTCTTTCAAACGTTTTTATCCCTGCTAAGAGCACAACTGCAATGTTTCATTAGCTACTTGCCAATACTGCCGATCAACACCGTCTCATTCCCTTGGGCTCCCCTGGCTGTCTGTACCTGGTCGTGACTGCACGGTCTCTGGCAAGGATGTTCTTTGTTCCCATGTTTGTAAAGCAATGGGGTCTCATTCCAGGACTTGGACTTCGAGGCTGCAAGGATAATCAAGATGGTCTCTATTCAGGTCCTGGCAGTAGCCAGAAAGACTCCAAGGGTTGGCCTAAGAAGGAGTAATTAAGTCACCTTTCTGTTCTCCTGATGCAGCGTTCAAACAGTTGAAGGCTGGTGAGCCTGTGCACTCTATCCTCATTCCTTCCTATACCAGCCACCCCCAGGACATTGCTGCAAACGGACTCCAGGGACCTCCTATTGCCTGGTTCGAAGCAATAATCAGTCCCCTGTGTGCCCCTGGAGGGGCTAAAGGGGACTTGGAGAAGGAGGAGAATCTGCTCTCAGGTGCTCTGAATTTAGATTTTACACAGAAATGAGAGATGATCAGGTCCAAGACTTCTGTAACCTGATTCAGCTCTGGAATTGGAACAGACCAAGACTCTTTAAATATATACTTGTGTGTGTGCATATGTGAGTGTGTAACGGGTGGGAGACTATCATTTTTTTTCCCTGAGATTTAATTAACATTGGCAGTTATTTGTATAATCTGACTTATGTGGCATCACCAAGATTTTTCTACTGGTGAAGTGTGAATGAAAGTGTTTTGACAGCTTTCACTGAAAGGATGATATTTAATCTAGAACAGTTTGTAAAATAATATCAGGACCTGGGAATACCTTTTGCTTTAAGTCATAATGACCTTCAACTCTGTGAAAGAAAAAAAAAAAAGTACTTTCTATTCATACTATAGCATCTTGTGAAAGAAAAAAAAAAGCCCTAAGATTCCTCATTATGTTGAAGGTAAAACATTAATTTGTGCATTAATATTTCCACAACTTGCATGGGCTTGAGTCCCGACAAAAATAAATAAATTGTGCAGGTAGTTTTTATAAAACAGGAATGACCAGTAACAGCACATTCACTAAGGTTTGGAGCCAAAGCTTTTCTCTAAAGCATGCATCTTTGTGCACCATGAACCATAGAGGACCAGCCAGCTCAAAAAACAGGGTGAGCAAAACAACAAACAGAACAAAAGTAGGCTGCACTTAAATCTGGGATCGGCAGACTCTCACATTTCCTTGAGGGATAAAGGTTTCTCTTGATGAATACTCACCTCTTGACCCCCAGGATAAATAATCAAATGCAAATATTAGATGCATCTCAGGAAAAAAAACTGTGCACTTAAGGACCAGAGGAGAGAGATGTGAGAAAATAAAGTTTCTTATTCTCACCCACCCCAAAAGTTCACTATTATGCTTATAATATCATATATCGGGGTAGATATCGTTTATTTAGACTTCAGGAAGTCCTTCGATACGGTATCCCACCCCATGCCGGTGAACAAGTTAAGAGGCTGTGACTTGGATGATTACACAGTCCGGTGGACGGCAAATTGGCTAGAGGGTCGTACCCAAAGAGTGGTGGTGGACGGGTCGGTATTGACCTGGAAGAGAGTGGGGTCCTGCAGGGCTCAGTCCTTGGACGGATACTCTTCAATGTCTTCATCAGTGACTTGGACGCGGGAGTGAAGTGTACTCTGTCCAAGTTTGCGGATGATACAAAACTGTGGGGAGAAGTGGACACACCGGAGGGCAGGGAACAAATACAGGCAGACCTGGACAGGTTGGACAAATGGGCAGAAAACAATAGGATGTGATTTAACAAGGAGAAATGCAAAGTGCCGCACCTAAGGAGGAAAAATGTCCAGCACACCTACTGCCTAGGAAATGACCCGCTCGGCAGCACGGAAGCGGAAAGGGATCTCGGAGTCCTAGTGGACTCCAAGATGAACGCGAGTCGTCAGTGTGACAAAGTCATCAGAAAAGCTAACGCCACTTTATCGTTCATCAGCAGATGCATGACAAACAGAACCAAGGAGGTGATATTTCCTCTCTGTCAGGCGCTGGTCAGACCGCAGCTGGAGTACTGCATCCGGTTTTGGGCGCCACACTTTAAGAGGGATGTGGATAACCTGGAGAGGGTCCAGAGAAGGGCCACTCGTATGGTTAAGGGCTTGCAGGCCAAGCCCTACGAGGAGAGACTAGGTCACCTGGACCTCTTCAGCCTCTGCAAGAGAAGGTGGAGAGGCGACCTTGTGGCTGCCTATAAATTCATCATGGGGGCGCAGGAGGGAATTGGTGAGGCTCTACTCACCAAGGCGCCCCTGGGGGTCACAAGAAATAATGACCATAAGCTAGCAGAGAGCAGATTTAGATTAGACATTAGGAGGAACTTCTTCACAGTTAGAGTGGCCGAGGTCTGGAATGGGCTCCCAAGGGAGGTGGTGCTCTCCCCTACCCTGGGGGTCTTCAAGAGGAGGTTGGATGGGCATCTGGCTGGGGTCATCTGAACCCAGCACTCTTTCCTGTCTATGCAGGGGGTCGGACTCGATGATCTATGGAGGTCCCTTCTGACCCTAACATCTATGAATAATTATGCATCTGCATTTGTTCCCTCTGCCTCACTCGTGGACCCGATGATCTTACAAGGTCCCTTCCAGCCCCTAATGCCTACGAAACATCTCCTTCAAAATCAGACTCAATTTCTTTGGTTCTCTTTACTATACAGGCATTTACTTCTCAGTCTTTCTAAGAGTTTCTCCGCAGACCATAAAAGACCTGAGATGTTCAAAGTCACAATAGACAACTCCTGTTGCGCGGTTCCCAACAAAAGTCCCCCCCACTCTCCCTGCACCGGCACCACCCCCCATGGAGTATTTTGATCACATTTATAGGGGAGGGGGAAACTTATCTGAAATTTTCAACCATTTTTTTTTTTTGACAAAATAAAAAATATATCAAAACTTGCAAATCAAATTGTTTCATTCAAAACCTGCAGAAAACAGAATGGAAAACATTCACGTATGGGGGGGGTTAGGTTTTGTTTAAACAAATATTTATTTTTCAAGGGGGGGAAAGAATGTAAGAAACTTTCTGTGAAATTTTTCACTTAGTTGAAAACCCTGGTTTGTTTCAGGGGAAAGTTTGGCTGGTTAATTCTTGCTCAGTGCTAGTCTTATCCTCGGCAGCCTAATCCTGTGTGCTCTCCAAAGGACAGCTGCCTTTCTGGTGCTCCCGGTCATCACCTGAATCCATGCCCTGGGGAGCATGAGTAGAGAGACTTGCTCCTTCTCCACAGGAGAGTGCTTTCCTATCCCTGAAATTTTTAATACACTGGTATTATTTCAAATTTCATGGGGATAACAATATGCAAGGAAGGGCAGCT
>NW_017729009.1:20049652-20050409 GCF_001723915.1 Gavialis gangeticus
TGGTATTATTTCAAATTTCATGGGGATAACAATATGCAAGGAAGGGCAACTCCTCATCTAGGCACAATGATCTGCTACAATATTACATTGCCACAGGACTGTGCTGAAGAATCATTGTGCACCCTTCTGAAAAACCCCGGTATTTTCTAACCTGGTACTGAAGTGACATTAAACAGCACAAAACGTAGTAAAATTAGCCACTGCCAGAGCAAAACTATGAGAGATCAGTGGATGGCATTGCTCGTAAGATGATAACTCCAGGCTTGTTCCATTATCCTTTACCTACCTCTCTTACAATTTGGGGGGGAGGAGAAATACCAGTGAGCACTAACAAAGCCTAGAAAAGAATATAAATTTGTCATTGGGAGCTACTCTTCAACTTCAAAGCATCTTCAGGCTCTTAAAAGGATTTACATTTGAGCTGAAGGGAATTTAGGTAATAGGAGGCTCTGAGAGATGTAGCCTCTAGCACAGTTTTCACATATCACACAGCTAAAGAAACAATCCTTACTGAGTTTCACATGATGATTTATGATCTCTACAATATTTCATGCTTCTCACTGCCTCTTCAGCATCCACTACACACTTTGGGAGACCTGATTTAAAAAAATAATCATTACCGTACAACCAAGAATTTGTTTCCTCGTGGAAATCACACTTTGCACTTCTCTAGCCATCTCAAGCACACATGAATTAACCCACAAAACCCCACTGACACAGGTCAATGTTCTTCTCTGTCTAGGTAAGGAAACGGAGG
>NW_017729009.1:20055409-20068251 GCF_001723915.1 Gavialis gangeticus
CACTTTGGGAGACCTGATTTAAAAAAATAATCATTACCGTACAACCAAGAATTTGTTTCCTCGTGGAAATCACACTTTGCACTTCTCTAGCCATCTCAAGCACACATGAATTAACCCACAAAACCCCACTGACACAGGTCAATGTTCTTCTCTGTCTAGGTAAGGAAACGGAGGAACAGATCAGTTAAGTAATTTGTTCAAGTGCACCAGGACACACTATGACAGAGGCTGGAACACAGTCAAGGATTTTAATTCAACACAGTGTTCACGCTTAATTTTAAATACATGCTCAAGCCTTTTCCTAAGAAGAAGCCTTACCAATCAATGCCAAGGTATCCTGAGCTACTGACTAATACTGTTAGCTATTATTCAAGCTAAGCAACCCTGTAAAACAGATGTTACTTAATGCTAGCTATGGTGTTAAGAGGTGTGCCAACCAAAAGCAGACCATTTTATATGTTATATGTCTGACATACCCAAATGTCAAGGACGTTGGATTCCCTCATCTTTACAAATCGCCTTATCATAACCTCAGATCTGACCCCTCCGAAACTCTTGGGTGTACAGGTCCGGATTCTCCAGCTTGAGTTTTAAATGATATGGACATGGGTGGGAAAAAATAATGAGTTCCCTTATCACCCTTCACTCCCACAGCGTTTTCATGTATTTAAACTTCAAGCCAAAGGGACTTTGATGTGTGGAAACAATGCCTTCAAGAATGCAGATTGGGTCCCTGGCCTAACATATTTGGCAAGCATGAATGGGTTACTGTACGGACATAAACCTTACAAGATCATCCTCTTCCATTCCTCACAACTGCTAGCACATTTCCTTTCCGTGCCCTTCCAACTCTGACTTCATTTTCCATTTTTAAGGGGCTCTGGGAGCAATCTGGGGGCAGAGGGATGAATTTTCTTAGGGTGTTCCAAGTTTGCTGAATTCAAATATCCACACAAACCCAGAAGCAATAGGTTCACGTTCAAACCCTCTGGTCTGTCCTGTTCTAATAACTTCTTCCTCACATGCCAAAACGTAGCCCCTCTGGAGTGAAACAGTTGCTATTTTTATTATATCATTATAGGTAAAGCAAAACAATTGTCTGACTGGTATAAAGATGATTTATATCACTATATCTATAGTAGAAGGGGGATAATTATATTGGCATAATAGTTTTCACACTTGGGTTTTTACTGGTATAAAATTATTTTGGTTGGAAGGGAATTAAAAAAAAAAACTAGAAAAATAAACCTAATCAAAGCAGTTACATTAAGGACACTCTTCCTGGTGGGTCAATTCTAAGCCAGGGAGAAATATTTAAACTGGAGAGTAACTTATAATTATTAAAAGATGGAAAAAAATGCTATTTCACATTGCTGAAGGAACAGGGAGAGGAAATCATACTCTCTAGAAATTATAACCTAAATTCCAAGTTTCTTTACTTGTACTATTTTGGGCCAGGACTTGACAGATAATTTATAAGTCTGTTTGCACATGCTTTGTCTACACATTTTATTGTTCAGCTAGTCATAGTGCATGAACAAACTACAGCTACAGGTGTCAAATTCACCAAGCTTGAGTAATTTGGGGATTTGGGCACACAATGTGGATGCCCCCTCAAGAGCATCTTGCTTTGCAAGCTTAATTTTTAATAGTGCAACATACTGTTGCTGCAACAGTGAATGAAATAGCTGAATGTGCAAAGAGCTTTACTGTTACTTTAATGCCTCAATACCTGAGCTTTAATGCTAACTATACTGCTTATGTATCTGCCTGTGTGCACAGAACACTTTGTTCTATTAAAAGGCTCTTCTTCTTACAGCTTGCAGATAACACTTAGAGAAAACAGACATTCCCAGTGGCCTGTAGACCAAAATATCTTTTTGAAACTGAGGATTCCCTTCTCCTCTCTGCCTTGAGGGCAAATCTAAGTGATAATATGAGATACCTGCATAGAAACTGGCATCTCTGCTCTCATTAACTGTGTATTGAACCTGAGGGCAAAACAGAGGTGAGTGTGTGTAATGCAAAGCTGTTCTGGCACAGGGTTTGACGTTTCCAACCATTTGCATCCTGTGATGATAGCTACGGATTTGTGCAGAAGGAAAATTAACTCTCTAGACTCCAAGTTAACCATCCAAGTTGGTTCTCTGTTTTGTGCTGTTTTGGAAACAGCTGATGACAGAATGAGAGCCATTTGAAGTTTTCTTCTGGCTCAAAAAATTTGGGAAGCTGGTGGGCCTCTCCTGTCAACACCTGCACATGGTATTTTACTCCAGGAGAGAAACAGAGAACTTTTAAATGCAGGCAGAGCTGTTTAATAAACTGATCTTCCTATTGCCACCAGCGTGCCTTATGTCTGTAACTGTGCCACCTGAGACAGTGATCTCAAGACATCTTGCCCATTAACATTTCATTTTTTCTCAAGTTATGCAAAAAATGCCAGCACTCGTGCATGTTACACACACACACGCATGTTACACACACATGCATACTTCCATGTGATCAGCTCTTGAGCTCTTTACTAAGTTTTCACTCAGACAAGCAGTCACAGAAGCCAATAGGCATATTTGCCCACAGTGTAAGAACAGGATGGCCGATTCATTCAGAACATGTTTTTTTACTGCAACATGCTGGCTAATACAGTCAGTTATATAGCAGCTGACCATCACCATACCACGCAGCAGATCGTAGTTAAACGTTTCAGTTTTCCAGCTGACTGGCTGCTTCTCCATTTTTGCTTTATTTTTCCGAGGGCTCTATTTTCAGAAGTGCATCAATACCTAATCGAATATGCAAAAAGTAGCAACAATCAGTGGAGCTAATATTTGAAAAAACAGATGTTTGGTCCTTGACTGCTTAACAAATACTTCCATGCCACTGCTTCAGACACTAAAGAAATACTGCTCAATACCTGATGACGAGCGGCAAAAATCAGTGCCTGAAGTGACACTGGCAAATGGAAATTCTGTATTTAGAGAAATACAGAAAGGAAAGTCCAAAGCATCTGACAAGGAGAGAAGAGTGGTTCAGGGGCACTAGGTTATACTGTTCCTGTCTAAATCTTGCAACAAATATCTGGTTCCTGTACGTAACAGGTGTATACTGTATATACACATATTTTATGGCTCAGACAATGGTACCTGCCCATGGTTGTACAAAGCAGGTTTCAGGCTGGCTGGCAATTCAGCAATTTTTAAGTAAGCTTCCATGTACATTGCAAGGACTAAGGGTAAAGTTTCCAGAAGTGACCTAACATTTAGGGCCCAATTTCTGCATTTAGATGTAAAAGATCTAGTTAGGTGCCTAGGGCTTATGTAAGGCACCTGTTTCCCACCGATTTCAATGCAAGTTAGCTGCTTTACCAGGGATGCACCTTAGGCTTTTACAAATCCCATGAGATTGCTATCTGCATTTTAGACACCTAAATACTTTAGTAAATATGGTCCAAAGTGCTTATAGTCACTTTTGAGAATGGGACCTCACTTTTCAAAGTGGCTTTACTTTGATTGATTGAATACGCTTGCATTTCAGCTTGTGTTTTGCACTTTGAAAGCCTGAAAATGTCCTGCAGGAGGCAATATGGAGGGGAGTCGTGCTGATGTCAGTTGTGTGTCTTGTGCTTGGTTTTCAAAAATGGAAATTTCATTTCCAGCTTCAAAGTTTCCAGCACAGCTTTCCATTTTTCGAAGAGGCAAGGGCACAGACAATTTAGAGGTCTTACATGCTGTTTACATTTTATATGTTCACGAGGATATTGCTTTGAAACGAAAATGCATTTCAACAAGAATGTCATTGTTTAGTTCTGTTCTGTTAAACACGACGTAAACACACCCAGAGTATGTCTCTTTATTTATGGGTTTGATTGGCAATTTAAGAAACCACCATTGGTTATTTGAAGTGTGTCTTTATTTAGTGTTACAGTTGTGGGTCACTTCCCCTCAAAGGAAACCTCAAACATATACAATGGCAAACTTGACAAATCACGTCAACACTTGGAATTGGACACTGCTTCCCATTAATTCTTAGGTAAACTAAAGGAATCTGGCAGAGACATTTTTGCTAAGTGAATGGCAATATTTGTACTCTAACAAGTCATTTTGATTGCCATCTTATATGCAATTTGCAGCCTTTAAAAAAAAAAAAAAAAAAAATCAATAAAAACAGTACCACAGAAATGCTTTAAGGCTCTGTGGAAATTCATTTTCATTCTGTTTAACTCTTTAATTGCTTCCAAACTTCAGTGGTTTAGAATGGTTGGGAATGCTTCGTCTTAGGGCAGAGGTGCATACGAATGCCAGACGTTATCTGATGAGAGTCCAAGCAGGGGATGACACATCCATTAAAAGTTTTAAACCTCTTCAGGATCCCCACTGCAAGAGCTTTCAGGAAAAAGCAGCATTTAACTAGTACTGCACTCCCTCCGAGAGGGACCAAAATGCCTAAGCGTTCAGTCTGGCAAGATCCTGCAGATGCCTCAGCAATACTCCATGCAAATGCTGGATCTGCAAAAGGCCATCTGCACAGAGAACACATCAACAGCCAACCCAAACATCTCTGTGATTTATATAACTGCCATTAGGAGTCCACAGGTCTCGCTATAAAATATGGGCTTCAAAATAACCTAGCAAAATTTAGAACGCAGATGTAAGGAGGAAGGCCTGCGTTCATCAAAGCACTGAAGAATTACTCAAAGAGGATTGACCTTAATCAGGCTTAATGAAGCATGTGCTTGGAAGGAAGCACACCGTTTCCTGAATTGGGGCCTAAGGAGAGATTTTAATATAGAATACCAGCAAAACTGCCAATCCCAGTAATAAATCTACCAGGCACACTAGGGAATGCTGGCCATCCCTACCCTGCAATTTTCTTTTGTTCCTTATAGACTCCTAGCATTTAATGTAACATTTTTAGCCTGAGGAAAGCAGGCCCTTCACAACTGCTATGCTAATCTAGCCATGCAGAAAGTTGTCTCCATCCAAACAATAGTAGTAGCAGAGATGTAAATGATATCTTCCCTGACCCTCTTCACCTCCATGAGGTGTTCACTTCAAAGCCTGGAACAGAGACATTTAAAAGCTGACAGCATTAATCACGGTCCTTTAAGAGAAACACCCAGGTACAATTGAGACATTTGAAAAATAAACAGGAAACAAAATTTCTAAAGGTGCGCAGCTTCCCTAGTGCTTAACGGTGACAAGGATGTTTGAAAAGGGGGCCAATGGAGCTCAGCTGAAAATCTGCTTTTTTGGGGTGCCACTGTTAGTCTTACTCACCAGGTCAACCCCAGGGAGGAGCACAGGATTGACCTCAAAGGGAGACAAACACTGCTACTTCATGATAAAATTAGCGAGGGGTCTTCACTGTGTATTTAACTCAGATCATTCATATGTGTGCTCATGTATTTTTTTCCTTAAATTTTCCCCACCGACCTGATGCTACTGTAACCCTTCTGCTGGGCGCTGGACAGCAGCAACAAGGGCCAGGTTCAATTTTTGGGTATTGAATATGTTTTACCTTGGCTTGAGCCCCCACACCCAGACCACCTGGGAAACACTAAATGAATTACTAGGGTGTCCCACATAAAAAAAGCAATAAACTGGAGAGGGGGGCCCATGCCGGAGAGTCCTGAGCTGCTCCTTGGGTTCACTGTGCCAGGGGGAGTTGCTCAAGAGCGTGGGTCCTTCTGTGTTGCGAGGGGTGCCACTGCTCCTGGAGAAGCGGTAGAGCGCCACCCCCACTTCCACATGGTGGCTTTGAGGGGTTAACTGTGGCTTTTGTCAGCATACTGCACCCCAAAATTCCCAGTCCCCATTGGTGATGTGTAGGGGGTGCACGCAGGTGCACCTGCGCCCTTTGAGATTGGCTGTGCATCCCTTGGAAGTGCCAGCCATGAAACTGGAAGTGCACCCGGTTGGTGATTGGCTGCGGGGGGACCCCCCCGGTTGGCCATCTGGTGCCCCCCAGACTTGGGAGGCACCAGTCACCCATGCCAGTCTCAATCCCAGCTCAGCTGGGCAGAAAACTGCAATTGAACTCGAAGGAAAGCACAGGCCTATCTTGGCTTGGGCTTGAACTACAACTAGCACCCAACCACACCGCCTGGTTGGGACAAACTACAAAAAGGGACAAAAGGAGGCACAGGCCTATCTCACTGGGCCCAAACTGGGCAGCAAAAGCTGGGCAGGCGTATACTGTGCTGAGGCCTGGGTAGACAACAAGTAGTGCCAGGTCTTACCCTGGCCCAAATCTGCCAGCCAAACCTATGGCTGAGGTTCAGCTGCACAGAGAGGCAGAAATGCAATAGCTGTGAAATAGCAAAGACAGTCCAGGCCTATAGCTGTAGCCTGGACATCCAGTCTCAGCTATATCACAATGCTGAGATGCTATAATTCCCAAACACAGGGGCCAGTAACTTCCAGGACCTATTCCTGGGCAGTTTGCTCTAGGGATTAATACCCCCATGGCATTAGCCCACTTAAGAAAAAAAAGAAGGGGGAGAGGGGGAAATAGGAGTCTCAAACACCGAAACAGACTCTCTCTCCCTGTGCCCAAGGCTTTCCCATCACATAGCTTTTGCTTGCCTCTCCAGTGAAGGGGGGCAACACCCCTGCCCCATGCAGAGGTTTTCTGGCTCCCAATGCAGCTGCGCAGCTCTCAGCAGCCCCAGGAAACAGCGAGAAACTTTAGTTAAGTTGTTCTTATACACCTGGTGTGACATCCCCAAAGCCTCAATCTGACTCAATTTGCCAGAGGATTTTACATATTTTGCCCAGATACGGACCCCAGCTTGCCATGTGCTGAGCACATGGCCAGAACAACAGGGACCATCTTGCCCCCAAACACACACACAAAACCCTACAATGCATAACCGTGTGTGTGTGCATGTGTGCACGTGGGTGGTGTTACACTGCCTTTGTCTGGCTACTCCCCTTCGCCACCTTCTTCTAGGTTTCTCCGTCTCATCTCCTAAGCAGGACTTCCCTGCTTAAGGATCTTCTCCCTCCCAAACCCCTTGGCAATTGTGTTACAATTTCCTCTTTTCTTAAGGTACAGTGACATCCTAGCACTTTTCTGCCAATCCAAAGGAAGGATCTTGGCAAACCTTAAATATGGGCAAAGGACTTGTCAAAGAAATTACTAGACAAAGTACAACCATGGGAATTATTGGACAAAGGACACCCCAAAAAAGCAGATTTTCAGCTGAGCTCCATTGGCTCAGTTTTCAAACATCCCTGTCACCATTAAGCGCTATGTAAGCTGGGCACCTTTAGAAATTATTGGACAAAATATGGACAAAGGACATGTCAAAGAAATTATTTAAGAAACAATCAATAAGAAGCCTGAAAATTAGCTACAGCACTCATTCGAAGGAAATCCCCAAAGTCCAGCAAAATATGAGAGAAAGACAAAGACAATCTCTCTCACTGAGAAAAAGTTGTTGCCAGGTAGCTTTCATTCACTGCAGAGGAGTAGGGCACACAAGGGGCACTTGGCCCAAGCAGCCGATGCACTGTAAATCCCCACCCTCGTTTTCTTTGTTATAATTTGCCGGTGTGTCCAAAGCGGTCTGAGAACACAGGTCACCTGAAATTCTTAACTCTACTACTGAAATGCTTTGTCAGCTCCGTTATCAAACACTGGGAGTTAAAGCTAATCTCTGTTTATCTAGAAATCTAAGCCGAAGATTTCACAAGAACAGTCTTTTCTGAACTCTGATTTCTTGACTCCATCTGACCCAAGACACATCAACGAGAACTGCTTCTCGAGAACGTAGGTGCAGTCCGGCTGCTGGCCAAGAAGCAGGAAATGCATAAAGTTCAAACCAACTAAGAAGATCATCAACTAACTGGATCTTGTAGAGCCTCCAAAACAGGATTAGGTTCATTCTGAAGACTGGACCAGTCCTTATTTTATTAAGTGGAGTCCAGTGTCCTGGGTTATAAAAACCACGACTTTGGGACCAGTCATTTCTCTGAAAAAATATGTTACTGACTGGATTTGAGACTCCTAAATTTACTTCAGGCTATCACATCTCCTACCCAGTCTCTAATACCCAAGAAATACCCTTACAGACTTTATCATTATTTCTTAATTCCAAGATTTTCTAAGATCTGCTTTTCTTTGCATTTGGAAGGACTCCAGCAAGTGAATTAAATTACCATGCAGACAAATTCTGTGATGGAGCTCAGTTAAATGAAGAAAACAACGTTTTTTTACTGTTCTCAGGATGTCCTCTAGGCAATTCCAAAGGAGGTATCATATTTATATCCGCATGGACATAATAGGATGGATAGGTGGCTCACTCCCACACACACACTGTTGAGTGCATTTGTGAAACTTTCCAAGGCATGCACACAGAAGTGCCTTGTAAGAGCCAGGGATACATCTTTCATCCAGCAGTCTATCAATCCATACCACCTACTTTCTGACCCCCTTATCATCCAGCTCTGTTAATACAACTTTATCCAAAACTGCCACTGTAGCGTTCTTTACAATCCTGCTGACAAACTTCAGCTCATAGTCTTTGATGATTAAAAGCATCCAATTATGATAATAAATGTAAATCTCCAGAACCTGGGCTTTGGTTCAGTGCCCCATGCACTGTAGCCCACTCAAATGATTTGGACCAGAATCAGGTGCAGGTGGTTTTGACATTAAAAAAAATATATATATCCCCCTACCCTTTCACTCCTTGTCCTGCCTTCAAGGCTTTACTTTCCAAGAATGTGTATTCTTCTGGCATTAAAAGCATTGGCACTCAAAAGCTGGGGAGAAACAGCTGAATGCATGGAAAGGTCTTTAATGCTGTTCCAGAGAAGCACTTTGCAAAGCAGCTCAGCTCTGTTTCGGCTATAGGAAGGCTCCAGGTGAAGAGGGGCTTTCCCACAGGCACGCTCATTTTTTTCCTCGGATCAGAACAACCATCACTCAAGCTGCTACGGAGAACAGCAGTTGGGCAATTGTGGTCGACAGATTGAGCACCCGATCCTGCTGCTGTCTGACTAGGCCTTGGAAAGGTGCACGAACAGCTCCCCAATACTTCCATATTTCATTCTCAGTTACAAAGACACTGATAGCGTGAAGGCCTTTAAAATGTATTTAAGCCCGCCTGATCAACTTGTAAAGAGACACTAAACAAAACTGATACCCTCTTCACACTGTATTGTCCTAAGTCACAAAAACCATACTGCACGGACTAGGGAGGTATTCCACGACCTTACCATATTACTTTTTTGAAAAATATTATTGATGTTAAAAAAAACAAAAAACAAAAAAAAGCTACAGAAGGGAGTAGGCCAATTCATGCCATGGTGCTAGAAAAGAGATGGTATTTAGAAGCTGGGAACATAACCTATGATTTTATCTCATTCCAGCCTATTTGAACATTGTGATGTTGCAATACCAACACATATTCAAAATGCATTTCTTAAAAGAACTGATGACAAAAGTCAGTTCATACAAATATGAAGAGAGGGAGACAAGTACAGAAGGCAAAGAAAGGAGTTGACTGAAAAGGAAAAAAATTAAGAAAAAAAGCAGGCTACATGTGGGTCTGCATTTCTGCCAGTTCTTCTGTTCCTAATATATAGCCCACACTTCCCTTCAGCAAGAATACGTTGTGCGGTTTTTTCTCTCCTTAACAAAAAATGAAGTCATTCTGGGGAGAAAGTAGAGCAGAAAACATAGCTCTAAAATTACAGGAAGAAAAGGTTAATGAAGTCTATCTCTTTTGTACAACTTACAAAATAGCTTGAGAGATCATTCCACAGAGTGGGGGATGCCATTACATTTTTGTACAAACTGGAAAGGTACTTGGTATTTTTCCAAATTTCTCAGCTCCCAAGACAGAGAGCTGGGCAAAATGACCTAGGAAGAGAAGAGTAATATTGCTGTAAGCCCAGAGCTCCCACTGGCAGGTAGAACCTGCAGAATAACTTGCAGCAGGCTGTAATGCATCGATCGATCAAAGATGGAAGCCAAAGTCCCAACAGTATCGTTCTAAAAATCAGAGCCCTGCTGTAGATACCGCCTTCAAGCTTTCTGCTCCTAAGGCACTAAAGGTTTTTTTGAACATGCTACCCCAAGCTGCATAAAAATAGCAGGTCCACTGACACATGCACGTGACCTACATGCTTCTGATAATCTATCCAGTTACACAGAATCCATGTGGTCAAGGTGGTGCTTGAGACATTGTGCATCACACACACACTTGCCCCGTTTAAATGCACAAAACCCATTTGTATGTATTCATACGTTCCAATGCAGGCTTTGAGAATGCACGTCCGTTATATTGAATAATCTGTAGGTGCAGAAGGCTGGTCTGCGCTTTTTAATCATTCTTACGGCTCCAGTTTGCTTGTGATTTTTTTTGTTGCAATGAAAATAGCTACATAAATCTTCATATTTAATGCATTCTCCTTCCTAGGCAGTAATATAAATATCTTCATATTGTCTAACTGGATGTAGGGCTCAGTTGATTACTGTTTTCAATAGGCTGGTATAGGTAAAGTGATGCAATTTTAGTTTGTAGCCAAGAACTTCGAGATGCAATTGAAAATTGGTCCCAGTATTTTAAGCAATCAAAGCACCACATCATTAACACACTCCAAAGCATTTCACAGAAAAAAAGCTAAGTTAGCTACAGCATGAACCAACTACTCCTGCGTGAAAGGGCACAGACGGTATATGTTTCAGTAAGAAATGTGGTGGCTCTGTGCTTCGTTGTCACTGGATTCCATTTTGATTGGAAATGACAACCTCTCTCAAAAAGTGACTGCAACCTGATTTTAACAGACACATGATAGCAAAATAAATAGCACTACTACTAGAAGGGGATTTGTAGTCCTGCAGTCATTTAAAAACAGAAAGAAGATCAGGAAGAAAGATCACTTTATAAGAATGCTATTCTGACCTAATGAATAGAGGGGAGACTTTTTGGCCACCTCCTAGGGAGTACTGATTATGACCACTCAACAACCTCTCTAGGTGGTGGTTAAAACATCTTGTTTCTATTCATTAGTTCAGGACTGCTTTCATTCCACACTAGAGGAGCCAGTGAAGTCCTTTCTTCCCCCTCCCTTCCCAACAGCCTTGTTTTTCCAAGTCTATTGTCTACAGGCAAACATGATAGGATCACAGATGGGGGGCGGGAAATCCTTAGTTATATTTTCCCCCTCCTCTCTAGAAAAATTTAGTACTTACAAAAAGCATCTGCTGCTGTTCGGAAAGTGCAACCAGATCCTGCATCAGTCAGAAGGATTCATATCAAATTATGAAAAGGAAAGTGGCTTACGGAAGAGGTTTCAAGAGCTGTAGAAGATGTGGTGTGAAGGGGATCTGGCATGTTCAAATGTCTAGTCTTTTCCAGGTAAATACCTGTACTTTGGGAACCTGGCAAGGCAGCTCTTTAGCAATCTGTCATCAGCACCTTCTGCCCATTATATGGTCACCATGGGTCCTTATACCCATGCTGAAGAAGTCGTTATACACATGCTCCGATGCGTTCTGATTAGAATCAAGTCTGCTGGAGCGCTCTAATTACAACGGTCCGGCATCTCATGTATTCAGCGTCCTGCATTTCAAAATGGCCATGGGGGCACTAACTAAAACTTGTTGAATGAACTTTAGCTAAAGTGTCCCCACAGCTATTTTGAAATGTGGGACACTGAATACATGAGATGCTGCAGCGTTTTAATTAGGGCGGCTCCTGAGAGCCACTCTAATTAAAACACGTCCCCCTCCCTTTACCCCAGAGGGCATGTAAAGGCACCCCATGTATATTATGCATAGCCCTGATTCAGGGAGGCATTAAAATCCATGCTAAGTGTGCTTCCCTGAGGTTGGATTCTTTCCTAAATTGAGACAAAGTGGGACATAGCCTGTGTTTATAGCTGTAAACACACATGCAGGGAGAAATGGACTAGTTATGCACACATTGCTATTAATAAACGATAAAAATATGAGATAACAGTATATTTTTATCCAGATGATCCCAGAATGCTTTACAATGACGGATAACAATACACTTCACTTGTAATGACAGGGAAATTGTCACAAAGTCTAGGGGCATGAACAGATGAAACATTTAAATCAGAGTTAAAAAAAATATGGTGGATAGATGATGATCTAAACTTTTCTCAGTTTGAGGGAGAATTACCCCTCAAATGATCAGGGATTTTATTCTACTGGCATAAGTGGCATTGCTTTAGATTTCATCCGTCTGTGTTCATTCCAGGTTAGCTATTTACATAGGTCACAGAACGGGGTGGGCCACCCGGGCCATGGCCCGACCAACTTTTAGCACGTTAATTTATATAACTCACAAATGCACAATTGTCATAGTTTCATAGTTTCTAGGGTTGGAAGGGACCTGAGCAGATCATCTAGTCTGACCCCCTGCCACGGCAGGAAAGAGTACTGGGGTCAAACGACCCCAGTAAGGTGGTCATCCAACCTCCTCTTAAAGACCCCCAGGGTGGGAGCCTGCACCACCTCACTTGGAAGCTGGTTCCAGACTCTAGCCGCCCTGACAGTGAAGTAGCGCCTCCTGATGTCCAACTTAAACCTTCCCTCCGCCAGCTTGTGACTGTTGCTCCTGGTCACTCCTTGCGGCGCTCGGGGGAACAGGGACTCCCCCAGCACCTGCTGATCCCCCCTAACCAGTTTATAACAGGCCACAAGATCCCCCCTCAGCCTTCTCTTTTGAAGGCTGAACAGGTTCAGGTCCTGCAACCTTTCCTCATTGGGCCTGCCCTGCTGTCCCTTGATCATGCGAGTGGCCCTCCTCTGGACCCTCTCCATGCTGTCCACATCCCTCTTGAAGTGTGGCGCCCAGAACTGGA
>NW_017729009.1:20068358-20076648 GCF_001723915.1 Gavialis gangeticus
CTCTGGGTGCGACTCTCTAACCAGTTGGCGACCCATTGGACTGTATGGGTGTCTACGCCACAGTCCCCCAGCTTCCTAATGAGAATGGGGTGAGAGACAGTATCAAAAGCCTTCCTGAAGTCTAGGAAAACTATATCCACTGCCACCCCTGCATCCAATGATTTAGTGACCTGGTCGTAAAAGGGCACCAGGTTGGCCTTTTACGACCAGGTCATTCCAGTAAAAACTGTATAGCTATTTTTTAAACTGCATAGCTAGCTAAATTAATGTGCTAAAAGTTGGTCAGGCCTCGGCCTGGGTGGCCCCCCCTGTTCCATGGCCTATGGCTATTTACAAAAGGCAAAAAACCTGGTACCTGCTCCCCTACGGCCAGGTGAGAAGGCCCATTGCTTCCCCTGTGAACTACACCCAGGATCTCACACATCTATGAGTTCCTGATCCCAGTGTACTCTATGGTAGGAGACAAACCCAGGGCAAGTTACAGCAGGGGCTTGGTACAAGCATTTCACATAAACCTGTATAAGTCATCAGAAACCAGTGCAAACCTGTAAACAGAACAGAAGTTCAGCATGCAGAGACTGGTTTCAAAATGGTGGAACCCGGTCTAATACCTGGATGGATGTAGTATTAGCCTTAACTGGTTCAGGTTAGAGCAGTATATCAAACTTGTCTCAGACCCCATAGAGAATCACCTTATTTCACTGTCCTCCAGCATCCCAGACACCCCTAGCAGAGTGGCGTGCTAGCCTGGGCTGGTTCTTGTATGCTCTGGGCATGTGCCAGGCCAGCCCCACCCCCACACTGTCACAGTGCCTCCATCTCCTCCTTCGCTGCTCCCCTCCCTGCCGCCGGTTCCCAGCACAGTGGAGAGCTGGGCAGCCCTGGCCCCGGCTCCAGCCCCACCAGACCCAAGCCAGCATAGCTGGGGGGCCCACATGGTGGGCGGCTTCATTCCTCTCCCGTCAGCTGCTGCTGGCAGCCAACAGCTGGTGGAGGGCGGGGCTGGAGCCATGCTGGCCAATCACAGGTGGCCATTTCCTCGGCCAGGCTCAGCATTTCCTGGCAGCCCATTGGGAGGCACGTAAGAGCGTCCCCAACCTGCCGGCCTCTGTGGCCCCTGCTCCCCAAGGGCAAATGCAAGGCCTATTTGCTCCTGAACTCATCTTGAGCAGTGGCTCTCAACTTTTTTTGTACCAGGACCCATTTGTAAACATCAGTGGCCAGTCCTGACCCAGTGCCCCCCAGTCCCAACCCACTTCCCCCTACCCCTAGCCCCACAGTGTGTGGGGCAGGAGGGGTCCCAAGAAGTCCCTTGCAGGCTAGAATGCTGCTAGCCTGCCAGGGAAATGCCACCATTTCTCACTTTTTTCTCCTTTAAAGGGGAATCCATTTTTAAAGTTCATTCACAACCCTTTCATATAGTTTTGCGACCCACTTTTGGGTTGCAACCCACAGGTTGAGAAACGCTGATCTCGGGCACTTAGAAAAAGCTGCAGAAGTTACTGTGAATCCACCTCGGCCTTTTTGAACCTCTGTACCTAGCTAGGATGTGCATTCGCCTGACCGTGCCCCAAGAGGAAGGCACCGGAGAAGGACATAAAAATAGAAGGGCTCCCTTGCTATCTTAGGCCACCACACAATAGAATATTTTTCATTGCTTTATCAAGCTCCATCTTAAATTAGGTTTTTTTGCCTCTACTGCTCCTGTTGAAAAGCTCTTCCAGGAGCTCACTGTTTTGAGGGCTAGAAACCTTCTTATAATTTCCAGCCTAATTAATTGTGGCCAGTTTATGCCCTTTTATTCTCATTCCAACATTTTCTTTTAGTTTCTTAAGTCTCCTCCCACAACGTGGTTAAACAGAAAGCAAATCTAGCCTCTCATCTTTTGTTTGAGACTAAGCTCTTTTAGTCTCTTCTCATTAGCTCAACTGTCCATCATTTCTTCATTATCTTACTAGCCCTTCTCTGAACTTCTTCCAGCTTGAATCCATCTTCCTTGAACGGATGAGGTTGCACTAGTGCCTCTGACAATGGTATTAGAACTTCCCTATCACTACCTGAAATACCTTACCAGGTGCATCCTGGGGTCAGGTTAGTCCTTTTTCCCCCATAGCCACATCACAATAGTGGGAATAATCATCAAATCAACCTTTGCTCCATACCAATGTCCTGCAATTATAATGTTCCCCTGAATGGATTGGAAATATATGCCTCGTGGGATTTTTAAAAGGCCAAAGCACCTAATTCCCATTGTTAGCTGCATCTTTAGACACATTTACAAGTCTGGCCATAACAGACTTATCCTAAGTGCCACAGTGGGCTCGTAGCAAATTTCATAATAAACTCTAAAAAATCCCTGGGTTAGGGTCTCCACATGAGACCTTAACTGCACAGTGCAGTAGCCTAATAACATGGTGCAGTAGCATGCTGGGCAAAAACTGTGCCAGTTCACACTGCACAGTAATATTAGGTTACTGCACAGCGAGTGTTACTGAATAGCTGTGAGCTGGTGCTACTGCGCACTGGCAGTAGCATGTGTTACTGCACACTGATTTAGTACTTGGTTAACCAAGGACTAAACTTAATGCACAGTAACTATAGCACATTAATGAACATGTAAATGTGCCCCTTAACTCCTAATCCTGTGCTCTGGATCATACTCCCTAGACATTCAGATGGATGTTATCTATTTAAGTGCTAACTGATTAGAGTGCTTTTGCTTATAAAAGTGCACACGTGCTTCACGCGTGCTGTATCAAATTGTGCAAGTGCCTGTTCATGCTGTAAGATGCACATGTACATTGGGTGCATTTCAAAACTGCCTGTTGGCTTGAGAGGTATTAAAAGCTTTAGCAATCTTCTCCATTTGAAAATCTCTCTCAGGCTGGTAAGAAGCAATAATTAGTGTAACTGGGACCACTGTAATGGTATTTCTACAACGTGAGGAAAACTGTTTGTTTATGGTACCTACGTACTATTCCTTGGTCTCTGTGAGAAGGACTGTTTATAGTCTACTGAAGTTTGCTATTGTAGGATAAGCCACCTGTGCTCACTTTCAAAAATGTATATAAAGATATGCAATATGCCATAGGACTTACAGAAAATGGGGCAGAAATCTTGACATCATATATATGTGCTCAGTAGTCTGCTCTTTGATGATAGATGGCAGATTTTCAAAGGCAGGGCTACTAGCAGTGCTGATATCTGATACATAAAGACAAGCCATGGTATATATGCCAAAGTCCTCATTGTCTGGACAAAAAACAATTTTGCATACAACCTTCAGAGCTATAAAGATCCATTAACTGTTTTAGCTTCTAAACTGTCTTTTCTAAGTTTCTGTTATATTGTAAAAATCACCGTCACTGAGACGCTATATATTAGTTGCGCTAATGGACTACTTAAAACATGATAGAAAGTGTTAGAGAGAAAATACCAGTCTGTGTAAACAAGACAGTATGTGTAAGCTGGTGTAATGGAAATGTATATACATGTGCACACACATACACGCTTACCACACTCACAACACATATCCAGCAGAGTACTGTTGGGGTGATGTTGTAATCCAGCTTTCAAATGTGAAGCATTATTCACCAGCCCTGATGAAAAATGCTTCACATTTGAAAGCTTGTCTAAGTCTAACCCACCACGCAGTTAGTCCAATAAAAGATGTCGCCCACAAAATCCTTGCCTCTCACATAACTAACAGGGAACTAGTGCACACACAAACAAACCCATGATAAGCATAGGATTTACAAAAGCACTCAAGATTGGTCTACCTTTACCAGGTATCTTTATTTTATTCAGCCAGTGCTGAATACTTGTGAAAGTCTCCTCCTTAATGTCCAGATGAAATACAGCTATGAAATACAAATAAAAAGAAGAAGTAGCACTGACAGAATACAAATTTAAAAATGAAGTTAGAAAGCATGAGGAAATGCAGTATGCTGAGAAAAACAGCACATCGCGTATGCTTTGTGCACACATTTTAAAGACATAATCTAAGACTACAACCTCACAGTAGCATTGTTACTGCTCTTAGAAGATTTTGCTCTCTTTCAACCTGACCCTGAATAGACAGAGCCTTGTACTTTTTACTTGAGGCCAGAGGCAGAAGACACGTGCCTATGTCATGGAGACTGTAGATGAGCATTAATCTGTATCAGTAAAGATGAAGGAATCATTTTTGCCATGAGCTACCAGAAATTCAGAAGCCTCTGGATCAGCGAATCACTCTGTGATCTCAAAACTTGTTTCTTAGGCCATTTGATTATTAATGAATAACAATTAGCAGCAACTGCAACTCTGAAGGATAGTGAGAAGCCTGGCTAACAGGGTGGTGTTTGCTCACATATGACTTCCCATTTGTCAAGGAAACGTACCATTTCTCTTCCTAAACCCACAGTATTTTGCATTTGGGCTTCAGCTTTAGTTTCTTCAGTGTTAGAGGACAGGGGACCAGCTTGTGGAGCCCTCACACAACTGGGTGAGCTGTCACTTCTGGGGATACTACCACTGGCTCTTTTTAGATTACTGCCATAAGTGCACAGGAATAAGGCTTTTCCCCTCACAGTCACCTCCTGAGTTCTCCAGTCTTAGGCTTTGATCGTAAAAACATGTACAAATACCAGCAGGCCATGCAGAGATAAGCAGTCTCCTAGAACTGTGTATGCAGTTGGAGTATGAGCATAGATAAAGGTTTGGGGTATTAAAAGTTTATTGAGCAAACAAATGAACAAAATCAATGAAGACAGTGGTGGCTGGAAATGTATGCACCCATCGCCACACATTAGGATGGTATAAAGCCATCCAGGAGTGGATGTGCCCATCTAGAAAGGCATTACCTAAGATATAAAGTTAAGAAAGTGGTGTAAAATATGATTTACACAAAGGAGCATAAGGAGTCTTGATGTTTGCAGGTATTTTGTCATCACCAAATTTTCAGTCTAAGACAAAATGAGATTTGTGCAAGGCAGCAGGCAAAAGGAGCTCTAGAAAGATTTACATCATGCTACAGTCTTAGTAAACAGAAATCAAGTCAATCTTTTCAGCTGCATACTGACTCAGGATTAAATCAATTTTTAAGTGTGGATCCACTTAGTTTTTGGTTGAGTGGACCGACCACGCAGATGAAATTTCATTTAAGTATGTCCCTGTCCTAGGTCCTTTGTACATGAGCCAACAGTTATCCCAGATGATCTGAATTTTCATAAACCTGCCCCCAAGTCCTTGTCGAGAGCAAGAGACAAACCAAAGTGCACCTCTACAAAATACTTGTATTCTCACTCTCCACTTCCTTCCCCTCCCCTCAGCGCATTCTTCGACACGATTAGTGGCTAAATCCAATTCTTTAATTGAAAGAAATATAACTGAACTTTCTTCTGCTGGGAATTTGCCAGAGGCCACATCATAAGCAATGTCAAAGCATATTGGAAGCAATATAGACCTCTGACATTTTCGTTGAACGATTTGACATGCCCAAGGTAGTTTGTTTGGGATTGGAATTTGTCACTGCTGCAAGGAGATAGTCTTTGGTGGATGGAGCTTAGGGATTGCTGCAAAGAGATATTAATACGATATGTTTGAACACGTCCCCGGAATGCTTTCCTTTAATCTCCTCCCATTTTTTGCACAGCCATGTCCAGAAAGATTCAGTAAAACATTTCTCTATGAGAAACACCTAAGCGGTGTCTTAATAATGCTCAGTAAAGGCTTAGTAGCAATAGAATTGGAAAAAAAAAATCCCTTGCTTCAAACACCTAGTGAACTGAGAAGAGTTCAAGTGGAGCATCTTGGTTTAATTTAATTTTCAACTGCCCCCTTGAGGTATCAAAGTACCTTAACGGGCGAGGAGCCTTTTTCTGTAGCTGTACGAAGTCCTAAATTGTCTAGAGGCCTCAACCAGTAGGCTCTCATAAAGCTCTTTAACAAGATTTGATTCTTCCAGCACATTTCTTTTCTTGTTATTATGTCCCTATATGCTAGGGGGTCCTGCCGAACTTTATAAGTAGTTTACAGAGCTCTGTCAGGGCAAGAACCGTAAGTGGAGCAGGTGTCAGTAGAACATTTGGGCTGGGAAATGGACTGGGGCCTCGGGGTGATATTCCCATGAAAACAGTTGAGTGAGAGCCTGCGAAAGCTGGGACGCCCTGCCCAAGAAGCAATGGCCACTATGTTCCAGCTACACTTCAAGGCCTGCATGTAGATGCTGAGGGCTAATTCTAGTCCCCGACACCACACTGGGCATTTATACATGTACCTTTTTTGTCCTGCGATGCACCAGAGATCTGCCGCTTGGGAGCAGACCAGATTAATCACGTCTGCTCTGCATATGAGCTGACGTGCACGGCGCTGCACCACATGCAGTTGTATAAGTGCCAAAATGCATGTCAGCGTGCAGAAAATGGTGCGCTAGACTATGTGGTCTGGGACACACATTGCGTAAACCGGTTTGGCCCAAATCAGTTAGGTTTGATACTACATTCACCAAGGTTTATCTCAAACCAGTTTCAGCTGTTTTCAAACTGGTTTATGTGCACTGAAAGTACCACTGACACTGTTGAGGATAAGAACCCATTTACCTGGAAACAACAAAGTTTGCCTACTTGAAGTTTTTACCTCAATATATGAGTGTCGGCATGTCAAGGATGAAGCAACATGCACACACCCACACCCACACTTGTTTTCAGTGCCTGCTTTGTTGTCTGGTGCTAGCAAAGGCTGCGTGTGACAAGCAAGAGGCTTATCCGACAACTCTTTCATGTTTGAATACTCCTTATTAAAAAAGCTCAGCCTTTGTTTCACTCAGGACAAACTAGGAATCAAGAGTGAGAGTTTTTTTAGATTTTAAAATACGGTTTTCTACCATCCTTCAAAAACAAATGTATTTCTCCCAAGAATCTACATTATCAAGCATAGAACAATAGTTTTCTATTCTTAAACCTTTTTTCATGCCTTTGCTAGTGCCGCTAAAGGAATCATTGACATACAAGTTAATTGATTTGCAAGTTGATTTGATTTATTGCCCTACAGTTAATTGATTTATTGAATTACTGTTCCTCCTTTGCATTTCAAGTACATTCTTCCAGGCAATAAGCTGCCCTAAGTTTGCACCCACCACACCCACTGACAGTGGAAAACCGTTTGCTGATACAAAGGGGGTGTTCTACGGACATACCGAGTGCAGCGTATAGCCAGGTAATAGAAAACCTTGCTGACTTGCTCTTCCTGCCCTAATCAGGTTAAAGATCTGTGACCAATCCATTTTTTTCACAGCAAACATTTGAAATGGAAATGGAGAGAGGGCTCGAGGGAGGACATCATGAGCACGTGTGCACACACACGCACACAACACTGGGCAATGTGAATGGAGCATTTTGCTGGGGGTGAAGATACAGTTTTGTTACTGGCCTCAGGTCTGCACTTTGTTTTGAAAGGGTTAAACCATCACCAGCTCATAGTTAGGACTATAGAAATGATTCAGCCTCAAGCTGTAATATCAAACTCTAAGCATCTGCTAGATTCATTGCTAGTCTAATAAAAATGATGCCCAAACAGCAAGACAGTTACCTTGAGTTTAATGTAAATCCTGCTGGAGGCAAGGTATAGGTAGTTCCACTGAAGTACACACTGCGATGCTTTATCTCCACAAAGTCTTTACATTGCGACTGCTAACATGACATAGCTCTCTGGCGCATGCACTTTCTGGCAGTGAAGACACAGCCAGAGTTGAAACCACTCAGGAGATGATCCTCGCTAGGCAATCCTGACACTAAGTTATGATTCTGCTCCATCTCCAGATGTACTCCGCACACTCCTGCCCTGATTCATTAGGAACTCACTTTTGTTAAGCAGCCAGCTTTTTGCCAGACTCTTGGGTCACCATTTCCTAACAGATCTCACTGCAGCCGAAATGTTGCTATCTGGAATCGCACTGCTCATTTCCCCTGCTTTTGAGCACACACATCAAGATCATTTCTTAGCAGTCTCTCAAGTTGCCCTGAAGCCTTGGTACAAATCTGTAGAAAGGTACATTTTGGGGAGACTCTTACACCTACTCAGACACCCAGGGGCGCATCCCCACAAGTGGAAACTTGCATTCCCTGGGGACTAGCAGCAGCACAAATGTGTGCCACTGCGAGTTGGCCCTGGGGAATGCCCCTGCACATGTGCTCTGGCACATGGAGAGTTGCCCCAACTGGGGTAAAGGAGGCTGGGGCCAGTACCTGGGTTGGCCCCAGCAGCCTTACCTGGGATCCTGGAGGCTTCCCAGGGCTCCAGCAGCAGCAAT
>NW_017729009.1:20081648-20083650 GCF_001723915.1 Gavialis gangeticus
GGGATCCTGGAGGCTTCCCAGGGCTCCAGCAGCGGCAATCCAGGCACACGGAGCCTGGTTGGCAGTGCAGCATGGCTCCAGCTGGCCAGGCTCTGGTTTCAGGTGGGGCACGCTGCCGCCACGGGCACCACTCCACCCTGCTTTTAGTTGGCATGGGCTTTTTTGACAGCGGGACACAGATGGGTCTGTGGCACCACAAACCATACATGCATGTTCATCTGGACATGCCCCGAGTCTAAACAAGGGATTATCTTCAGTCCTTTCCCTTTCCTCCACCCCATAGCCAAGTCTTTATGCCGGCTGCAGCACAACATTTTTCATAAAGACAGTATACTCAAAAGCTTTAAAAATGGCTATGAATAAAACTTAGGTAATATATACTAGCCAAGTAACATGATAACTTATAATATGTGGTATATAATAAATATGAACCTCATGGGAAATTAACTACAAATAAAGGGTGCAGGGAAGAACAATTCTCCAGTCAAGTTTTGAAAAGAGACACAGAGTGAAGGAGGTGGGAAAGTAGAAGAGGGCAGTTCCAGGTAAAAATTGGCAATGGAAAAGTCTCTGGCACCAAAAGCAGCTGAGATATTATCAACCATGGAGAGGAGGCCAGTGGCACGTGAGCAAAGGCAGCAAAATGCAGAGACCGAAAAGGAGCCAATAGTTCAACTCTAATGCAATTCCACTGACTTTAGTGGAGTTACATCGGAGATGAATTTGGCTCGGGGCCTCCACAACTGGCTGAAGCAAGTCTGCAGAGGGGATCTGAAGTTCAAACTAGGACCCTTTTCTCCTGGACCCAGGTAGAAGGTGCCACTCTGCCTAAGCAAATCCTGAAATCGCTGCAGAACGCATGATGGTGCCAATGGATATTGGATCACCTTCATGTTGAGACTGGAATCTGAAGCTGGGGTGTCATGCTTGACCTTGTCTTTGCGAGTGTAAAATGCTCAGCAGCTGCGCTCTGCAACTGCTGAGGTCTGGAAAACTTGTACCCGAGCTGTAACGAAGGGAGTTAGAATAGTCATAGAAAGAGATCCAATAGCGGTCACTACTGCACAGGGAAGCTTGCTATTTTCATGTCTCTAGCCTGTTTTACCTTCCTACCTCTCTGCAAGTTTGGAAATCGTTAGACTACGTCTCCCCAATCCACTATAATCAATGAATACAAGCAAAACCTTAGGGCTGTGCTGAGCTCTGAAATATTCCAGACTTCATGGCTTGCCCTCCCCGAGAGTGGCTATATGCTGAGATCCCATTTCCTTTAAGCCACAGTCTCCCTAGCACCCCAGATCTTGATCTCTGGCCTTGTCTACCGCTATATTCCTCATGTAGCAAATGCAAGCTCATGGTGCAAGCCTTGCAGTTGCACACATGGAGGACAGCTTGGTGACAAGGATAGCTGTGGACAGCGGCAGTGGCTGTTCCCACAGGACATCTCCATTGGAGAGAGAAAAATCTACAGCTTCTGCTTGAGTCACCACAGTAGCATCTAGTTACGGTACAAGCCATGATACTGTTTTTCCTGTATGTTATTTAGATGATTCATTAACAGGTGTGGATGGAACAAGAACAACCAGGTTTGGGCTGTTAGAAGGGACAAACAAGACCCATGGCAAAACAAATGCTAGTCTGGATCTATGGCCAAATTTCAGAGTCTCACTCTCTTTTTAAAAAAAATAAATAAATAAAAAAAAATGCTGAACTTAGTTCTCTGAAACCCTCATGCTATACCAGACCTAAGCACCTAAGCTTGGTTACAAACACTGGTAGCTTATCATTTTTAAATTGCAAATATGTCATGGGACTGGCAGTAAAGAGACAACACAGGAATGAAAGCTGTTTTCAGGGATTTCCCCACCCTGACCAGAAGCAGATGTGAGAAAGCTTGGAGAGCCCTGCTCTTTTAAACTGCAAGGCCTGTTCTGCAGTTCCCAATGGGATACAAGGAGCCTAACTTTCAAAGCATCTAAAAAAAAAAAAAAAAAAAAAAAAA
>NW_017729009.1:20083819-20084872 GCF_001723915.1 Gavialis gangeticus
AAGACCTAAAAAAAAAAAAAAAAAAAAAAAAAAATCACCTCACTTAGTTCTTGGCTAGTAACAGGTTCTCCTGTCACTAATCAGGATGCCATTTAACCGTTTCATTATGGATGGGCGGGGGGGCAATATGACAGGGTAGCAGGTGAGATTGCACTTTGCCTGCTGGGGGAAGATTTCACAGGCAGCCTTCAGTAAAATTTATTTCCAGCTTACATGATAAAACCCCTATTAACACCATGAGCTGACATCCCTAAAAAGAATTCTACGTGATCAAATAGATCAAAGTGATTTCTGCTTTGCCCACTGAAATGAGGGCAGGAGGCCAAAAAAACCCAGCTCTACATTAAATGCAAGCTCTGCTTGGGTATAGCCATGTGATGTCATGGTCACAAACACCATCACCACACAGGATGGCACATTTTAAAATGGGAATCCACCTCAAACATATGGAAGTTGAGACAATCCCCTCAATACAGATGAGTAAAAGGAGACACACAGTGGCCACTCACCTCTATCAAGGTTACATAGCAAGTTAGCAACCCAACTGGATAGAGAACCGTGGTCTTCTCCTTGTAATCACTAGATGGCTTGGCTACCCCGTGATGGAAAATCACCTTTCAAGAGGCCTCTTTCACAGTGGATGCTAGAAGGGGTCAAAAGATGGAGGCATACTCAAGTCCCAATAACCACATTTAGGAGGTAGATAAGGCCCTGCAACGTATATATCCTGCTGTAATGGTGAGTCGCTAGTGGTTTTTACAGCAGACCATAGTGAGTATCCTTATAATGCTCACAAGTGATTTGAAGGGATACTACTGATTCCCATAGCGTGCATTAAGTCTGCTACCTTTATCTTTTACTGAAAATTGAGAACAGCAATACAATGAATTGCTTTTATATTTTTTTTCCTTCTTCTTAAGTTTTGTTCCTCAAAAAGAATTCCTGGGGGGAAAAAAAAAAAAACAGGGTTCAAATACGATCATGGATGTCTGCACCAACTGTAGACAATACCTATGCATATTTACAGGGTATACGAGCAATAAAAAAAAAAAA
>NW_017729009.1:20084945-20101788 GCF_001723915.1 Gavialis gangeticus
AGCAGGTAAAAAAAAAGTTACTTTCAAATATGGGTCTCAGATACTTAGCAACATTTTGCAAAACTTCATTATTCAAAAAAAAAATTGAAGCCGTTCAAAAGCTGGTGAATAAAGCAGAATTCCAGTTATCGTTTTATGATACTACATACTTAAAAAGTAAAACAACTCTAATGCAAAAGGACTGTGAAGCTAACTTGGTTAGGCATAATAGATACATACCTGTTGCTAAACATGGACCGTAGCATCTAAATTGTGTTATTGAAGATAGGTCTGTGGCTATACGCATGCAACCATCCTATCAGGTATCTCTCAGAGTAGCTTTTTTGTACTTATTTATTAAATAACTTGCTTGTTAACAAATAGGGAAGCAGACAAAATCAGGTAGGAAACAAGAACAGAGTGTCAGGGTTCTCAGAAGTTTGCCAGAATGGGTCGCATGCGTTTAATTGTAAAACCCCATGAATAGGAATAATATAGAGTTCTGGCCCTAGGATCTGTAAATGGCATTTTATAAATGAAGCGATCTGATAACACAACCTAAACCAGGAACTGTCCCACTCTGACAGTACAACAGATGCAAATGACAAAGGGTGTACAAGCACATCACACACATCAAATAAGAAACTAAGGTACATCCCTCACTCAAGTAGCTCTAAATAAATGTCAAAGAGGCACCTACCATTCATCTTCACATCTCTCCTACGAACAGTCGATCCTATTGGTATTCAGATTCCACCAGGTTCCCAAATCGCCAAACAAACGGTATTGGTGCTATATGCTACTTGTATGGGATGCGATAGCTGGATCTGCAGACTGCCTTAAATCATCCACTCTCCAGAGGTGGGGGAGGGAGGCCAATTAAAAAAAAAAAAAAAAAAGAAGATTGGCTGCACATAAAGGACTTACTTTCTAAAAAAAACTGTGATCAGCATCAGTAGGGTCTATTAAGGGTCTAATTCCTTTGAAGTCAGTGGAACTGCTCACACTAGAAAAGAGTTATACAGGAGGTTCCAGCTCTCTGGTGGTAACTTTTCGGAAAGGGGCACTGTGTTGCTCTGATTGCTGTGTGAAGCCATTGTAGCTCGGGGGATAAGAAGAATCTGTTTTCCTTCCTGTAATGGTTCCAAAATACTCGTGCTTTCTTTTTGCAGTGTTGTGCCTCATTCCCGCCCGCAAACGTGGCATGTGTTTCAGCAGCTCAGGGTAGCATCGTGAGCAGCGGAGAAACACTTGAAACTTTATGTGGAGCGAGACGCATAAATCACTGTTTAAACACCGAGCAACCTCTGTCTTTTCTTAACTATGCTGCTGAGGCCTAAGTCTTGCAGCATGCTGTGCTGCCCTCCATCCCTACGAATGTGAATGGAGGATGGGGATGCACCGTGCCTTTCGAGAGACTCGCAGTACCTTGCACAATGCCGACTTCTCTCAGAAGGTAACAAAATAAGATGAAAATGGATAACTATCTGCTTCCCTCCACTCGCTACCACCCTCAAAAGCATTTCGCCATCCAGCCTGTTCCTCCAGATCTTGTTTTAATTATTCCAGTTGACCTAAAAGGCTTTTGTTGTTGTTTTTTGTGGAACACTTTGTACTTGGGGTGGGGGGCGCTCAGCTGGATATCATGGGTTATGCAACCAATGGTTAAAGCTATTGTTTCAGAAAGAAATTGTGTGAATCTCATTACAATTCACCCTTGATTGAGTGTGGGTAGGCAGAGGTTTCTAAATGCCATTTAGATCTGATCCTGTTGTCCAAGATAGGGCTGCATACCCCCATTTCTGATGCAGCATTTAAGGGAATAAGTCTAAACTGTTGTTTAGACTTAATTAGTCTCATATTGGATTATATTATCACATCAAAACTGGAATGCTTTTAAGATGTATTTAAACATCTGAATTTTTATTTAAAACCAAAAGAGGGCAGCAGTTTCCCTAACAAGAAGCAAATATCCAGAATATCAGTTTATTTAAAACAAGCTTGACAAGGTATAAAGAACCCAAAAGGTACTACACTCTTTTTTCCGTTTCACAACTGCGTTGCTGAGAAAAATGGCGCGTGCAAGAAAAAGGCTTGCCATTCAAGAGCAGGCTATTTAGCCCACAGGTGTATCCATATTTTAGCCTTTATTGGCCATGAGGCATCTCTTATCAACTTAATACCATACATGTTCTCTATCCTGAAACCACATCCCACATTAACAAGTGGATAGATAGTCTAATTAGTCAAGCTTTTCCTTTCTGGAATTTATGTAATTCATAATCCCGGGTGAAACTGGTATAAGTGGTTCTTGTCCTTTGTCAGACTAAAATAGACTCACTTCAGCCGAGAGCAACCCTAAGTGCTAAAACATCCCCAGCACAATTTTGTTTCATTTTTATCTAGTGTACATGGCTCGTTGAGTTGAGTTTCCAGCTTCTCCTTCTCCTGTTAACCCAGGTTACACAATAATCCAGACATAATATATTACTGAAAAAAAAATGCTTGCTTACTAGTATTAAATACTTGGGTAAAGACAGGAGCATAGCCAAACTTTTAAGTTTTCTTTGTAGCACCATCACTTTCCCTCTGAAAAGTAAGGGGAGGAGGCTGGATCCAAGAGGGCAGCCTGCATTCATGATGGCTGCCATACACAAATGTTAGTAATGGACCATCACCACTCAGAGGGAATTCATAGCAAATTCTCAGACGATACCAGTCCATCGGTACATGTACCACGGGCAACACTGGGGAAGAGTGGTACATCCCCATCCCCCATCTCATGCTCTTTAAGGGCTTGAGCACCAAATTTCATAATACAAATGCAGGGGGGAAAAAAATCTATGCATCTAATATATTTATTCTTTTCTCCAGAAGTGATCAACCATTCATTTTGATTACTAAAATTATTAAGACTGTATCTCGTTCGTTGGTTAGTTTTGTAAGGGAACAGTTTGGGACGTGACCCTGACTTCTGCAAATGTTCTTCTGTTTATATATAACCAGCATCTCTCAGCCATCACTCATCAACCATTTGTATTCATAATTTGTTCTGTGCTTGATCACCTAAATTAGCTGATGATTATTTATTGTTTTGGATGGAACAACAAAGATTTGAAACCTTCTTTTAAAACATTTAACATTTTAAAAACATTGACTTTTTTAATAGATTCTGCAGCTTACAAATACGTTGAGCTTTGTAAACATTTTAATTAATAGTTGACAGTCATTTGCATACCTGCAAATTATGAAGATTATAATCCCGCATGTAAGAGCAAACTGGATCTGGCATTCTTATTCATAACACTATTCACTGTTCCATCGACTCTAATCACCACTATCCTCCCATAGCATCACCTCATCATCTCTCCTTTTTCTCTTCCTGGCAGACACTAATTGGAGATGCAAGAGAAACCTTGCACTGGAGAACAGCTGGTCAAGTTTTAGATATTGTGAAGAGGATATCTTTCCCTTATCACAGGATTCACAAATGTACTTGACATTTCTCAAAAATTTGAAGCACAATGCCTTAAGAAGCGATTCATAGTTTTTAGCCAGCTGCATGACACACATTTGTATTGGATTTTTGTGGCTGCCAAATGTTCTAACAACCGTTTTCAAAAATCTGGTCAAACCCTTTAATCATCTCTTCCCCCTGCCCCCCATTTTTCAATCGACCCTAAGCAAGTAGCAAAGAAAACCATTTTACATCAGCAATACTGGTGTAATCGTCATCACAACTACTAGTGTAATAATCATTACAAGTACTAGTGTGATAATCTTCACACTTTTACACATGCTCCAGGGCTGGGGCGGGGAGGGCAGTGCTTTAGTTAGAGCTGCTCTAATTAAAGTGCCGCCACGTCTCCCGTATCAGCATCCCTGCACTTAAAAATGATGGTGCGGGTGCTTGAACTAAGGCTCATTCAATGAGCTTTATTTTAAGTGCCCCCACTGCCAATTTTAAGTGCAGGGATGCTGATACACAAGACGCAGGAGGCGGTAATGGTCGTGCTCCAGCAGACTTGAAGAACTGAGTCTGCTCCAATGCAGCATGTAGGAGCAGCCTCCGCACTCGTGTACAGGCACCCCCAGTGAGCTCCTGGGTCAGCTAAGACTGCTCCAATACTCGATAATATCCTTTTTCTCTCTCTCCAAGTAACCTACAAGTTTGAATGTGTTTTATTACTATAACATCAGCAGTTCAAAAATGCCTTTTATATTGAATGCTATTTGAAATAAGCTCCATGGTGATACCATTAAAAGGGAGAGAGAGAATAAACAAGAGACCAGGATGAGTGGCAGAATTTTTCATTACGACTCCTTCCACGGCTCACCCTCAAGCACCTGAGCAATCATGTTAGAAGATTAGAGGAATGGGAATGGAAACCCTGAATATGTATTGTCTATAGCCTGCAGTTCATGCAACAGGATAGTAAACTGGAGAACAATTTCACATTTTTTGTTGTTACAAAGAACAGAAAAAAAAATGCTTGCAATAATTCCCCCCCCCCATCCCCCCGTTTTACTGCTAACCACAACTAAGCCAACACATTTGCAGATTTCAAAAAGTTTGGTTAGATAGACTATTCAAAAAACCATCCTGCTTGGGCGACTTTACCGATTACCTCTAGGTCATTTCATTCTTCATGCCGCGCTGTACCTGCAGGGCCCCCCGTGGCAGCTCACATGAGCAAAGACTGAATCCTCGCTCTCAACTCAGAACCGGCAATCAGGCTGTCACTCATATCCATGTTGCCCGCCTCTGGCAAGAAAGCAAGGGGGCAACATTCTCTTTGAAAACATCAGACAGTACCTTTTAATTAACTGCAGCAGTCACTTTTGGTTTTCTTAAACAAATGAGGCAGGGGAAGGATGGATGATACTGTATTGTTTTCCCTGTAGGGCGGAGAGGCTTGCCAGATAGTGAACACTGGAGGGCCAGTTGTCCCCAGGCGAGCAACTGAACAAGTCACACAGTTAGCATAGGATATAAATCAGCAGGAAGGGAAGGGAAGCAATTCCCCAGACGAGTGGGAATTGACCTCACTAGGCAGCAGGTGACTGACCCCCTCTGCCCCCCCCCATGGTTCACTTTGAAGAACTACACTGCCAGGTCTGGATCTGGGACAGAAGTTCAATTTGGTTTAGCCTTAATCAGTTAAATCAAATACTACAGCCATCCAGGTCTATCTTAAACCAGTTTCTGCCATTTTAAAAGTGGCCTATGTGCAATGAACTCCTATTCTGTTACAGGTGTAAACTGGTTTCTGGTTGATACCGGTTTATGTATAATTCAGTCATTCTGTCAGGTTGGGTCATCGCTCTGTACGAGTGTGAGAAGGGAGCTGAAGATATCCAGCGTCTTCTGATGACTATGGATGCCTACCACAGGTGTAGACAGAGCTATCCAGCCTCAAAAGGAGATGATGCAAGCCCGATGATCTGTAAGATCCCTTCCAGCCCCAAACATATGTCCTTTTCTAAGAAGACTGAATACTGTCAGGGAGGGATGTACTATTCAGATTTTTTTTCACGCTGTGCCTAACTATTGACCGTTACATGGTATTTTTGGCTTCAAAACTATTAGGCCAACCAACCAGATGCTGACCTGCTTCCTAACTGACACTTGCTTAGACATCACAGCAATGGGTGCTCTGGAAATATCTAAGATTGATATGAATTTATGTCATTTAACGGATGACCGATCGGAGACATGCACACAGTTTTGGCCCCTCTGATCTGTCATTGTAATCTGGAAGTCTCCCCCTATACACACGCTAGCATATTTTCCTGAAAATAAGGAGAGAAGATAAACTGATGACATGAAACACTTCAAAGAAAAGCAAACAAATATTGGCCTCACTGGGGAATCAGAACATAATGATACTATAATGCTAGCAGTTTATTTTTCACTGCCTCGGGCTGCTTGGCAGAAAGTCACCGTAAAATCATCTAGGCATGCAAGATCAACTGATAGCGATTTTGTTAAAGCTCCATCCCCTCATACTCAAGGACATTTCAACCTGCATATGAATGCTGCTCCCCAGCCTATGCCAAAGACGGGGGCGAGGACAGATCCCCACAAAGCAGCCCACCTTTCGCCAGAGCTCAGAGAGCATCCTAACACACGCAGCGCTATGGAAAGCACGCATGCCTCCAACATCAGAGTCCCAGTCCAGATGCTCAAGTCACTGTAATGCAATTCATGACAGAAGAGCAGCATAGAAGGAGATGTACCCTGTGTCAAAGCCAAGCACAAAAGCACGAAGCCCCCCCCAGTAGGGTCCGGCACAGATTTATTTCACCATTGGGCTTCAAAGGGCCGGTTTTTGCACTCTAGGGGAAAATCCTGACTCCACGGGAGTTTTCCCAGTGATGATTGCACCTTACATGCTTCACAATAATTAAATTGACATTTTATGGCTCGAGTGCTTCATGGAACAGGTAGGTCTGCTGTCAAAACTGCTGCAGATGTTTACATAGTCTTAAATAACTGTTTAAATATGGTACTTGCTTCCTGAGTATAAACAGCAAGCACCATTATCCTATAAACGATCTTTTGTTTCTGATTGGCTTCCCAGCCAGGAAAACAAATGTGAAGTCAGTCTTCACGGAAGACATTATTATGGGAAAGAACAAGGGAGACAAACTGTGTTAGAAGAAGTGTCAGTCAATGGGGAAAGAGCCATTCTTCCTCCCACCCAAAGCTTTTACTTTAGTTTCAGAACAATAATAGAGCTTGGATTGAAGCTCGCTGTGTTCTGATTTCAAGGCCAAGCCCTGGAATTTTATTAGACTATACCAAGAATTGTTTCTATAAACTTTCTGCAAAAGAATATTGAAACCATTTGCATGTCTTTAGCAAGCTGGCTGCAAAGCAGGTTTTTAAACCTGCATTTAAACCAAACAAACCAAGGAACCAGCTCGGTGGAAGGGGTTTGTGTTCCTTAGGAAAACCAGGTTTTGGGCCCAGGTCAGGGACAATGTTGCTTCAGATGTACCCTGAGGTACAGCCTCTGTAATCACACAAGCACCTTGGCATCACACAATGAACAGGGCTGCGTGTAAATGTTCACATGGGAATTAAATCACTGATTGGGCAAGCAAGTGCTTTTACATTTAAAAAAAAAAGGGGGGGGGAGGGGGGAGAAGAGCACAGTCCTAAGAGTCCCTGAGCCTTGTTGGTTCCCTTTAAAAACAAAATTGAGAGCATTTGCAAGCAGTGCTCAACACCAAGCAGGAAGGGACCCTAGATGTAGCCAAAAATGGACAGTAAAACTCGACTTCATTGCCCAGGTATGCACAATAGCACACATGGACTTTACTTTCAATATAATTTTCAGTGACTGCAGCAGCACAATTTAAAAACCTGGTCCTATCCAAAATCTAAATGCACAGTTTAAACTAGTGGGATTTATATAGCTATGTTTGCTCATGTGATAAGGCCGGTTAAACAAACCTAACTAGGAAGCTATTAATTTCCACATCTGCAAAAAGTATAAGTTGGGCTCAAAACTAGTCCGTGTAGCCCCATGTCCTCAGTGTCACCTTCATCTATGCTTCCCTACTTACTCACTCTCCCTCTGTTGTTATCCACTTTTTATTGCTTATTTTTGTTGGATTGGATTAGCATGTAGCCTTTGTGACCAGAACAGACTCCTACCCACTCATTTACACAGAGCTTAGTAGTACCATGGGACCTTTGGGCATTGCTGTATTCCTATACATGCACATACTAAGAACGGGATTTCATAGACTTTCAGGCTGGAAGGGACCCCAGAGGATCATCAAGTCCAGTCCCCTGCCTCAGGGGCAGGAAGTCAGCAGGGGTCATAGGATCCCAGCAAGATAAACGTCCAAATGTCGCTTGAAGGCATTCAAAGTGGGTGCTTGCACCACCTCCGGTGGCAGTCTATTCCAGGCCTTGGGGGCTCGGACAGTGAAGAAGTTCTTTATGTCCAGCCTGAAACGGTCATGGAGGAGATTGTGACCGTTCGACCTTGTCATCCCTTGGGGCGCTCTGGTGAACAGACGTTCCCCCAGATCCTGGTGGTCACCCCTGATAAACTTATAGGCGGCCACCAGATCACCCCCTGAACCTGCACTTTTCCAGGCTGAAGAGCCCCATGGCTCTCAGCCTCTCATCACACGGTCTGTTTTCCTTACCTTTGATCATGCGCATGGCTCTCCTCTGGACTCTCTCAAGCTTCTCCACATCCTTTTTGAATTGTGGAGCCCAAAACTGGATGCAGTGCTCCAGCTGCAGCCTCACCAAGGCCGAGTACAGGGGGAGAATGACATCCTGGGATCTGCTTGAGAAGCATCTATGGATGCAAGCCAGCGTTTTGCTTGCTTTACTAGCTGCAGCATCACATTGAAGGCTCATGTTCATCTTGTGGTCAGTCATGACCCCCAAGTCCCTTTTGTCCATAGTGCTAGCCAGTATAGCACTGCCCAGCCTATGAGGATGCTGCACATTTTTCCTCCCAAGGTGGAGAACCTTGCATTTTTCAGTGTTAAACACCATCAGGTTCTTGTCTGCCCATTTGCTGAGCCTGTCCAGGTCTGCCTGGATCACCCTCCTGTCCTCAGGTGTGGATGCTTTACCCCAGAGTTTGGTGTCGTTGGCAACTTTGAAGATATTGATGTACTTCATAGTTATTGCTGCAAACAATGAATGATGCTACACAGAAGTAGTGCTTTAGAGAATCTAACATAAAAGAGAAGGGGAAAAAATTAAATATCCCAGGCGATATTACGACTTTTCAGGTATAGGCACACGGATATTATAGGCCATGCTACATAAGGGCCTGATTCTGTGCAGCAATGAAAATTTTCTTCTCTAATGAGGACCATGGGTGGTCCTGAACTCCAAACAGCCAAAAGATGAAGGTTCAGAGGTCCATCCTGCACCTTTGGGATGACATGGTTAAGGAATGCTCATTTCTTTAGTCAATGGTACACCACAGTACATCCATATGCTTCCGATTATGTTACCTATTTACTGAAGATTTGACTATGAACAACTTCCAGCAGGACTCTACAGCAAAATTTGATCCACAGCAAGATGCCTCAAGTGCTCTGTCGGCATACCTCTGTCCAGTGAGCAAGGAGAAGTATGTTTTCAAATTCAGAGATAATTTTTATGCCTAACTCCTATTGAAAGTTAAGGGGAGTTTGTGTTTTTTTTTAAATCTCCTCCAGTCCATCTAGTGTTTTGTTTCAAGGTGATCTGTGAAGAAACAGTGAGTGTGCACACATGTGCGTGCACATACATGCACAGACTTATGTTGACATCGCAACTCTTGTGTTACACAGTGGGAGTGTCTAAACATGCATTACTGTGCAGTAAGTGGTTTTTGTGCTGGCAACACGTGTGGGCATTACAGTGCAGTAACAGTGTGTGGACTGACTTGGGAATAAAGTTAATCTCAAGTCAGTCCACACACACGGGGTTACTGCACAGTAAAGCATCTACATGTGCCTTACTGTGCAGTAACTACTGGGGCATAAGTTTGCTACCTAAATCGGCATAAATTGCTATAGTTATTGTGCAGTATGGGCACACATGTGTAGATGTGCACTTGTACTGCATAATAGTTTTTGGTTACTATACAGTAACCTAAATTACTGTGCAGTCACTCTGCGCATGTAGGTGCGCCCAGAGAACATTAAAACGATCTCTTTCCATAGCCAGCCATTTTACAGTTCTTTATTTTACCCTCATTACAGACAAGTTTCCCCGTCTAGGTTGAAGATGAGGTTGATTTCCCTTTAAAGATTTCACAGCCAGGTGCTCAGCCGATAGAAGCTGGTTTAGCGCCTACTGACGTCAATGGAACGATGCGGATTTTGTGGAAGATCTGCCCGACTCGTGTTTTATGTCCGCTGTGAACATACATTGCCAGAAACGTGTTTTTAATGCGGGCTGTCTTGGGAGACTAACAACATTTTCAATCTTTGCAAGAAAAACACCTAGACGGAGAACAGAGCCCAACAGCAAGTTTATTTTCCTTTCTCCAGACTGCAAGTGTCCGCTAGTATGGAATCCTTAAGCTGCAGCTTGTAAAAAGCTGTTTGTTTTCTGTTGACCTTCTCCTTTTATGTAACATGATAGACATGCTTCAGCGAATACTGAATGCAGCTAAGCATATGTCGTCAGCTGTGCGTTGCTGCCCCTTCCATTAAAATGGATTTTGGTAGCATATGTGGGAATAGGCTTGCCACAGCTACTCAAGGGAAATGTGGGAATACAAGGCAATTAGCAGGAGCAATCCCCAGACGGCTCTGCTAAGCCTCAGTAGGAAGTACAAAGACTTATCTCATGGGCATGGAAACAATTAAGGTCAACAAGTAATTGTGGAAAAGGAAACTTTAAAAAACACGAACATGGTAAATGACCTAGTAAACACCCTCTAACCTCCCCCCCTCCCCACTTAATATGCATTTCATCTGGGGTTCACATGTACAATCTAGCCGGCTTTCCCTCCTCTGCTCCCCTCAGATAATGACTTCCCGTTGCAATTTCCTGGAGGAAGTTGTTGGAATGATCTTTCAGTGATAAAATAAGCTGCAGTGATTCTTAATTTTCCGCCAAAGAATTCCCCTAATCTCCTAATTAAGGGACAGCAGCGTTCACTAGAAAGCACCGATGGAACAAGTGGCCTTTGCAGAAGAATGAAGTTATCCTGGAAGAAGCAAGTGTCTTGTGGATCTTCGGACAGATTTATAATATTTTATATACTGTGATTTATTCTTAGAAGTAAGCATTTAAAGGCACATTTAAAGTTTGAAAAGACACTTTACAGCATCTTGAGAGCTAGTGAGTGTAGGAACTGCAACACATTGATTCATAGCTTTCAAAAAGCATGTCCTGAAGACTGAAATATTGTCAGTTGTTAGTAATCCCTGCTTTGTTCTTCTCTTTTTCACTTCTGTTCTCTCACTAGTAGTCCAGAAAAGTATATGGGTAATAATGACAACACAATTGAATAATAGCTCTTAAATATGAAAACTTCAGTACATTTTCTAGAGGGAGGGAGCACTAGGTGGGGGAGATAGAAAGTGTGTATATGCACATACCTTCATATGCTTATTTTAATCACATGTTGCATGGCTAGTTACAGGTTGTTTCTACAACACCTTGATAGATAATAGCCTGGAACACTGCACCAGAGACTGCTGTCAGCTTTGGCCTCCAGGTGCAAATAGTATTACATCCCATTTGAAATTTGGTTCAACTGAGAACTCCCGCTTGAGTGGGAAGAAGCCATTCTAATCACTGTGGCACATGTAGGACAAAATGGGTATAGACGAAAAAATGGACTCTGGGCCATTGACATAATAGACTGCCCCAGAACAAAATACATATTTAAAACATTCCCAAATGCTAGTTCAAATCTGTGCAATCATACTGGATTCTCATCTCTCTAACTGGCCAATCTGAAACCCTTGCAGCTGGCCTCCCTGGCCTGATTATAAACTGGCCAGACCAAAATCTCAGTTCCAGTATGAATTTCAGATGAATCTTGGATTTTGCAGCTGGGAACCACCTTGAATTAATCGATCAGTCTTCAGAGGACAAGGCCCTGCCTGTATGGCTACAAGATACCATGACAGTCTCACGTTTCCTTTCTGCCTTCCCATAATTTGTATAACTCATATCAAACCGCTGAAACAAGAGATCCTAAGTGAGGCTAGTAGATGTTTTGTTTTTGGCCAAGATGACCTTGGACTGATAGTTTTGCCTAGTTCTGCCTATATGGCTAGTCCTTCAAAGCTCACTTTGCTACCCAAGGATGCAATTAAAAGAAAGGTAGGACAACATCTTTATTGAAAGTATCTTGTGCTTCCTTGTTTCACCCTGCTTACCACATCCTAATCACCATCCTACAAACTTGCCCATGCAATGTCACAAATATCTCCAAAGTCCTTGTCACTTGTTTCTACTGCAGGGTACTCACAAGATGCTTTTAGAGACAGTACCCAAGCAGTACATAACTAGAGGCTAAATATGGCATACAGTGAATGTAACACACTGTGACATCTGTCACAGTTCTTCTTGGATAAACCTATCATGATTATTCTGACCAGAGAAGAAGACATCCAAAGTCAGTAACTGAATAATGCTAACGATACTTTATAAACAGAGTTCAAAATAATGATGCCTTTCTCTTGAGAGTGATGTTGGAGAGATGAGGGGGGCCACCGCCAGGCTGGCAGATATTTCCTCTCAGATACATTTCTCTCTATATACACATCTCGGCAAAGTGCTGCAGGGACGCTTTCTTTTTATGCATCCCGAACTACAGAGCATACCATCATACCCTGCAGAGTATCATATACACATGTCAAACCTGCCAATAGAGATTATATGTTTTCTTCTATATATTTTTGGCATTGGTCCATATCTATCAGATAAAAAGCACATGGGTATCATCTGGTAGCAAGTGTAGTAGCAGACAGTAGTTGCTATTGGTTTCTTTGGATGGTGAGCTCTTTGAGGCAAGGAGCATGGCTTACTTGTTTTTCTTCAGCTGGGGTGAATCCCCATGAGTGGGAAAGTGCATTTCCTTGGGGACCTTGGTCTGCTGCTGTTTGCCCCCGAGGAACGCCTGTGGCACATATGCTCTGGCGCACTGCATCTTACCCCAGGTGGGGTAGGGGAGGCCAGCCCTAGCAGCCTTACCTAGGGTACTGGGGGCCTCTGGGAGCTGCAGCCATGGCAGTACTGCAGCAGGGAGCCTGGCTGGCAGCAGGAGTGTGGCTCTGGCCACCAGACTCCAGTTTTAGGTGGCATGTGCTGCCACCATGTACATCCCATATTTTTTTTTTTTCCCTTCAGGAGCTCATCTGGATGCGCCCCTCGGATCCATTCATGCTACCATCATACAACGTGTTAACAGTCTCATTAAACCAGATGCTGTACAAATACGTAGGAAGACCTAATAAATCTAACCAGGTGAGACAATCAAGAAAGACGTCATGTCCATTCACAGAGCTCAGGCAAAGGGAGCAAATGTTTTTTGCTCAGAGTTTAGAAACTGAACACAGATCTCTGGATTTTGGACCAAAGCCCTTCCTCATTCTGCGTTTATAAAGCAGAGGACTTTATAATGGCAGTGGCAATGATTGTGCGTTTCTTACTGGTACTGCAATATCATATACACATCTCTTCTGTGCTGACTTAGGGAGCAGATATTTGTGCTATAAATTGTTTTGAAAGTATTAGGAAGCAACTAACAGCGCTTTGCGAGTTCTAGTAACTATTCCCCATTAGCCACATACGCGCCTCAGAACTGGCCGATGAGTGACAATTGTTAGGCAGGGCAGTGGCCCTTGCGTCAACTTATTCACAACACCTGTCATCACTTCTTGTTAGTAATCTTGCTGTAGTTATGATTTAATTTATGCCTTGTGTGTCATAAGCCAGCATTTAATTTTTTTTTTCAAAGCGATCAAATGAACTCTTTTTTTGATCAGCCTTATTTCTTTGACAGATGCTGGAATTAGACTATTTAGTGAGCAGCAGCTCTTACTATTCTGACTGTTCCTGGCAAACCAAGTACCAGAACTACTGCTGGCAGCTTTTTGACTCCAGGCCTCTCAATATAATGGCTACAACAATACAGATTCCCTGCAGTCAGTAAGAAAAATCTGACAGCACAACCCAAGCGCTCATTGAAGCTAACAACAAAAAAATTGTGAGAATATGAGATCATATTTTGAATTCTTGTTCAGTGTTCAATTTAACTAGATTCCCAACGTGAACTTTACTATGATGCTTTGGGCAAGATTCTCCTAACGCATCATCTTCCTGTGGTGACAGTAACTTAGACACCCTAATATGCACTCTGTAATGTAGGTACATGGCTGATTTTGATCATCATCAGCAAGATGAGGACAAGGCATTTAAAATTAAGAATAGGATTTAATGATAAAGAGAATAGTGTCAATGGAAATTAATATCAGTCCAACACAGCGCATAATTCAGATTGATCCCTTCTCAGTTTTTATAATCACCAAACTTCTCTAGAAGGTATGTCAATATTTTCCAAATTTTTAAATGTCAATTATGAAAGGGGTTTTCCTTTTTAGGGATATCTTTTTACTGGACCAAGCATATGGTTGGGAGAGATGTTAGATACGCTCTCTGCACCAGGTGCCCACCTGCAGGTCACACACCAGAGCAATGAGAACCTCATAGAAAAGAAACAATGAATCCCACCGCATGCCACAGGTAAAAAGCAGAGGAGAGAGAAGGGAACAATAAATGCATTATTTTTTAGATTTAAAATTTTTACCGAATCACAGGCATTTGGTAAAACACTGTCTAGTGACTGGCAGCCAGTGAAGAGCCGTACTTTTCGTGGACTACTCTCTAAATGATGCCATTGCCATAGATGTCATCATGAGATGCCAACAGATGACTGCATAGATAAACCTGGAATAGCTGATGCCCACTGCTGCTGTTACAAACACATAACTGAAGCTATGGATCCCTAATCACACAAGCAAGGGACATCCTGGTTTTTAGGACCAGTTATTTTTAGATAGAATTTTTTTTTACCAGAATCTCTTGGTAGAAGCATGAATGAAGGAGCTATGGTTACTAAATACTTTAAGTTTGACAAATCAGACTTTATGTTAATTATCTCTTGGAGTAACACATGTAAGTGTGCCTTGAGCAAAGAAATGTGTATTTCACATTATGGGAGACAAGGACAAAATACACATTTTCAATGGAATCAAACTTTGTAAAAGTTGCAAAAAGAAGAAGAGCCCCAGGGAGCTGTCAGCCAAGAACACAGACTGGGATTACTTGAGTTAAAGAAGCATCATCTCAAGCTGGCCACTGTTGTAGACTTAATGGTCTTTCTTGCATGGACTACTCATGAGAGAGGTTAGGTTATCATAGATTACCACATGCCTATAAGTCAATCAAAACAAATGATCCCAGGTTTTCCTGGAAATATTTACAGCACTTTCAACCACTTCCTGTTTATATTGTACTCCTAAATCCAGCAATGAGAACCATAAAAGTACCTAGTTAGATAAACCTGGGGGGGGGGGGGGGGGGGGAGCAGAAATCAACATTTAAAAAGGTTTCAGGCCAGTTTGGAATTTTTTTTTTTTTTTTTTTAAAAAAAAAAAAAAAAAAATATGTATGAAAAAAAGGGGGGGGGGGGGGGGGGGCAAAAAAAAAAATTTAAAAAGGTTTTAGGCCCGTTTGGAATTTTTTTTTTTTTTTTTTTAAAAAAAAAAAAAAAAAAATATGTATGAAAAAAAGGGGGGGGGGGGGGGGGGGCAAAAAAAAAAATTTAAAAAGGTTTTAGGCCCGTTTGGAATTTTTTTTTTTTTTTTTTTTTAAAAAGGCACAGTAAAAATCAAGAAGAAAAATATATGTAAGTGTCACTTACTTTTCCTGCTCACTCAGCATGTCAGAGGAGCTAAAAAAAAAAGAAGAAAAACAACATTTAAAATTCACAAGACTACATGTCTATATTAAGACACTTAAAAAACATTATCATGTTATACCTCACAGCACAGCATAGAGACAGCCCCATTTCAGTGAAGGAAAAACCAAGGGGCACGACATTAAACAGCTTACCCAAAGCCCTAGAAGTCCATATCGTGAAGTCCATTAAGCTGACCATTATACCCTGACCCTGTGATATTGTCTAGGGCAGTATCATCAGATGTGCAGCCCTCAAAAATGCCCCACAGGAGGTTACAGCCCACCAGTTTGGAGATTTATTGGGTGAGTACAGGTCTAACACCTAATGCAGCACACTTGTCTTGTAACACTTGTCCTGGGCACCAAAGAGCAATGGTTCAGGACTGATATGAACTTTGGGGAAGTTCAAATCAGCATCTTGACTTAGACCTCATAGTTCATCCCTTTCTCTATTCCTAAGCACAAAGAGGCCTCCAAGCCTCCCAACACATACATATGTAAATGCTTATCTTTAAGGATGGGAGCAGGCCCTCTGCAGTTAAAGTGACTCTGCTCATCTCCTTAAATGTGAAGCACCTCCAGGGAAGTTTGAAAGATCAGAGCCTAAGACAGAACATGCAAGCATTTCATAATGTTTTAACAGTAGTAAAAGGCAGTGATAAAGTCCTTAGAAATGATCCATTCCACTGAAAACAGGTCCTGCCTCATCAGTCTCGACACAGGCAAAACACTTATCACAGTCAATAGCATTCTCATCTGCCCAAAGTTCGGTCTTGTTATTAGGATGGGATATATTTTTGTTGCACACAAAAACCATTTTGTTCAGTGGTTAAAATTTTCCCTCAAATATATTAAAGAAAAACCTTTCCTGCATTTCAGATCTGTGTTTTACTTGGGAACTATTTGTTATAAATTTGCCTTGGCATCATAAACATAAGCAAAGGCTTAGATTTCTGTAATGACTGGTCACTGAGTAAGGTACCGTTAAAATCTGGGCATGTCTTCAGAAAGAGAGACAAACAATACTATTGTGTTTGTTTTGTTTTTATTTTATTACTTCCAGTAAGCCAGTTGGGAAAAGCAAACTGGGAACTTCTTGAAAGTCTGGATTCATCAAAATCACATGCAAGGGGCAAATCAGATGCAACTTCTCAGATGCATGGTAAACGTTAGCAGAGATACTAATGTACATAAATGCTTGCAATCAGAACTGCTGTATGCAAAGCGTAAGCTAATAAAACAATATATATATGTTGTGACCACACTTATTCCCTCTGCTAAACTCCCTCCTTACAGGGTGAAAGGTCAGACTAATCAGACATAAATTAACTGCAGCTGTAGAACAACTCTTTTGAAAAAATGCTTAAAATAATGGCATGACTATTTTTTCTAACCTCTTTTTTT
>NW_017729009.1:20101927-20108783 GCF_001723915.1 Gavialis gangeticus
TTTTTTTTTTTTTTTTTTTTATTATTATTGCAATAATTTCCCTTAAAGAGAACCAGTCAGTAGGCACATGAATGCAGCAGAGGCAGCAGTCGTTAATGGAAGAATTAAAGAGGGAGCACTTGCTTAATTTAGTCAAACACACATGCATAGTTGCATACATACATGCATGCATGCAGGGGTATACACATATACCGCGTGCATGTATACATTCAGGGGTAAAGCACATGACTAATGCTGAGTTCGGACAGAAAACACTCATTTGGAGGGAGCCATTTTCCCTCTTCCAGGAAGCTGCATTCAAAGCAAAATGCTGCTTTTTTGTGTGTGAATACATGAGAATGTCGAAGGAAAACAGCTTCTGCCACCACCCACTTGGACAACAACATTGTGCTGGTTTTGTTTTATGGCTGGGAATGCCAGTGCAAGTTTTTGCCTGTTTGGAAATGGAACATTGAAGCAACTTCTTGTTTTAATTTAAGCGAGTAGAAGCTGCCAACACTCAAGCCAGAAAGAATTTATCTTCCACTTTTATTAAGTCATCATCTAGTTAATCAGGATAGTTTTGTAAATACTGTAGGAGAATAAAGGCAGGCATCCAGCACCACTGGGATGCAACAGAGGGGATGAACCAATGGACCAGGTCTTCCATCAGCATAAGCCACTGTAGCTGCACCGGATCAGTGGACCCTTTGTTAGGGTACATCAGTGGAAGATGTGCCCTTCTAGTGCTACAGGATTTTAGCAGAATATTTTCAGTGCTTGCTGCAATGTTTTCAGTGGCTCTACTGTTTTTATCTGTAGATCTCAATGTGAGTGACTTACTACCCATTTGTAAAACTGGGAAACCGAGGCAAAGACAAGCATCCCTTTGTGAAATGCCAGCCAGGTGGATGGTTTTCTCCAGGCATCGCCTCTGCATCAAAAGTTCTGTCCTTGCAAACTGGTGTTTTCATTTAAAATAGCTACACTGCTTCTAGTGATGTCTTTTCTGGTCCGTGGTTATTTTTGTGGGGAAGGAGAAATAAATCATAGGAGAAATAAATCAGGGAGGGATAAAGTGCCTTCATCAGCTGAACATAAGTAAAACAGAGACACTTCACAGCTTACTGTATTTGCCTGCCCCCGTCCTATTCCTGCCTCCACCCCCCCATCCCCAAGTTTTAAGTCTTAAAAACATCATGGAATGTAGCCATAGAAGCCATTTGGCTTCTTTTGCTAATAATTTTTTTAATATAAAAAATATAATATAAAAAAGCTGGGATATATAGCTTTGAAAGAGACCATCTGATTTTTTTTGGCTGATTGTTTCACTCTAACAGATCCCATGAACTACTGTGGTCATAGTAGCTTTCATGGCATGAGAGTTTGGGCTACTGGATAGGCTAACATCTGCTGTCAAATGCACAAGGGTAGACAGCACTAATCCAGATTTTCAATGCAACAAACACACTGGGCGCATCTACCCGAGATGTTTCAAGCACAGTAGACTAATTCTACTGCACATCAGCATGGCAGGTAAAACCCATGCTAATGTGCTAACATGCAGTGAAATTAGTCTACTGCATATTAGCTTCACAAAAAACCCCCCCTTCACCGGCACTAATGCACAGTAGTGCCAATTCTGAAACATTTAGTGCCTGAAACTACAGGTACTAAAAACTTAATGTGCCATAATTATGACACATTAATGAACGTATAGATGCACCCACTGACAGCAGAATTTCGCTCTGCATTCATATTCTAAAGCCTAGATAAAGTCACTGGATTAACTAATGAGAGAGATTAAACTGAACCAGTACAGCTGAGATTAAATTAAACCAGTACAATTGTCTATGTGAATTCTTAAGGTCAATGTTAATCAATTCATTTTAATGTTACATAAACTTAGCTTGCCAGAGTAAGTGTCTAAGCTGATATCACCAGTTTAAACCCATGTAATTAAATTTCTATTTCTGCAAGCTAGTGAAAGCTATGGTGTGGACCTAAACTGATTCCACTTAAACCACAGACACACCTGTGCCCAGACACATCCCAATACCTCTCTCAGATTTTCACTTGGTTTTCTTCATTTGTTTTCCTAACTCAACAATAAAATTAGAAAGTAACATGCAATAAAAACAGGGGGCAAATGTGAAAAAAACCCCCCCTAAAACAAGTTAACCAAGCTCAGGACATTCAGAGATAGAATAAAGGCACAACTTTTATCCCCTACCTGCTCAGGTACCCAAATTTCCTATTCAAAAGTGTCTGCAGTATTGAGGCAGAAGCAGAGTTTTTACCTGAGGCCTAGGGCTACAGCATCAGGTTTTGGGAGAGGTGGCAAATTGTGCCTTCTCTCAAGTGAAAAGTGTTTGATTAATTATTCCAAATGTCTTCTTACCTGCTGAGCACTAATTGCCTACTTTTTAAGTTGAAGCTTTTCATCTGTGACACTCGCAGCTTGTGTAGAGAAATGGTATAGCTGAGAGATCACTAAAGGTGGCTACCTATGGCTTGAATGTGAGCAGGACTGAGGCCTGATTTACAAGCAACTTTTGTAATTCAAGGAAGTGTGCAATTCTTTTCAACACAAACAGTTACACCCACGTCAATCCTCTTGTGATCAGTAAATTGATATCCAAGTGCTTTCCACTGGTATATCTGATCCCTTCTCTCGCTACATTGACTAAAGGTCTTTAGACCAATACACCTGTGTCCACACTGGGGTATACTGGGCTGTACCACTGTAAGTCTACTGATATAGTTACAGTGGTACAACACTGTGTATAGACCGGCCCCAATCCTGAAGTCTAGCTGAGGCCCAAATTAGCAAAGTTGCAAGCAGGTGTTTATAAGCTCCTGCTTAAGATCTGTGCAATGCCAGCTGCTGCCATGCTAACCATCCTCCTCTAACTCTGAAGGGGGATGAAAGCTAACCTTGAAATAAAGGAACCTGGAAGGGAAATAACAAAGCACCTGTCTGCAAAAATAAGAGATGGTAGCCCATAGTGAAAAGAAGATGAAGGAAACTGGGCTGTTTTAGTGCCCTTACATTTGGAAGGTGCAACAGGATTTGTAGGCTCCAGATGCCACCCACATTTTGAGAGCTTGTGCCTTACTCTGACAGTAAGAGGCTGATTAACAATTTGCAGATATTTTACGATGGCTTTTTCAAATCTATGTCCTCTCATAGGAGGAGACAGCCGCATGACCCTTCTCCCATTGACATCAATACTGGAAAACTGCTAGTTGCAAACTTGTTGAAAGCTGCAAAGACATTTGCGACAACTAGTAAACTTACTGATCGTTCATCTGAAAATACGTACGTTTTTAGGATTCAGAACTAGTTACTTCATCATTGTAAATGACCCAATTGTCTAAAACACAATAAAGACACGTCTTGGAAAGAGACAAAGATGACATTATTTTGCTTATTTGCTATTAATAGAGATTCCCCTAAATAGAAGAGTTTTTGAATAGAGATATATTTAGAGGCAAATAATGAATAGCTGCTTCTAGTTACTCACAAAAGTATACTGTTGAGAATGTAGTGGGTACTCTTCTTTTTTTCTTTTTTTTTAAGTGCATGCTCTTGACTGGTTATACATACAATTAGTTGTTTGCTTTCAGAAAATAAACTGCGTTGTACAAAACCTTTTTTTGTACCATGCATTTTTGAGATGTGCCAAATCATTATAGAAATGTCTGAGTATCTCAGATGGGTGGAGGAATAAAGGAAGGGTTTTATCCTCTAGCACCATCAAGTAGTTCTGTCTTCTCATCGGCACCAGAACGAACGAAAAGTCTTCCTTAGCCTTGTCTAGAAAAGCAGCCTTCCTCCATGCAGTCTCTACAGGATTTCCTGTCCCTACTGCAGACGGCCTCTAGCGCATAGAGCCAACATTGTGTCTGTGGCACTGGACAGAAAACAAACTGATGAAAAGCTGCTCAGAAACTTGACAAAAAAAGGCTTTGAGAAAGCTGTTGTCACCACCAGCTCCGGCTATCTGGCCGCTCAATATGAAATGGGTGGCAAAACAGAGAGCAAAAAAAGAAATCGAGGGGAAGAGTATAAAGGAAAAATCCCTGCTCTCTGTGGTCAGTAAATTAATCTAGCAGCTCCCCGAGTCAGGAGCAAAAATCGTTTTGGAGCAGGGACAGCACAAACCAATCTGGATCCGTTCTGTGCACCAGACAGGGACTTTTCTGTTTTGAATATTGCTGTGCGTTATTATTTGGAATTTGCTGAAACGATTGAAAAGAAGACTGTGACCTAACAACACATGTGCTGTCTGTTCCTCACAAGGAAGTGTGTGTTGGGCATTGGGTTATTATTTTTCCCCACTCCTATCACATCTGGAAAATAGGGGAGTTGTTTCCCTCCCAGTGATGGGTAGCGTGTGGATACCCTCAGATAGTGTAATCGTGAACACAGCAGAAAAGAGGTTTCACCATAGATGAGAGGCTCCTTTTTGATGCCTCTGTTGTACCCCTCTGATATCTGGCTTCACAGCTTTATTTCCTTGAGGTGTAAATCTAGGCTCTGTATACACCATGCTCATCTAGGAGGTACCACTAAGTATAGATACCTGTGGTTCTTACCTTTGGGAATTTTTGACCATATTGACCAGAGATAAATCTTAAAATCAAAGTCTTACTTAATTATAATAATAGTAATAAAACATAAAAAAACAAACTGTCTACATACCCAAAAGCAGCCATCCTGCAGTGGTGGCCCAGGCACATATAGCAACTTCAGATGTCCTAGCAGGTGCCTGTGTCAGTTTGTTTTTCCCAAATAACCCTTCAAGAACTACTAAGCAGACTGGATGACACTCCCAGGCTGTGTAAAGTCTTAAGCCTTTGTCCATCTGGACAAAACCAATTTGGTAGGCTCCCCATGAGGTTGACTTGGACTCTCAGAGACAATGGCAGTCCTTTTGTCCCATAACTTTCAGCGCTTAGCGTGGCATGGCTTTTCCTGATCCTGTTTGTTTTCCAACAGCCTCCTACTAAACTAAAGCAGTACATCTACATAGTAACCATCCCAATAACTCATTCATATACCAGACGCGTCAGTCACTGAGCAGCTTCACATCAGCTGGAGATTTATACAGCGACCTGCTTGAGTCCACCCTGAGACAAAATCTAAAGAAAGATATTAATCACAAAGTTGAATTTCTCATTACAAAGGGCTTCCAAAAATGAAGTAAAGCATTCCTAGCTGCCTATGGTCCCTGATGACCATGGTTCACTCTTTCCCTTAACATTTTTTTGGCAAAAGCCATGGCTGGATGTCAGAAGTGGAAGAGGAATGAGTCACTGAAAAGAAGACAGATGCGTGCATTACCGCTGACACCCCATCGTAGTCACATGTTGGAGTAAATTTCTCCCAGAGCCTGTCAGCCAGTATCCCTACCCTAGCCCACCTCCTGAGCTTCATCCAACAACATAAGGCACTGATTTAGAAAGTGACATTATTATTTGATGCATTCAACATAACATAGTACTTGTGGTTTTAAAAAGCTGTATTCAGGGACCAGCTTTTCAGCTTGCTCATGAATCACTGGATGCATTGAAAATACAACAAATGAGAAGGTCTGCAGATACTTTCATCAGCCTATCAAGCCCTGACTGGCATTCACACAGAAGGCAATAAGAAAGCTACTTTTTAGAGCTTCAGGTCAAAGAAGATAGTCCACATTTTAAGTAACATATGGAATCTGGCGCTGGTGAGGCATGACAAGTGCATGCTTGTCCTGTTATCATTCCTACTGCTCCTGTTACTGTTAGCAGATCATCCATAAAGATGCCTTCACCTCCAGCCACTGAACTTTTGTACTAGTTTAATTAGCACCTGTAAATTAAGAGGAGGAGGCTGAGGTTGAGATCGGTTAAACTACAGATAGGGGAGTCCGGATGACTAATTATTTGATGTTTGTGAAAGCACATTCTCTAAAAAAAAGAACAAGCCAAGACTTTTGAGCTAGTATAAGAGCTGTAGAACTTTTTAAAGAACAACTGATCATATTAATCTCAGAACTGAATTTATTTTATACGAAGCCCTGAGCTCTCCCGGCAGCTCCATAACATTGCAGACATCATGCTCTGTTTTCAGTTGTGAAAATGCTATATGCTACAAAACTGAAAGCAGTAAAGAACAGATACCTCTTTCCTATTGTTTGAGAGATTTAGAAACAAAAAGCGGCAGGTGTTATAGATGGCCAATGGTCCCAGAGATCTTAGAGGGCGAGAAGAGACCAGTGGCCAGGAGAAAACCTCAGGAAGGCAATAGGAATCATGTTATCAATGGGATCTACACCAGGTCCCAGGTGCACGTATTATCTTGAAATATCTGGCTGATTCAGCAGACTTCCAAAATCTTTCTGGCAGGTTCAGTAGGAATAGGACACAGTATTTCTATGAGCCATTATTCAAACTGATCTTTTATGCAATTAGCACATTTCTTCTTCAACAAACAAAAGGGAAGTGATAGCAGTACCTGCTAGATTTATACTCATGTCCTCTACAGAACATACTGCACCTTTGCAGTATGTCCAGATGTTCGCCGAACCTGGTCCATGTTTAGATGGCTTACTTTCAGCTGCCTAAAGGTAGACCAGGAACCACATACAGTTATTCGTGCTGCTGGGAGCCACCCAGACAGCTCAAAGTAAGTAACTCAAGGTGGGGGAAGAGCTGGAGGGTCCTTGGGGAATTGGGGAGGTGGATGTTGCCTAGTCAGGTTGTGGGGGGTGCAGGGGAAGGGGAAAATAGCACAGCTTGGCACCTGTGGCAAGTGGCTGGACTTTCTCAACCCCGGGGTTATGCTGTGAATGGGCACAGGCATTTGGGAGACTGAGTTGTTAATCCTTTT
>NW_017729009.1:20113783-20116295 GCF_001723915.1 Gavialis gangeticus
GCTCTTTCTGGATGGAATGAATAGTAAAGAAGCCAGAGGCTGGTATGCATGCAAGAAAGCCAGTGAGTGACAATATAAATTAAGGAGTCACTGAGTGAGAGACAGGTTGTGGGGGGTGCAGGGGAAGGGGAAAATAGCACAGCTTGGCACCTGTGGCAAGTGGCTGGACTTTCTCAACCCCGGGGTTATGCTGTGAATGGGCACAGGCATTTGGGAGACTGAGTTGTTAATCCTTTTCAAGATTGAATTAACCCTTTCACAATCTAAGTTAGCATACCTCCTGTGCGTACCTCTGGACTTTTGGTATAACATACTGGACCGAGGAACGTGGATGATTCTTGGGTGCTAGAGGGTCTGCAAGCTAGTATTCCCACGTTCAAATTCTGACATATTCAAGTCACTGAAGAGGGCATGCATGCCTGGATAAAACGAGGAGCAATGACACCTAAAAATATATGGCCTAGAATGATCTTTACAACCGCAGAGGTGAAATTACCCAGGTAGAACCGATTGCTTGTACACTTACTGCAGAGAAAACGCATTACTCTGGCTCCACGAGTAGCTGTACTACATGCATGTGCAAAGTGGGGATTCAAATAAGCATACACTTATGAATGTTCTGGGCCAAAACCCAGAAGAGTAAGTTGCGTGCTCCCACAAAAACCTGGCAGCTAGAATTCATAGAGCAGATCCCAGGCCTCCAGCACTGCTGGATTGGGAGACAGCACATCACGTTTAACCTCAGTAACTGAACAGTCAGTCTTAATTAGTCCATAAGGAGTAATGTCTATGACCATTGGGTCAGAGAGGTCACACAAGTGCATAGGAATGACTTGATATACTTGGAGGCTCGGCCTGTTCCAACAATATAAACCCTGAAAAGGTCATTGGTGCCCCCCTACCAAAGAGTGTGCCCTGACCGCTAGGTTATAGAGTCATTTACTTGTATACTTCCTCCCTCTCTCTGTAACCTAATAAATATTTAATTATCCCATGCTATGTACAGCAGCATCAACAGGAGAGACTGAAACCAGCTCTTCTCCATCACAGAGTATCTTGCAAAGTGGCTTCTCAGGCACCACCCCAAAGATGTGCGAGTTCCCTCAGCTGGAGGAGAGAAGTGAACTTATGTCTGTTCCATGCTGAGTGAGGGTTTCAGTCCACTTTGGTATTCTTTGACTGTCATAGGGAGCAGCATCCCTGTGGTTTGTAAGAAAAAGGATGGGGGAGACACTTAACTGCAAGAGAAGTTCATGACTGAAGAAAGGTACCTCCCTATAGCTGCAGACTGGGGCAGGACTTCAGACATGCCTCTCTACTGACATTTCTTACTGGCCAGCTTAGGAAGCTCAATAGACTGGCTTTTTTGAATCCCATGTTTTTGCAAACAGGAGTATAAACAGACATCACCAAATAAAGTGGAGCAGCTGTGCCAGGATGTGTCCTAACACAGCTGATCTACTTCAATGGACCAAGCAGACATTGCTTGTTGTCCCACTGGGTTGGCTGGGGCCCAGTGTTGTGAGACAACACTTGGGGTATGCCTCTGCAAATAGATAAACCCTGGGTGTTCCTGCTAGCGGAGGAGTGCCCTGGGAATCCCTGGCCTGGGGCTTCCCTGTTTTTAGAGATGCTCTCCAAGTCAGATTGCCTATTTGCAGAGATGTACCCTAGTCTGCATTCCCTGGGCTGCTTGCGCTCTCCCACCTTAATGCAAACAGATGCCCACTGCAAACCAGTGGAACAAATTCATACCACCTACATTGTGTTCACAAATTTGGGGCATGTGTGATTGGGACAAGAGGCACGGGCATCTGTTTGCTTGGGCTTTGGGCCAACATTAAATTTGTTGTGGTTTTTTTTTTTCCAGCCTAACTCTTCACTAGCACTTTGCAGACAGCCTCAGCTATGGGCAGCTGGAGCCTAAAAGGTAAGTGTCCTTTTGTCCAAGTCTTTGTGTACAGAGTTACCATGCATCTGGGTTTTCCTCTTTTTAGATCCTCTGATCTTGGTCTGGATGGATTTTTTACATGTGATCAAGTGTCCGGGATTTTGGTCAGCTCAGCTTCAAAGTTTTTCGTGGCATTTCCCAGCTTGCCCTAGCAAGCTGCTGCTTGGGGCTCGGGGGAGGGCAACTGGAGGCAGGGTGTGCACACATGTGGTTGGCATGTAGCCAGGTTGGGGGCTGGCTGCATCCCAGCAGCTAGATACATGTAAGTCTGTTGGGGGTTGGAGGGCCAGGGCTTGGGGACTGTCCAGGGGGTGGGCGAGTGTGTGACTGTGTGCATCTGTGTGTGTGTATGTGTGGTGGGGGGGCAAGTCTGAGGCTGCAGCAGGGCAGGCGAGGTGCCTGCCCCTCCAGTGGGGGAAAGGGGTAGGGGGTGCTTCAGGGCCAGCGCAGCAGGGACTGCATGACTGGCCCTGCGGCACTGGGGCCGGTGCCTGTGTTCACAGGGGCAGGGCTGGGGGGAGCAGGGGGCTGTGGGTCAGGACTGAGGGGCACCAGCGGGGG
>NW_017729009.1:20126483-20137394 GCF_001723915.1 Gavialis gangeticus
TGAGGGGCAGTATGGGGGTGGGGGACTGTGGGTCAGGAGAGCAGGGCACTGGCAGTGCCAAGGGGTTGTGGGTTGGGAGTGAGGGGCACCAGCATGGCCCAGGGGGGCAGGGTACTGCAGTTAGGGAGTGAGGGGCAATAGGATGGGCAGGGGTATATCACTGCCCACCCCACAGTCATACACCCCGCTTCCCCCCACAACAGTCCTTCTCTTTTTTGGAACTGGAAATATGGTAACCCTGCTTTTGTAGAGCTAACCTACCTCAACTGCTGCAGTTTATCTAATTGGCCTGTATTAATCTGTTCATCCCATGCTAGACTAGTTTTCTGAAAACTAACTGCGCAAATACTATACTAACCCTCTTGAATGAGATTGAAAATAAAGTCTGCTTGCTGATACCTTTGCACTGCACTGGGCATGATATAAGATCACAAGCTAAAGTGCTGAAGTCTTCTTCCAAAGGAGAGACAGCATGCAGATATCACATTCAGAGTAGTAAGCCTATTTAAAAGTTGAAGGCTACAAAAAGCAAATAAAACTGTTTTAACAATAACAAAAGTAATAACGCACTTTCTTTTCGTGTCAGTTTTGGTCTGTTAGTTACTTGATGATGCGACACACTATAAATGGCTTTAAAGAACATTCCTTGTCAGTCACTGCTGCCTGGGGGGATAATGCTAGCTAGCTCAACCCTCAAAAGTAATTAAAGATAATCAACGAAAAATGTGAGGGGTCTGCTGTACTCTGCATTCCAAACTCCACCTACAACAGGAACACTGCACAAAAAATGATTATTTAAATTTAACCCTTTTCCATGGTGATTTGGGGATGATGTCTGCTTGCCTGCGAACACTGCATTTCAAGAAGCAGGAACTAATTGAAAAATATAACTTGAGGACTCCAACACTGATTGAAAAAAGGGAAAAGAAAATATTCCTGCAACTCAGGGTTTGCTTTCTTCTTTTGTTTCCGTTTGACAGATCTCTTTCAGCAGCATTCAGAACTTACTGAAGGGTAGAAAGAGTCAACCAGCCTCAATCCTTGAAGTCAGGGCAGAAATATCAGGGATTCATTTGCCTTAGAATCATTGTTTGGAAAAAGCAGCAGCTTTAGTAGTAAGAATAAATGGCTCAGCAGGGCTAGATTTTCACAAGTACTGTGTGCCTAGCAGTCCCATCAGAAACAGCAAGAAGATATGCTGGTTAATAAACAGTTCTGAAAATCTAGCTACTGATTCAGGTGCCAAGCAGGGAGCTGACGAGTGCTTGGAAAAACTAGGGGAATCGGGCCCAGAGGAGGTTCATCTTTAATTATCTTTGCAATCATTGAGCCCAATTCCTATTCAAGAACTCATCTTGATGTGGTGGGCAATTTTACAAGAGTAAGGACTGCATTCTTAGATGTGGGATCATTTTTCTTCACGTTGGATGGAACGGGCAGACGGTAAGGCCAGGTGGCATCTTAGGACGTTTTTAGGCATGTAAGCGCTGTAGTGCTGGGTGCTTTGAAAAGCGCCTGGTGCTGCAATGCTTGCACTTGTATGAGTGGCGAAATGCACGTCCGTGCTGAGAAGATGGCAGTGGTGCACTTTTGAACAAAAACACACTGAAGGTGCTTTAGTTCAAAAGCAGTGCGTTGCCATTTTCTGCGTGCTGATGCGCATTTCGCCGCTTATACAAGAGCATGTGATGCAGCGCAGTGTGCGAGCAGAGCAGACTTGATTAATCGAGTGTGCTCCAAAGCGGTGAATCTCCGGTGCATTACAGGATCAAGAAGTATGTGTATAAATGCCCTTAGAGACTAACTGGCTCAGCAGGGCATGAGCTTTGGTAGGTATCAACCTACTTTGTCTCATGCTATGAACAGATGGAGCAGTAATGTGCAAAAGGAAAAGCTGGCTGGGGTATTATGGTCCCAGCACTCATTCCTTCCCAGGGCAGGGGGTCGGACTTGATGATCTGTTCAGGTCCCTTCTGACCCTACTAACTATGAAACTATGAAGTAAAGGACTTTCAGGTGCACTGGACTGTCATGGTTTATCCTCTTAGCTGACAGCTTGGGGACTTCACCAGAGCTCTGTGAAGTTGAGACACTGAAGCTTGAGCTAAAGACCAAGGCCCTGAAGTTGAGGGCTGTTAACTAGACATCTTCTGCAGGCCAGCTCAAGGAAGGCCTGTCGATGAACATTTACCAGTGTGTTATACTGAGCACCCTCAATTCCAGCTGAAATCCATGGAGCCTCTGGGTGCCCAGCAAGGATACTCGGTTAGACTGTACTCCTGAAGCCCAAAACAAAAAGTCCCATTCATTCTCTGGGGGGCAGGCTGGGCCAAAGGAGAACAAAAGCGTTATAGAAAGTAGAATTTAGAAACCTTGGCCCAGTCCTGAGAGCTCCCAACTTACGGGCCGACTGTGGCGGTGCCGTCAGGAAGCCTGGCATTTCACAAGCTGGACTGAGCCCTTGAAGCTCTCAAAAGCTCTTCTCTGCCCAGCTCGTTTGCATCTGTTAAATGTATTGACTGGCACGGAGGAACTTACTGCACCAGACAACACTACCATAATTACCACCGTGCTGTGGAGACACAGACATATATGCTCAGATTTGTCCAATATTAAGTTAGCTTACTACGGCTATCAGATACAAATAAAGAAAAGAGCAAATCGATTATTCTGAGCAGGTGAGAACATGTTGAAATGCCCAACATACATAATCCCATAGGTAACTGAAGGGTTTCACCTTTTAGTCTATTTTGCCTAGCAAATAACCTTTGCTTCCTTCTCCCATATTCTACTGTAGAGAAGTTGAGTACAGTTTAAAATTAGGTAACAGTCAGTGCCTTATTTTGCAATAATTTATGTAAAACCATGAATAATAGGTTCCAAATGATGTAAAGCTGTGTTTAGAGTACTGCTTAAAGCACTGATGCTGACCTAGATTTGACCTGTCCAAGTATCCACAACCCATCCCTTCTTTAAAATAAAAAAAATGTAGCCTAAAGGAGATATTGTGTTGTCTTCACAAAGGATGGGTGTGGATTTCACATGACCACAAACAACAAAATACTGCCCAGGTCATAATTAAAATGATCTTATAAAATATCCCATGGAAAATATTTTCCAGAGGAATGAATTCCATTGAATTCCACGTTGACCACACTCCTTAAGGCCGGTCCAGCTGAAGTCACTGGGATTTTTTCCACCATCTTCCATATATCCAGCCTTCAGCCCTCGTTAACATTGCAACGAACGGATCATAAAACAAACATCAGATACAATGGGGTTTCATTCGTGCCTCAGAAATCATGCCTGACGAGACTGCTAAGGAAAAATGTACCAAAAAACTTGTGGAGCAACTTGTTTTAAGACGGGGGTTATAATACCTGAAAAAGACAAACTCAGTCTGAGGCATTTAATGAAAGCTATGCACTACAAACATTTAAAAATGATATCATTGCATTAAGACAAATTCTAGGATGCTCTGTTTTCATATAGACTTTTTAATCAGTCGCAAAAGAACTGTGTCAATTTTGATTCAAACGAGACGCATTATACTATTACTATAAGACAATATTAATCAAAATTAATAATATTAATAAAAATTATTTCCCAACTATTTAAGTTGGTCTAATAAAAGATATCAGATCCACCCAAAGTCTGCCTAATATTCTTAAGATATTCCATGTAATCATTATAGAGACAAAAACATGTACAAATTTAACTCCCTGGAAAAGTAGTGTATCTGTACGGGATGCAATTATTTTATTCTAGACTTAAAAACATTACGCAGAAAGACAACAATGCCCTATCTGTTACTATCTGAATTGGGACTCAAGGAATAGCTAGATTTAGACAGATACCACAATAATATACTGTAGAGAGCTGCATCGATGCCAAAAGTTTCATTCCAGGCTGAAACCCAAATGAAAATTAAACTGAAAAAGCCTCAAAGCTTAAAATCGACATGGACCTGGTTTCTTCTAAATGAAATACTCTGAATTTCAGCATCTTAACCGAAGCAGAGAGTTAGGCACATGTATGACGAAGTGCAGACCAATTAAATTGTTAGTACTTTAAAGTCTTAGCAAATAGATGTTACATCTGTCTAACTCTGTGTAAGCACAGAAAGTGACTAAAGTCCTGCCAAATAGAGTGTGACCTTCAATCTGCCACTCTCATGGTGAAAGACAGGGAAGTAAATTACTTGGCCTTCTTATTCTATTCATGGTGAATACAAAATGGTCGGAGTTGACCTGCCGCCAGCCTTGCAGGCTCCGATTCTGAGTGGCACCCTACAGTTTACACAACCCAGGCTGAATACAATAAAAGAGGGGCTCCATTCAGCCGGGCCTGCATGCGAAAGAGAGGACCATTAGATCATAGTAATTATTCCATTTACATCACACAGTGACACAGTGGGACATGAAGGACTCATCAAACACTTCTCTTCACCCAGGCCCTGGCTGCTAATGAGGCACATTGGATTTCATTGTGCTTCCCATTTACTCATGTACTATGGCCTGCCTGCCAACAACAGCTCAGTGCACCAGACAGGCTGTCCCTTTCAGAACCATTTATTCCTTTCTCAACCTTTGACCCCAAGGGTTATGACATCAGCAGCCCTGATTTGTGATCATTTTTATTGGCAGACATTCAACTCTTGTTTCCTGTGTTTAACTCTGCCTCCCTTTTTTTAGCTAAACTTATTGGTTCTAATAGGCATCTGCCAAAAGACTATAAAGTAAGCCAGGGCTTTCACAAAGAGGCTTCTGATCTTGCTATAAAAAGCCCCATAGCTACTATTTATGCCAATAATAACGAGTAATTCATTATCTAGGTGCACAAAATCTGTTAACCACTATAATGTTGAACAATTTGGAGCAGATGTCCAACAATTTTATGAGTTTTAATTAAAATGTTCTATTTATTCTCATCAATACACCTGGGTTTTTAAATGTACAAAGATGTTACATAGATGCCGGGTAGTATTTTGCAAATTACGTTTTCATAGAGGGGATTAAGAGGGGATGATTTGAGCTAATCAGATGCTGATTTCAGGCTAATTTTTTTCCCATTAAGGTAGCGAGGCAAAATTAAAAAGGAATTGAAGTTGAGAATTTAAAAGATTCTGCCTTCTTGTGTCACAACAGCAGCATTTTAGGAGTCAGCGAGTTTCATATATATCTTTCCTATTTGACATAGACAAGGAAAATTTGCATTTTGGAGCGGAGTGCTTTATTTCAAAGCTAAGTGGAAATTAAATAACTTTAGAATAACTTCTCCAAGCACATGTTTTTCATAATGTAGTTTGTGTAATCACTGTGACTTCCATAAAGCAAAAACAGAGGCATATTTATCCTAGCTTTTTAGTTTATCAAAAATTCAAACTCATTTGCTCAAAGACTAGGTTATAAATTCAATTAGAGATGTAAAGATTCACAAAGCTGTTGACTTTTAAACACTTTTCAAAAAGAAACTATTTAAATATTTAAGACACTGATACTAAACATACTATAATCCTGAAATTAAAAGTTAATTAGTTTGAAAGAAGGACGGCTCTGGCTCAATTATAATCATAAGTGAATTACCAAAAAAGGAAGATCACGCACAACCAATTTTAAATAGTTACAGTTATAGATAATGATTAAAGTGGTTAAGTAATAGCAGAATTTTTTTTTCTTACATGAAAATGTGTTGTTATAACCAGCCACATACCAATAATGTTGACATAATGCACCAGAATCTGATGTGGGGTAAACTGGTGCAACTCAAATTAAACGTATAGATTCACACTTAATTATCTCAGGTTAAAAACTCTGGCCAGTTTCTTTCTGGAATCAAGTAGATTGTTTATTCCAGCCATTTCTGAATATTTCCTGATATTTAGGTTTTTAAACAGCTTACAGTGTGACAAAGGTAGAGCTATCACAGTTTTCCTGATCATCATTTACACTCCAACTCCTTTTATCTGGTTATTTCACTTTATCTAGCTAATTACAGGCATCGGAAATTAAGTGGAGCTTCTGGGTTTACCTTGTTGAAAACTGAGCACCTAAAGCACGTACTGGTCCCAGATACGTACACGGGTTAGATGCTTGCCTGTGTACGCGCAAATGATTCGACCTGCATATTTATGCATGCGGTGACCTAATTTCTATTCACCAGCTCAGTAATTGCATTCCATTTTTTTTTTTTTAAAAGAAAGCACTGAACTAGATCCTTAAGTAATCCTCCATTGCCGTCAATGGGGCTAGCCTGATTTCCTCTGCTCAAGGATCTGGCCCGTTTTTTTCTGGATGCTGGTTTCAAAATTCCGTCGACATGAGACCTTCATATTGTAAATCAGCTCATCCTCCTCTCCATGCAGAGATTTTCCTTTGATGTGTAACTTCTGGAGCTGTTCTAGATTTGTTGTAGAGATCAAAACATTATGAAGATGTCGGGATATCCTTTGGGAAATGATTCCATATGAATAAACTTCCAAGTCTGGAAAATTTTTCCAGATAACCAGCCTTAACTTCCCTATCCTTATCTCAGTGTTCCCTAAAGTTTTTATGCCCAGGGCACACTTTTTTCCAGATTAAATTTGGAGGCACACTTTACTCACAAAACTGCAGTCTGCATCTGCCCCAGCTGGGGCCCGAGTCCAACCATTTTTGTGGCGTGTTTTCACCACTCTCCCAGCACACCCGTTAGGAATCACTGTCTCATCCCTTTGCTTTAGCTATATCCCTTGGTTTATTTCCCTTAATTCTTCCCCTTCATTAGGACAACAGAAGTGATGCCCAAACAATTCGATATTAATGATACAAAGCAGCAGCATGAACCTCCATTGCAACAGCATGGAAAATCTTTGAGAGTGGTATGTATGCATTTGTATTTGCATTCGCTATTGATGCATGGTCAAGACAGAAACACGTATACCATGACTCGCAGCAGTTACACTCTCCCGGGCTCCTGCAAAGAAAACTCTGCACAGATTTTAAGGAAAACCCCAGCCTGGGTGGAAACTCTCTCTTCTGCCCTAAAACAGGACCTACTATTGCCTCCTGCAGGTTGTAGCATACATTAATACGCAGACAAGTTACAGCGTGGCATGTTGGGCTTTCACCTCTTCAGAAACAGGATTAAACAAAAATGCCATTATACTTATAGAATAAAATGCTGATTGTACTGCTACAGGGGTGTAGCCTGTGGCTGTGTTGGTCTCAGGACATTGGCAGGCAGACAAGGTTCTTCGGGTAAATCTGATCTCTTTTATAAGATCAACTCAAATAGTTGGACAAATTCTTCTTAGCAAGCTTTTGGGTTGTACTGCTATTGACTTCAGTGGAGCCCATTTTGATTTGATTTGATCCAGTTTCCCAGAGACTCCACTCCAAATACTTTACATGATGTTTCTCTTTAGTAGCCAGACTTGCATATTCACCCGAGCTGTGAAAGTCCAGCTGGGTTTATCACACAGCAACAGCGGCAATAAGAATATGGAGAGCCCCAGTGACTCATCCTGCTGCACCATTACCTACTGTCTTCAAAGGATGCTGTTGTTCTGTAGTGTGATAACAATGGAGGTGATCTGACAGCATAGTTTACCTTGCAGAACCTGATCTTTGAGCACAGGCAGGAAAGCATCCAGTTTGACTTTGAGATCCCTCAGACAGATTGTTAAGTGCTGGCTCTGAACGACCCCCCCCCAACCAAACAACAAAACTCATCAGGTGAATGCCTGACCCCATGGATGTTTAAGGCACATCTCTTATTAACTCTGATGGCTCACACTGTCACCCCTTGTATCTTTTCACTTGTAAATGGAACCACGAAGGGCCAGAATCACTGAGAGGCAAAAATGGATCCCTACCACGTCTGTCTTCAGAACAGATCCACACTTTACAGCCTGCCCTTGGGCCAAACTGACCTTGAAATGGCAGCAGCCTGAAAATACATTTATGCTGCTACAATAAGGGACATCCATGCCCATCCTCAGTCCAAGCATCCAGATTCAAAATACCTTGAAAATTAAAGACACGAGATGTAGCCATTAAGTTTAGCCCAAGTTTCCTATACCTGTTGTGCCAGCTGTGCATATGATAAATAAATAGTAAAAGTAAGCCTCAATCAGTTTGTCAGGGCACATACTTTACTCTACATTGCAGCACTTTACTAGATGTTACGATATTTTAATGTTTACAAGGGAAGGCTCTTTTAAGTAAAGATTCGTAATAAGAGGCTGCTCTTCTTAGTATGCTTCCCGTGGAAGGGAAAGGAAAGAACAGGGTTCGTTTTGAAACACCGCAGCAGATGTTTCAGAGCACGCTGCTAAAAAAAATGCTCTTTCCATTGTAGAGGTGTCTAAATTATTATGGACAAACTTTCTTCAGGAAGGACTGTGTTAAGTACAGCAGGAGAATCATTAAGAAAGTGTTATAATTAATCTGGAAGGAGAACAACTAGTTTAGAGAGAAAGGATATTTCCATGTTATGGCATAGGATAGGATTCAGGGCACTTGCGTTCTAAGCAAGCTCTGACAGAGAAATGCTGTGTGACCCAAGGTGAATCATTTAATTTCAGTGGGCCTCAGTCAACCAACCTGTAAAATGGGGATAGTAATGTTTCCCACACCACCAGCATCCTTTTGTATATTTTCTCTTTTTCTAGTGTAAATTCCTTGGAACAGGGACTGTCTCTGTGTTTGCATAGATCACTTTGGGACTAGCATTTCTACTATAATAGAAAAATTAAAACTTCAATCCTGAACCATTTCCAAAGCAGAGGGCCAGTGTTCCCTTGGAGTCGATGCATGTATCACAAGGCAACTACCAGTGGGTGCAGTTTATGTTAACACTTGGCATAATCTTTTGCACCAATCACCTAGGCGCAAGAGCACAAAGTAAAATAAGTAGTGAAGAGTGGGCAGAGAATGGGTGCAAGCGAGAGGCTGAAGCTGATGTATGATCTCTGGTTTGGTTATAAGATGTTGAGATCTATCTTCATCCTAAGGTGACCCACTTGGTGGCTAGTTGCTTTCTTGTGTATGCAGAATCTACACCCACCATCCTCCTTGTCAGCCCCTCTTCTCCTATTTACACACAGTGCTTTGTACAACCATTGGTTCTGTGGTGGACACACTGGGACCGACTGTAAAACGAAATTGTTTTTATTGTGTCCCTAAATAATTCCACAGCTACATGAACAAATGGAGTGCTCTTTGTACCAGTGCATGCTCATGTGCACAGTTACCTGCCTTGCACATGCCAACGTGGGTTTTGCCAGTCAACACTTGGAAAAAAGTCTGTGTGCACAGCTGGCCCAGCTCCATTGGGAAAATGCAGTTTATTGCCTTAAGGGAGGAAGAAAAAAAGTGCAACAGCATTTTCAAACACTCCTTTCCTAATTCCAACCAGGCCATTTTGAACTCACTGGGATATGTGAAACAAGAACCGTTTGCTTTGACTTCAGCAGATTAGAGGAACCCTTTGTTATGTACAAGCCATTTTTTATTTCTTTATAAATATTTTACATAATGTCAGCCGTGTGAAAACTAAATATTGATGCTCATTTCCAGAAATCACGTTTTTGTTTTATTTACCTTTCCCCAAAGCAGAACATTTTTAACCAACTCAGTAGGAGGAACTCCATGGAAGTAAGCAAAGTTTCTCCTAGCTACAGAAATCCTGTCTCTGTGTCTGGTAGCACATAGAGGTTTTGCACGTTTTGAGTATCAGGAGACAAGCCAGATGCTTAATAACCAAGTCTGTCCACAAACTTGCATCAGTGTAAGTTATGCTGTGCTTATACACTGATCTGTTAAATTCATATGCGTCTCAGGGAAGACATATTTAAGAGCAGAGTGGCCTTTTTACGGTTGAGCTTAAACCTATCCAAGTGGCCTGGGCCATGGAGTGAGATTCACGACATCTGGCTTCATTTCCAGTTTTGCCACTAATGTCCTGGGTAACACCTTGAGCAACTTGCTTCTCTGTGCCTCAGTCTCCCCACCTGTAAAATGGAAAAAAGACACCAACCTTCTTTGCAAACACTTTGAGATCTCTGGATGAAAAGCACTGTGTAGTTTAATCATTATAACAATATTTTCAGTTGGCCAATGCAACTTTGCACAGAGACACACCCTTACAGCTGCAAGCTAAACCAACAACGATTTTAAAACCAATATGATGTGCTCATACAAGCCTTTTTCCTGGCTGACCTGGCAAACAAATTTTATCTAAATTAATATAGCATCTGTGTTTAGGCAAGTTCTCTCACTAAAAAGAACTGGTCTGAAATTCATGGACCAGATAACAGAGAAACTTTTGAAGTGGTTCTTAGGGAATAGATAAAGACATATGTAGTAATAGGATTTGAGCATCCTCATTTTCTATGATCCATCTCAAATTTCAAATTTATTTTAATGAACCTTTAAAAATTCTCACTACATAGATAAAATGTGTTATGGGGAACAGTCAAATTGCTTTAAAAACTACCTCTAGCATATGACCTATTCACAAGCCCTAAATAAAAGGTAAAAAGAAAGGCCCAAATATTTTGTGTAATAAAGGAGAGTAACAGATTGGTTCAGGAAGGATCTCCTAATAAAGGAATATTCTGAGATCTTGGAGCAACATCAAATTCATTTCTCTGTCCAGAGTTATCCTACTGCTCTATTATCTGTCTAGTCAAAACAATTTTCACAGATACTTTATTGGATGAAATATGGCTTTTGACTAAGATGAACATTTACACAGAAAATTCACAGAAAATTTTCCTTTTGGTTTAAATTTAACTTACTTGTCTACAAATACTTATGAAGACCTGAAATCTAGAGGTTTGAAAAACTAAAAATTCCCCCCAGCCTCCGTCTCTCTCTCCCTCTCTCTCTCACACACACACACACACACACACACACACACACACAC
>NW_017729009.1:20137428-20156592 GCF_001723915.1 Gavialis gangeticus
CACACACACACACACACACACTCTCTCTCTCTCTCTCTCTCTCTCTCTCTCTCTCTCTCTCATGTGGAGTGAAAAACAAAAACCTTTTTTCTTTTTTTCCCTTTTGTTCCATAAAAAAAAAATCCCTTAGAAGTCAAAAGTCCCTTAGAAGTCTCTTAAATGTCTTCTAAGGGATTGGCTTCTTTTTTTTTTTTTAACTAAGGGCTGACAGCATTTTTTAAACAGATTTTTAAATGGGAGTTACCAGTCCCTGTAGGCTAACCTCTGAAAATGGTGTATCCATGAACGCTCCCAAATGGAGGTGGCTGCAATTTGTGGAAGTGATAAATTTAAGAATAAGTATTTCTTGGCATAGGATTTATAACCATCAGAATTCTGGTATCCAGAATATCTGCGAGCAAGGCATGGTAAGATTAGTACCTAAGCACCGTACTGAAAATAGATATAAAGAAGAAAAGGAAAAATGCTATTCCAGGAGGTGTACTGCGCAGAAGAGGAATTAACTACCCAACATATTACAGCAATGGCAATCCCACACACCCTGCTTTGGCATGGCTGACTTCCAAACTCATTGCACAAAATTCATATCAACCACATCTCACAGGATGCGATAAAACAAAGCAAACAATCAAAACCGGGGAAAAAAATGTTCAAGCTCAAGCCAGTAAGTTACATGTGTTCAGTATAGAAAGCTAAACCGCAGGCCTCTAACACAAATATTTTACATCAGCATTGCTCTGTGAATAGTTTATATTCTCACTGGGAATAATGGAGGTAATAATCTATGTATGTAGCATGTGTATAGTATTTTCCTGAAAGGAAAAACCTGGCAGTTAATTATCACAGAAGAGAATAACTGGGCCAACATACAAAAAGAGAATGTACATTATGCTTTTCAAGGAAGCTAGATGAAGTAAATGGCAAAAATACTGAAGTTGTGAAGGACACTGGAAAAAAGGTCAAAGCAGCAGTGGAACTAGCATACTAAATCAAATCACGCCAGGTCTTTTTTTCTCCTTTCCCATCCTCTGAATTCAATGGGCACCCCACCACCCTCCACACATTTCAGTTATGGATGTGTCCAAAGGCAGCAGATGCATTTAGCTTAGGGACTGGGCTCTGAGTTCAAGTTTAAGATGAATCCAGGGCTAAACATCAAGTTTGAGAGCATTAGCCTCTCACAAGCAGTCCAACCTTGTGAAATCCCAGGCACAACCTGGGTAGGGCCACAGTAGATAAGACCTGCTGACAAAAATGAATCTGTTTGGTGTTTTAAATTGAGTCAGTTTGGTTTGCAAGGGGGAGAAGGGAGTTTACATTTGGGGCTTGTCTCTAGTTTCAACATTGGAAACAATTCTTTGAAATAGAAAGGGGGTGGGGGGTAGGAAGAAGCATCTTGTAAAATAAAACCCACACGGAGAAGAGCTGAAGAAACAATGATCGGTTTTACGTGACTAATGTTGGATGCAAAATTAATCGTTGTAAAGGAACTACAAATGGAGTCGCCTCTTTCCCTGACTGTTGGCCAACAGTTGTGTCACCTGCAGACAATTCCTCCACTAAAGTTTTGAGTGAAAATATAGGTGGGCGAGAGGAGGTAGCCAATAAGACTAGCACAACGTGATGCACCTGAGTGTTGTATAGTGCTGCTCATGGAGAAATACTGCAAAGCACTTTACAGCTGATTAAGCTACACATGAAAATCCAAGTCAAGTATGTAGTTTGCAGCAGATCCTTGAGAAAGAAGATATAGCACAAAGGAGGGTGCGACAGTCTAGTTTGGGGAAATGACTGTGTAAGGGAACTGGGAGGCTCAAAAGAGACCTTAATTGTTTTATTAGAGAGAGAAGCATCCTAAGGTGGGGGGTGGGAAGATAAGGTTTCAGATAAGATTTGAAAAATGGCAAGTCGGTCAGGTATGGTAAGAAAGAAGGCTAAAGCAGGTAAGACCTGCTTAATGCACTGAACTTTGTTGTAGGAGCTTGTCCTGAAAAGATTTGTCATTACGGTTCATTTTGTCCCATCAGTTAAGGAGATGGGTAATCTGGAGATCCCGTTGTTCTCCGTCCTCTGCCAGTCCCCACCATCTTTAATCAACAGCCTGGGGCATGACATCTCCTGGGAATCCCCGCAAAGGGACTCCTATGCCAGCAGCCTGGTCACAGGGGACACAGTCCCTTTTCTACTCAGAGATTCAAAGTGGCTTAAGCTGGACAGAAGCCCACAGGTTAAATTCACACCCTACCTTAACCTGAATGACTTTTAAGTGTTGACCAGCCATGCACAGGCCAGGATGCGAATAGCAGAAGTCAGAAACAGCCCTGTTCTGTTGTCCAGGTAAGACCTGTGCGTGTAGCCAACCTCAGGACAGAGGATTCATGAGCATGAGTCACAAATGCTTTTACCCCACATTATTGCAGCTTCTGCAACCTGGCTGATTGCCTAAGCAACCAAAGAGCATATCATTTCTTTGATCCTATAAATATCTCCATGTCATCTTTTAATTAATCTTTGTTATGTTTAAAGACCAATAACTGATCCTGCTATAGCTAGTAACTAGACTTGATAAACATTTTAAGGGTTGGGGGTTGTTTGCCTTTAAAAATATATATATTTTTTGACTGGCTTTGGGAATAGTAGAGATTTTCAAATTCTCCAGATTCTGAGAAGACACATTTGACCAAAAATAATTCTGAATTTCTCTCATCCTCTCAGCTCTCACAGATCTATTAATAAAGGAAATCTTTCAACACTTGATAAGAGCCATATATCTTTGTATGAGAACAGTTTTCTGGCATTTGACAAGAGCACAGTGGTCAGATGTTGCCATCCATTTACCATCTCATGTGTTTGTACGCACCAGTGTTACATATTTTATACACGCAGCCACACAGATGGGTGTTTCTTCTCTTTGTGCTAAGTATTGCTATTAGTTGTAAATTAATCTTATTTCATCCATGGTTTGACCAGTCAGAAGACATAAACATCCACCACTGTGAAAATGAAAAGTCCTATAACTACTTTTGAATATTAAGTTTTGCTTGAGTTTGTATGTCATCTGTCATAAAAATGGACAGCTATTCTTTCCGAGTAAAGTAGTCTTCACAATTTCTCCATGAACATGCTAGTTCTTACTAGGTTTATCAGTTTTCAGGGTCTTCTGAATGACCTCTAGATGGGGGACAGATTTATTCATATATGATATAAGCACAAAATTCAGTTATCTGAGGACACGCTGAGATTTTAGTACAATTCAAAACAATATCTTTACAAAAACTCCCCCCATCCTTGGTTGGAAAACTGTTTTTTAGTTCTTGGCAATCTAGGTTGTCCATTTTGTAATGTTAACAACTTTTGTTGTTGTTGTTCCCACAAAAGATATCCCCCAACTTCACATCTTGGTAAGTCAGGCAGCCAGCTCTTCCAAAAATGGTACTAAATGAGCTAGCTAACATGAGCAGGATCCCGTCTTCCCATGGAGGGCCTGAGTCTGCTGCCATCAAAGTCGATGAGAAACCTCCAGCTGCTTTTAGTCAGTTCAGGATCGGGCTGCTTGGGAAAAGCATTTCTCTGGAAGTTCTGCCTTTAAATATTCAGAGTTATTGTGATGATGTGAACTCCATGCATCACAAACTTGCTACCCCTGTTTATCTGTCATGTAAAAAATGTCATTTTAAAAACCTTGACCAAGTCTTCATCACAACCCACCATCATCTGTCAAAAAGTACTTATAAATATGTATAACTATATATTTTTCTCTCTTTCTTTCCCCTTTTTGCAAGGAGAGGGTATCAATGCTACAATTAATTAGGCTAATTTGCATCACAGACTATACATAATTAATTTGTTTGTTAAAAGCTTTCAACATTTTTTACAGGAAGTGCAAGAGATCATTGATGAAGTTTGAAGAAGTAATTAGCAATAACAGATGTCAATGCACGTAATTGTAAAATGATAGCGAAGAAGCCACCAGTGAAGAGTCTAATTCCACAACAATTAGAGGGGTTTTTTTTAAATCAAGTCCTCCACTTAATGGCATTTTAGATAGCTGTGAGCATTTATTCTTTCTTTTTCTGAATATAGCTTCACTGTTAATCAAGGGACTCAGCATTTTTCTTTTTACTCCTACTGCTTTGATTATTATTAGTAGTTAGAATTACAAAAATAAACTAATGTGTACTTCTATAGGACCAAAATGTGACATTTAGCAATTAAGCGTATTAGTGGCCGGTGAGGACGTATGATATGCAATAGTGAGCCCCAGAAGGGAGTGAGACTCAAAATACAGTCCCTGTGCTAGAAAGCATTTGGCCACAAAACGAGAAGTAGAACTGCATCAGGATGTAAGAGGAGGAGTCTCTTGTCTACCCTCTATCCATGAGCTGATGCAACTGATGTGGATCACAACGCATTCAATATTGTGGTGCTGACCACCATGGCAGTGTCCGGAAGGGATAATGAAGGAAGAAAAATACAGTCCCAAACTCACAATTTTTGAAAAACATTTGCTGGAACATTTAAGCCAATTAACTTTGCGGGCTATATTTTCTGCCTCTGCTGCACTCATTTCCAACAAGCTATGATGCTTCCACCAATACTGTAAATTTTAAGCAAATACATTGGTGACTAATATCAAAAAACAAATCACAGAATTTCACTGCATGTTTCCAGCCTGAAAATCTGATTCCTGAGGCTCACGATCTTCCAACAAAGAAAAGAACAACCAGAACATATTATGTGACCAATACAGTTCAAGTGTTAGTTGACATCACTTGATAGTTAATATCAAATACACCCTGTGAATGATTTTTGCACAGCCTGCAGGTGAAGACTCAGCTATAGAAGACATTCAGCAAGTAATTATGGATCACAAATACATTCAGGGAATCACAGTCCCTTCAGTCAATTCATGAAATGCAAAAGTGCAACTCATTAAATAAACTGCTTATTGTGAATTATGCATTCACAGCGGATGAACATAATGCTACTTTCCAGTTTAATTAGAACATTTCCCCAGGACCTTGCAGTTTTACTGTGAGGGTAGCTACGCTTATTCCTGTTTTACTGAACGAGAAGTTGAGATGGGAAGAGGTGAATGCAAACTTGTCCAGAGACTGAACAAAGAAGTAGTGCGTAACATGACTTCCATGTGACTCCCGCTCTTCTGCTATAATCATTAGACATTAGACTGTCCCTGGATGTGATTACAAAGCTAACGAATACTGTGGCTATCCACAACTCCAGGCATTTGATTCACAGGTGCTCATACTGTCTTCACTTTCAAATCATGCTCTACTTTTCCCAGATTCTGCTTTGAGTTGTCTGGTTTGCTCTGACTCAAAGCAAAATTCAGCTAAAAGCAGCAAATTTCACAGGTGTGGACTGCCCCATATATCAATGCTAATTTGGGCCAGATTCACTACCCTAAATAAACCTTTCCATGAATCTTTTTTCAGTGTCAGGAAACCTGAAAACAACTCTGCTTCCTCTGCTACTCAGTGTCTCTGTAAACTTTTTGCACAACTTACTAGGTACACGGGCCAGCCTCTGTAATACATCACTTCCCACATACCTAGCACCTCTGGCATTGCTGGCTCCCTACAACGTTTCTTTTTGAAACAGCATGCCAAGTAACCTCACAACTTTTTTAATATTCTCAAACTACATTCAACAGTAACATGTAAAGATATCTCCATTGTCATTTTATTTTTATATATACATTTCTGTAGTACCTTTCAACGCCATCTGTAGGCATGTTTCTTAAAGAGGAAAAAGAAAGACCAGGCAGAAGCAGGTACGCAAAACCAACATAAAAGGATTCCCCTCCTAAGGAGAAACTGTAGTTACATTCAAAATGCACTAATAAAATGTGTAAGCCAAGTGACCAAGCTTCCTTTTCATGAACTGATGGGGTGGAGGATAATTATGACCTGTGATAAGCCCTTTTGGAATCCTATATATCAGGATTATCCCACATGAAAGAGAAGTTTTCCCATATGAAAAAGGACAGGTGTGTCCATGCAGCAATGGAGGTCCCACCTTCATTGTCTGAGAGACGGCTTCAGCACAAACCACTCATTATCATTTCCCTTTGCATCCAGCAATAACAAGATTAAAGTTTTGTGTTCAATAAGCATCTATGCTTCTTCACCGGTCAGATTGTATTAGCCTCGCTGGCATTCCATCAAGGTTTAGCAACTCTTTCTAACTAGGTTTTACTAAAAGATTTTGTAGGGATCATATAACTAGGCAGAACGAGTGGAGAATCAAATTACTGGCATTCAGCACACAGCGCTTCTTGTAACAAAGTTTTTGGATCAAATGCAGAGAAGCCCTTGCGAATGAGCTGTGAACAGTTACCAGGGTTTTTTACCTTGTTTTGGGAAGACACCTTGTGATAGGAACCTAACCATTACCCTTGCAACTGTCAAATGGTTAAATAATAAATTAGAGGTGGCACTTTTCACCACCAGAATGCTTTACAGATGTTTGAGATTTATTAACCCTCACAATACCCTTGGTAGATAGATTAGCAAGGGAGCGAGAGTTTAACAGACTGGCTCAAAGCCACAGAAAGAGTCAGGGTCAAAAGTAGGATTAGAAATGAGTTCCTGCCTCATATCCCCTTTTGCCCTCCCCATTTAATCTTGGGAATTCATACTTGTGGTATGCCTCTTGTGGGTTGAGGCAGTTGGCCCCTCAGAGGAGAGGACACCAGGCCTGCCCAGGCCTTGGTTCACTAGGCAATGGCATTTATCTTATGCCTGGACCTGCCAGAACCCAAGATCACAGCTTTGTTATACCATTTAAGGGAGCCATGGCTATTCCCTTTAGTTCTCCAATACCGATTTTCATGGAGCCCAGTGAGATATTTGTATAATACAGAACTCGCAACTTTATTCAAACAGAAGAACTGCATTACTCTCCTCTTTATGCTTCCAGACATACTCCAGAGGAACATGGTTTCTCCAGGGACCAGTATGCATCAGGCCCATGAGGTTTTGATGATTCTGTATTGCATGCACTTTCAAAAACATCTTGATAATGCTTTTTATTGTTACTACTGGAGACAGACCAGTCACTGCGATATCAGGCATACCAGAATCAGAATGTAAGAGCAGGTAATAATTCAGGGCTGGCAATTAGAAATCAAACTACACAAATCCAGGCATGCCCAGACTTTGGGAGTTTCAAAATCCAGGGCCAGATTTCACTATGTGAGCTCATCTGAAAGACAAGTTGAACTGCTATTGATTAACAACGTCTCATACCACCTTACATGCAGGCCAGAATGTGCTCACTTCCATGATTTATGTATGGGAAGTAACACCTACAAATGAATCAAACCAATGAGTCAATTCATCAGTTCCTGACCCTGTGATATATCCTATGTGGAGACAAGCAAACCCCCTACAGGTGGGCGTGGGGCTGGAAAGATGGGTATTAGCCATGCACCGAATTCCCCTTGGAAAGGTGATTCAACCCCAGCTAGTGGTGATCCACTCGGGGCTGGATTAACCCTTCAGTGGGCCCTAAGCAAACAAATTCGTAGGCTCCGGGCCAGTCAAGACCCCTCTCCCCACCCCAGTGCTGCGGAGCTCAGAGCCATGGCTAGGGGGTGGATGCTGCAGCAGCGAAGCCAGCGGAGGGGAAGGGAGGGGAAGGCAAGGGAAGGGAAGTGGACAGGGCCATTCGCACCACTGCTGCAAAGGGAAGGACTGGGCCCTCCCACAGCTCAGGACCCTAGGCATGTGCCTGGTTTGCCTATGCATTAATCCAGCCTTGGATCCACTGACAGCACTCACCAAAAAGGTCCTTTACATCTTAGCTGTGTTAGACCTGGCCTAGCAGAGTGTGGAGTGGGAGGGTTAAGAACCAGTGCATAGACAAAGATCTTGGCCTCCTGGGAAGGAGGCAGGATTACATAGTTTATCACTTTCCCTCAATCCAAAATATTTTTAAAGTGAAAATGGCTATGGTCTCAGTAATTCCACCAGACCTGTACCTGTGTATTGGCTGAGCCTCAATACTGCCCTTAAACTGTTACTAGAACGTATTATTTGCTTTGTAGTCACACTTAAGAGCTCTGTTTACAGAGCAGGAGCCCATGCTGCTAGGTGCAAACAGAACAAGGAGATGGTTCCTGCCCCCAAAGAGCTGCAATACATCCAAACTCACCTGCATAAATACTAAATTGTCTCCCTCCCTCTCTGTGCATCTATGAATGTATATATGTATGTGTGTATAATATTATATATATTCCCTCTGTTGTATATGTAGGAGGGATTTGAATCTCAGCTCCAGTAATTCATGGCGAGACTCTGGACAACGTTTAGCACTTCCCGTACCTCGGAAGCCGTCTCTCGCAGAAGGCCGACATCAATGAAGAAATCCAACATTGCCCCAAGTGTGCAAGTGCAGCCTCCAGATGCCTGAGGAAATGGGTGTTCAAAGATCATGACATCAGATTCAAAACCAAGCTCATGGCTTATCAAGCAGTCGTGATCCCTACCTTACTGTATGGAACTGAGATGTATAGGAGATACCTCAAGTTACTGGAGAAATACCATCGACGCTGCGTGTGGCAGATCCTTCAAATCCAGTGGAAAGACAGACACACCAGCATTAGCATCTTCTCACAAGCAGATACATGATCATCTAACATCAACTTCACTGGGTCGGCCACATCATCTGGATGCTTCAAAGCCAACTTGAAAAATGCAACTTCAGCATTATTTTGTGGGAGACTATTGCCCAGGATTGCTTCAAATGGAGGAAGAGTCTGCTGCAAGGATTTCAGTATTTTGAAACCTCATGATGGCATCAGGAGACAGAAAAGTGGGAGTAGCAGAAACAGTGTATTGTGGACCGACTCGAGAATCTGGAGCCATGCACAGAAACTTGTGCCAAAGTTGGAATAGAGCCCATGAATGCTGGACTGGCCTTGTCACCTACCTTTGGACCCACAGACAAGGCAGTCATGGAAGACAGCCATCCTCAACAGCAAGGGATTGACAATGATGATGATGATATAGGAGAGGCAAGGATTTCTTAGGATGCTGATATCTTTTGTTGGACCAATTGCATAGTGGGGCTAGAGGCAGACAAGGCTTTGAATGAAGGATATTTTTCATGAGGTTACCTGATGAATGATGGTGGGACCTGATATAGAATATCTTGCATTCAAAAGTTGTCTAACTATCTCCACTATGCAGACGGTCCAATAAAAGATATCACCCTAAGAAATCCTTGCCTCTCACAAGTCCTGGACCATCACAGCTACATAGCAACTTAACACTACCACACACACACACACACACGTGTGCGCGTGCGAAGATAAGTGGGGAGAGAATTTAGCCAATTCTCTGTTTCCCTGGTACAATATTCAGGATAATTTTTATTCCAAACATGCCTCCTGCCAACTATTTTTTTGTTTTACTTATTATCAGGATTTCTACATTAGCTTAATAAAAGCAAATATAAAAGGCAAGGTATGATTCAATATAGTACAAGAAAGAGCCTGAAAATAGGAATTCACTGCAAGTCACACCACAGACAATAAACAGAACAGATCTCCACAATAAATTCAAGAGAAAAAAAATCCTGGTCTGTGACTGCTGTACCTTGCTGCACACTGATGGGAAGGGACATGCACAGTAACTATCAAGGTAATGAAAGAAGCACTGGTGAACTATCTGCTGCTTCCTCTTTTCACCTGCAGGTAGCAGCAACCCACTGCTCACAAGAAAGCCACCTAGAGTTGTCTTTTCTGAGGACAATGTTTTCCAAGTCTAAAATGAGTTCAACAAACCTAGAAAGAAATGCCTAGTAGGGAGTGGCAGCCATTAGCAAGAAGCTGCTAGGAACACCCCCCACAAAAAAACCCCAAAAAAACAAAACCCATTTTTTGAAGCCATATATATCTTCTTTCCCAGGTCTGTAACGCTATCTTAGGTGACCCTAAATGCAAAATAATCCAGAGCATATTTCTTAACTTCTTAATGTTTCTGGTGTAACAAAAAAAAAAAATAAAATAAAATACATTCACCGGTGTCATTATTTATTCCAGTCACTTTCACTATCTGGTTCTCATGCATCGGTAATCTTTTATCTTATAAAATGGTCAGTGAGAAGTTATTAAGCACTGTTGTTGGTAATCTTTTATCTTATAAAATGGTCGGCAATCCAGAGCAATCCAAACACTGCAGGTGTCTGCTTACAACAACTGGGTCTACTTACCTTTCCCTCTGATGTCCAGAAATCTTTTTGATAGGTTTTTGGTTTAAAGAACTGGAATTTCATAAAACTGAATATCAAAGGTGAGATTTGAACACAGTTCTGCTTTCCTTTACTTGTTCTCTTTTGCTTTCATCAGAAGAGTCTCATGCTTATGTTGAGCCTGGATTCAAGAGGCGTAAGACCTGATCCATACATTTTTTGTAACCTTGAATGCTAGATGAAAGATTTGATGGACACTTAAATACCTTTAATATTCAGCGATTGTTTTATAAAGTGCAGGCCTAACCACCCCAGGTCCTGAGCTTCCTCAGTTGTCACTGAGGTCAAAAGGAATTGAAGATAGTACTTTGTTGGCTCTGGCTGCAATAACTGGGAAGACACAACATGTGTAAACTGAAGCTTATGTTGTTTTTGTGCGTTAGCCAACAGCCATCACCTCTAGTGGTCTGCAGATGTGCCGGCCAAAATTCACAGCCTGCTACAAAATATGAGGCCAACAGTAGGAACCAGCTCCTTTCCTCTCTTGCTTTTCTCTATGACGTACTTTACTGACTGTAAGAACAACAGGTAGGAGACAGCCAATAACCCAGCGCAGGTCTGGTCTCTGGGTTCAAGCATAACAAGGCCAGGATGCAACTTGCTGGTCAAACACTCTTTCCAGGAAAGGCCGTCAGAATTCAACTCTAGATGCCTTTCAAGCATGAAATAAATATATTTATTTCAGCAGGCTCAGCTTTGGCTGCCTTGTGAGTGGAGCAGGTTGTTTAAGAACTCGATTGACTCTAGGACTACCTCATTTATTTCAGATTTGCAGTTTCTTTATTTTTTAATTCCTTTAATACAAGGTAACTTCAAACTGGCCATTTTATAAGTGAAATACATCATTTCAAAGAAACCTCAGAATTGTTCATTTCCACTTGTGCCTGGTTCATATTCCATCCAGTGGCTCTAACAACACCTTGCTCCTGCCATTTCCTTACGTCTGTCAGCATCAGAATTAATGTCCTTCTACCCCATGACACATGCTGTTCGACCCAACTTGATATAACTCCAAACTTTACTTAATAATAGGTTTATTATTCTTCATTGTCAGCTGACGTATAAGTTAAGAATAAGTATTATACTGAGCAAAAATTTTCAAATGCCTCCTTTATTTGCTAAGAAGGTGAGGTTTGGTGTCAAACAAAACTATTTTTAAATGTATATGAAATTCCCCAAATAATTTGGCCTGAAGAAATGAAGCTCAGTTGAAACATTATATTTTTGTTTACTCAAATGAAATGTTTTGATTTTTCATTTTGAAAAGTTTTACTTAGAAATTGAGCGCAATTTCACAATATATAAAAAGGATAAAACAGCCAATATTTAAAAAGAAACATTTCATTTCAAATTGAACAAATCATTTCATGCAATCAAAAGTGACTTGTCTCCCCCCTTTTTTTTAAATTTCAAAGAGAAAAATCTGAGAAAAAATATGTTTTAGATCTGCCCAAAATGATCTTGAAAAAAAATCTTTTAAGCTAAAAAACAAAATAAAACCAAAAAACCCCCATTGACACAGCCCTAACTAGCATTCATAGCACTTAGACCTAAATGCATGGGAGACACTTAACAGGATTGAAATCAGCCAGTCTTCCCTTTCTGTAGTAATTTGGGAAAAACAGCCTGGAAACCTTTTAACAAAGAAAAGGCCAATCCCACTTACCTTAAAGTCCAGTCACTCTGGTGAATGTAGATACATGATACACCATGTGAAGGCCCTTTTACTTTACCAGATCAGAATAAAAGGCCCTGAGTGTAAATAGGATTCAGGGCCAAAGGGTTCTCATTCATCACACATTCCTGCTGTCATGTTTACAATAATGAAATATTTTCAATCTTCCCCCTTAATAGGATCCAATTAAAGACTTTTTAAATTACATAGACATTAAAGACTCTTCTATCTTTGCGATTATGTTTTCCTCCCCTCTTAGCCTGAACCCTCTAAAAATTACTTTCCAAACTCTCTTTTTTCCTATTAAAATGGGAAATTGCTCAACTCATCTAATTAGTCACATTTGTATCGTATGTGACTAGCATGGCCCAATGGTTGAATTTCACACACCATTTGGAAAGATATGGCAGAATGTCATTGCCGATTTGCTTAAATGCTTCAGCTGCACTATTCAATTATAGAAGAGAATATTGTTATTTTGTCTTTGGTTATAGATGTCTTATTTTCCGGCACATTATGAACTTTATTGAATTTTGCTTAAATGTACCCAATATCTGTACACATTTATTAGATGAGATGTGTTGGTATTTAAACAGTATTAGGTGGTAAGTTTTTTTAAATGAAATTTACAGCACAAATGGAAGCAAAGATGAAATTTAGATCCAAATGCTTGCATAGAGAAAGAGAGAAATGCAGGACTGACCACCAGTCAAACCAGTGGTCCATCAAATACAGGATCGTGGCACAGAGGTTACTACCATATGCTTCAGATAGTGAACTATGCAGTAAGGCATCACTCTGTCCCAGTTCCCAGGAGAGACGGACAGACTTGTGAACGCAAAAGCGTGAAGGTCTGTATCCCTTGCAAAAATTGCCTCTTTTGCAATATTTCTTGTTTTTCATATAAAGGTTGATGATGACGATGATGGATCTTGTCTTGTAGCAGTGAGCTGCCAAAGCTAATGCTTTGTGGAAAAGCACAGACTTTGCCTAATTTTAAATCCCTCCATTCTGATGTTCCTATTCTTATGCCAGGACAAAGAATGACCAGTGAGCCTGACCTACCTGCTCAGTCATTACCTATATTTTAAAATAAGAATTTTATAAAACTAGAGCTGTCAAACATCCAGTGAATGATACTCCTCATGCAGCAGCTGCTCCAAGGAGTGGAGGTTTGAGTCTTATCTTATTTTTAGGCATTAGCTGTTGACTCTCAGGTTGTGTAACAGATTGCCAAGACATTGCCTTCCATCCCCGCTCCATCTCAGAAACACTTGGGGTAAATTGCTGACACCTGATTAAAGTGCAGTGACATCAACAGCAGTCTTTCCATTTCCTGCAATGAGCTTTCCTCAAGGGGAAAAATATTAATTTTAAATTACTTGCAAGTAAAAGTTGGAGAAGTTTGCAAGACTTGACACTCTACAAGCGTGTTAACAGTTAGCTCTTAAGAAGCCCATAAATAGTGAAGACAGCATTTTCCCCTCATATTCTATGATGTGAAGAAGGAGAGGCCATAAATAGACAATTCCACCCCTATGAAATGTTCTTGGTCTGTCATTGAATTGTTGTGCCCAACAGCAAGTACATGTTACACGAGTGGACTTCTGCAGCTCTTCCCTTTTATTTTCTGAAAGCGAAGGAATGAGATCTGTTGGATGTCAAGATGCATCAGACACATTAGTAGAGCTTCCCTGATACTGAGGAAATATCATCTGGATGCCTAATTCCAAGTGCAGGAGACTGACAGTTAATTTTTATAATGATGTGCAAACCACTAGGAATAATCCTGACATTTCCCTTGAAAACCCTTTCCCTTGATTTCAACAGGCTTTGGATCAGACCTTGTTAGCTTGCAGGCCTCGGGAAATTTGTTTGCTCCCTGCCTTCTTGCTTGAAAGTCCTACTCCAAACTTGGCTGCTGGAAAGGACAGGTTCCTGCTACAGATGGCCAGACAAAAAAAGCTAAAAAGCCTTTTACTGCAAAATTCAGCCTTGCGTCCTTGAAACGTGCTTTCTGCAAACATTTAGCCTCCTCCTGGTTGTAGGCTGTAAATATTCGTGCAAACACCAAAGGGCTCACAACTGCAACCGAATGCACTGAGTTGAGAGATTTGTATGAATGTCCATGGAGGATGATTGATTTATTTATTTTGCACTTCCACCGCACAATTCAGGTATGGTCCTCAGAGCAAGTCAGGGAGCTCTCCTCTGAGTATTATTGCTGTCTGAATTCACAAGCAGGAAACAGAATTACAAATCCTAGCTCAAATCATGCCGGATGCCCGAATCATGAACGGTCCAAGAAAGAACAGCACAAAAGATACAAGCTTAAGGTGATCTAATTAAGGATGGCATAAACCTGCCTGGGAGTTACCAAGTCACCCACTGCTATGTGAGTAGTTTTTACTACCTAGAAGTCTAACCTGTTTTTTATTTTTACTAGAAGATATTAAAAATATCTACAGTCCTTCAGCAGCCGGGAACCAAACTCCTGCATGCTTTACAGAGATAGCCCTCACCCAGTGGTCTGCCACTGAGCTATATTGCAAGGCTAAAGCTATAAAAAGATTTATCCAGCTGCCCAGAGCAAAGCTACTTTTTTCTGTCCCTCACCTCCCCCCTCCTTTTAATATTTGTCTAAGATCATCATGGCAATACATTAAATTCAGCTGTCTGACCCTCTCTCTGCCTAAGAGGCATAAAGAACATGGAGGAACTGTGGGCTTCATCACATGCAAAATTTCTTTTGCAACACATCATATTCAGACGTGATCTCCTGTGACATGAAATCAAGAAACAGTTTTGTTGCTTTCTTTTCCCCAAGGTAAATGGGTGGTTTGAATTCTGTTTGTGGCTAATGCTGATAATCATGTATCTTTTTAAGTAGCCCTATTGCCTGACATGTAGTGTCTACCGCAATGCAGCCTGCAACCCACTGAAAACTTGATTTTCAGAGATGTGTATTTTAAACCCAAACTGATTCTTTCCCCTCCTGCGACTCTGTTAGCCCCCTTGCCCTCTCTGTGTGTCACTCTCAATTTCAGCAGCTAGATGCTACGTTTCCTCCAGCGGAAAGAACCGAGCCAAGGCAGCCGCTGTAGCGACTGCACCCCAAGCCATTCACTCACTGCTGATTCTTGCTTAACCTGCAGATGGCAAATCTTTCTACTTCCTTCCATGACACTGCACACACATCACCTCAGCATGGCATGGCATTTGTACTTACGTGCTGCCCCTAATCTTTCAGACCAAATTCTCTCATGTCCCTCTTCAATCCAGTGCTGTCCTAGTTGGAGAAGAGAGAGTGGAAAGAAGAAATGTTCACATTGTGCAGCAGGAAATGATTCTTTCTTCAAATGATTTCAGAGATCCAAATTACATTTTTTTTCCCCAGCTACATTCTTTTTCACATTAGTGCTGGGAATGACCACAATGGTGAGTCATGATTGTGGTGGAGCAATCAAAGGGTTAAAAGTAGGATATGTGCATGACAATTAATTGCCATCATCATGGCTACAAGATGTATAGCTAAGCTGGAGACACGCTTTCCCGTATTATTACTTATTGTTATTGTTGCATTTAACCTTGTTGTTATGAATATATTCAATTTTCTCCAACTGGTTGTTTTTACATGGATAAAATGTTGGGGGAATGGAAGGCATTAAAAGAAACAAGCGCTGTTTCTGGCCAAAAATACCATAGACTCATTTTCATTTGTGGCAATTCTTTCAGCAAAATGGAATATTTCCCTATATGCAATGAATTCAACCCTGCAGTCAAGGAACAATGGCTGTGTGCGTCCTCAGGAAAGGGCACCATCAGACAGGACTAAAACATGTATGAGGAGTATGATGGTGTATAGCTGACCGGCTCTTCAGCTTGCTGTGGGCAGGGAGAAACAGTAACCAGGGGAAGGTGAACTAGTGACAACTAAACTGTAAGGGGATTTTTAAATCAGTAAAATAGTTGCCCAGCCTATTTTGTTTGGCTTTGGCTAATTCCAGAGCACTGCTGGGGACATGTATTCATAGGGATAATGTGGGGTGGGGGCAGGCTGGAGGAGGGAGGCAAGTTAGTGATGGGAGAGGGTATGGCAGGGACTGGCTGGAACTTTAATTGTTTTGCCCCTTTGTAAAGCCCTGAAGCGGGGGTGCTTGATCTCTGGCTGGCAGGCCAAATGCAGCCTGCAAAGACATAGGTATCCAGCCTGTGGGGCCCCCCACGGATTGGGAAAGCTGACAGTAGGGAAGTGGTGGCAATAAAGAGGGTGCCCCTCCCCTGCTGCCAAGTTCCCGAACCCTGAGCCCTGTGCAGTGAGTTGGGGCCAGGTCATGCCTCCTGCCCTCACCCCTGCAGCTGGATGAGGCCAGGCCATGCCCCTCCTCTTGAGTTGGATGGGGCTGGGCCATGCCCCCTTTCTCCTATGCTGCTGGGTTGTGACCAACTCAAGCTCCTTTCTTTCCTCCCCCGGTGGGGCTGGGCCATGCCCCTTCCCCCATGGGGCTGAGTTGGGGCTGGGCCATGCCTCTTTCCCCCATTGGGGTAGGCAATGCACCCTCTCTTGCACCCTCCTCCAGTGGGGCCAGGGTAGAGCCAGGATGCCTCCTGCCCTCTCCTCCACATGGATCAGGGCCACCAGCTGGATCTGGCTTGCAGACAGCCTGAGCATTGCCCATCTGGCCCACCACCCAAAAAGGTTGAGCACCACTGCCCAAAAAGGGTCAGTGAAATAAGAGTGCATTTGAGGACAGCATTTGGACCTCCAGCAAGGGTGAGGTGAAGGAGGGATGGGATCTTTGGAACCAGTTCCTAGGGCTGAATAGGGGGGTATGGGGCTAGCTGCACTTTGCACTTGTTTCTAGGATGGTGGGAGCCAATGTTTGTGGCAGGTGTGCCACAAATGAACCCAGCACCCTCCCTGACTGCCACTCTGATCCCTTTCCCTTACTTGATCTGCTACTCTGCCTTCTGCTCCCTGCCCTGTGCTCCCTGTCTAATCTGTTGCTTTGCTTCTTGCTCCCTGTCCTATCTGCCACTGTGCTGCTGTCCCATCCCCAATCTGCCAGGTACCACGCACACAAGCCTCCCAATGTCCCAGGCTGGCCACCCCTGTCCAGGACTTCATCCATCATCCCATCATTTACTTCTTCAGAAGAAAAACAGAAAACTGTTTCTGTGCTTTTTATCTCATGAAACTAATTTGGGGCCTATACGTAACTGTTATTATGACTCAATATGATTATTAGGTCTGGTCCAGCCAATTTTCCTTCAAAATGTCATTTCTGATGTAAAGCTAGACTTTCAGCTAAAGACTTTTTTTTTGTTGCAGAAAACGTCTGCTGCATGCTGAATGACACTGGTGGTCAAGGCTATTTTGGGGTGAAAAGTCAAAACTTTAAGCAACACTTTCAACGAGGAAAAATATTTTCTGACGAATATTGTCTGGAAAGTATTTTATGCCATGTAGTAGTTACAGTACTCACTAGTGCAGGTCAAGTCAGCTCATACTAGCAAAGTATAAGGCTTGTATTGTCCACAATTTTTATATTCCATAAGATGACAAAACATTGTTTAAAACTTCCTAAGTTTAAATTTATCTCATAATGCATGAGAATTGTTTCAAAGAGATGAGCACCAATGTAAAGCAGCAGACACTTGATCTCAACTGCAAGGAGCTATTTACATCTGAAACCTCAATTGACTAATTAGGGATAGAGGCTTAAAAACTATCGAACAAAAAGCACCCACAAAACTATGGAACAAACAACGCATGGAGCATATGCACTTTTTGAAGCAAAATTAGAGCCCTTAGCCAGAAGGATGAAGCATGAATATGCTTATTTAAAATAAGGATGTCTAAATCCTGAAGTCTGAGAATTGTAAACATTTCTTTTAATTCCTCTTCCTGACAATGAGACCAAGATTTGAATACATAGGAGCTTTTATAGACAAGTTAGACATGAGCTTTTCACACATACTGAAAGGCAAATGCTTATGCATCCTGATTTAATATACTTTTCCTAGTCTTCAGATAGTAGTGTCTGTAAAATAGTAGTATTATTTCTTTCCCTACTTGTTAATTATGAGGCATATATGTTACTATGTGAGCCGTACGCACAGAAATCTAGGGCTGTGTGTTTGTATTAATCAAACACAGACGCCATCACGCTATATATGTATCTAAACATTTCAGTTAAATGAGAAAAACATTCTGCTCAATGTTTGCTAGCTTACAGTGTTTCTATTGTGTTGGTTTGCATTTAGTGAGACAGCACGAGACAGAAAACAATCCAAGTTCTTTAGCAGGACTGTCTGAAACGTAGCAATTTTGAAAATGCATATCCTCATACAAAGCATATACAGTAACACTTCTAATGAGCTTTTTGCTCCAGACAGATACCAGATTTACTTCCAGATGCCAAATTCTTTTCACTAGATTGTTTCAAACCTGAAAGTGATAGAAGATATCTGATCTCAAAAGATTTATTTTGTTACATTTAATACACTACCTCACATGATCTTGTCAGGAAGCATTATGTCAGTGATATTTCTAGGAAGTGTAAGTTAATACGAATCAATCCCATGTAAGATGACATCACTAACAAAAAATGAAGGTAGAGTTTTTTCATTTGATTTTTGTTGTTTACTGTACACTGATTACTTCCCCCCCCCCATCTCATTTCCAGTAGGAAAGCAGTATTCCAAGTTATTAGCAACCCTAATGGAAGACCCAAAAGATTAGACCCAAGTTCATGATCCCGCAAAAGAGCTCTGTATGAGTGCATCGCTGCTCTAGCTCCCCGCAGGGCTTCGGTCCAGGTTACTTCAAGCTCTTGAAGGCATGCTTCTGCAGCAATGAGATAGGAAAGGAGTGGTGGTGGTGATGGTGGCAGAGGTCATTCCCTACCTATAGGGCTGTGCAAAGCTTTAGGTGCTGATTCCATTCGGAGTTTTGGCCCAATTCAGTGGCCGAATCTCCAAATCCAAATTGAATCAGGGGACCAACTAAAAAGGTCCGAATCAATCTGAAGCTCTCCAAATTGATTTGGAAAAGATTTGGAGAGCTTCAGTGATCTGGACACTCCCTGCTTGCTGCAGCAGGGAGCTGGACCTGGACTCTGAGCTGGTAAGTAGGGGGCGAGGGAAGGGAGCTGTATGAGGGGGAAGGGGACCATGGGGGGACCCCTGCCAGGCCCCATCCTCTGCCA
>NW_017729009.1:20156735-20163683 GCF_001723915.1 Gavialis gangeticus
CCAAAATGGATAGGTATTTAGAATTTATTTTATTATAACAATTGAGGTGTTGGTAGGCTTCCAAATGGCTTTGAAACTGTAAATATCTCAATAAAATGCTGTGTCCAACTGATGTATATATATATATAGATATATATATATATGTACACACATACACACGTATATAATGTGGCATTTCATTTTAATCATGAAAAAACATGGATTTGGGGTTTTTTTAATAAAAGAATTTTGGATTTACCAGAGAATTTTGGATTTTTTAACAGCGAAAACCAGGATCCCCAGTCATGAGACTCTCAAGCTCTCCGTAGCTCCCTCCGCAAGTGCCCCAAAGACTGCATTTTGGGAATTACTCATGTTGTTATACTCTCTCTCTACTCTGCTACGTAGGGAGGCTCTGGGGCGCTAATACACCGTAACAGAAGTGAGGTCCTGCTCTCACCTTCCCTGCATTCAGTCAGCTGCCTTTTCCCCCCGCTCTAACATTCAGAAGTCAATCTGTGGGAATTTGTTGCCTTGGCCTAATGTTCCATTTGGGGAAGCAAGCGGAAACGAGATACAGTAAGAGATACAATATATGGATACCATCTTTCACCTGGAGCCTTGGAAAAAACACAGGTAGGATGAAAATATTTGGAATCTTTCATAAACAGCCCGACCACGTGACAAGCCTGCAGGCAACTCCAGCCACTGAAACAGGTGGCAGAGGCACTTTGCCAAGCCAGTAGGCACTTCTACTGGGCTTACAGCTGCACCAGGAGAGGACACAGGGCCAGACTCTGCTATTGCTTACACCAGGGGCTTTCAGCTGGGGGGGGTGCGTACCCCTGGGGGTACTTGGGATGGCCTCAGGGGGTACTCGGAAGCTGGTGCCGCCATCGGCACTTCTGCTGTCACTGCCATGTCGCTGGCATGCTTGCTGATTGGCCACAGGGGATCCCCCCATGCCCTCCCAGTCACCGACTGGCTGCTGGGGGAATCCTGTCTTCTCGACTGGCCACCGGGATACACCCAAACCCAAAAAGGTTGAAAACCCCGGCTTACACCATGGGGCAACTGGATTTCACAGGAGTGGAACTGGCCCTGTTCTGCAATCATGCTTATGAACTATTGCCATCCAGCAGAACACACGTGTGATTCAGCATGTGTCATTACCTTGGATGCTACAGGGCAGCTTCAATTTCTGTTGCCAGGAGTTAACTCAATATGGTAAAAAGGAGCAGAGAGGAAAAAAAAATCACAATAACACGCATGTATGGGGCTGTTAAAAAATGAATGCTTATTTGTCATCAGACCCTTTGTTTTATTTGTCAAGACAGGAAAGCTGGCTCTTCAGACATGTCTCTGCAGCTGGGAACCAGCAAACACTGCTGTGCAGAGGGTTTTCACATGGAAATCAAACCAGCACAGCTTCCGTCTTGAACCTTTCAGACAGAGTTTCACCCTTTCTGCTGAGGCACATATTTTCTAAGACTGAACTAGATGGCCTCACATTAGTCTCATGGCATTTTTACCTTGGTTGATCCTTTGGAAGGTCTGCCTTGTTTCATACAACCCTCAAGCAGTAATATATGGAGATTAATTAAATCTGAAAACCTTTGCTCAATCTGAAGCCCTTTGGTTTTGAGATTCAGTGGGGATCACATGAAACCAGAGCTTAATTTCCTAGATACAAATTGTGCAAGAAGCTCAGATGGCTGCAGGGTTTACCTGTTTCTGATTAGCAAAAAGCTTCCTCAGGTCTGATAAAATTTATAAAGCACCTGTTGCATCTGCTCAGTTTATTCTCACAAGAATAACAGGCCCTGGTCAATCTTTATGGCCCTTGTATTTCCTGGTGTCTCTGTCGTGTCTGCTAGTTAGTGCAACGCACAGCTGTAAGTTTGTGATGTGGGAGCTGAAACTAAGATCCACTGGCCTCCCCTCGTAGACAGCAGCTTTTATTCTGTCCCCTTGCCTGTGCATGTCCAGTTCCACAAACTTGCTGGATTTCAAATAGTGTACTCAGCCGGATCCATCAGCCGTTATCCCCAAGATGTGAAAGGAATCGGTTATGTGCACTCACACTTGTGGCATCTGAGAGACCACGCAGGGGAGAGGGGAAGGGAAAGTATGCGGGGCAGTGAAATTATGCTGTTAAAACTGGGGCAACATTTCAGGTTGGTCTCTGATTTTTTAAGTCAGATCTCATGCACGCAACTGAGCACATCAAAAAAAGTTGGCATTAAAAATCCGAATGGACACATGGGGTGGCTATTATAGATGCAAAACCCAGCACCCCTGATTCTCATGCACAAAAAGGTGTGTGCTACCAAAGAGAGTATTATCACTTGTACGCACAAGGGGGATGGGAGGGAGAGAGGGGGGAAATAATGAGAGTCATATTCAAGAAAGACTGAATATCTGGACCAAAACTTTAATGCATAGTATATGTATTTGCCTATTAAAAGCATAGTCCTTTTTATTGATGATAATCCACATTTTTCATTGCATCCTATTTTGGTTTTCTCTTTGTACAGCAGGCTTTGAAGAAGTTAAAATTCTTTCAGCTTCATAAGAAAACATACCCGGAGCTCAGTCCATAAAACAGGAGCCCCATGCAGGTAGCAAATACAACTCGCAATTAAGATTAAAACAAAGATATATAACATTGTAGCATAATTCATTTGGCTGACAGAATTGCCAAACATACATATTCTAATTCCTGGAATAGCTGTGAACACAGCTAGGTAAGCATTAATTAAGAGAGGCCTGATAGTCTATACTTCTATGCACGTATCCAAGTCTGTTCAATGTAACCTGATTTCCAGATTTTTGGTGGTAATGTGTGAAATAAATTTGGTTCACTAGTTAATCTGAATGGTCTGCAATGCACATATTATTGATAAAAGGGCTGTTAAAGCAGTTCTCCATGCTGCGTTATATAAAGGAAACTCCTTTTATAGTCACATAATGCCAAAAAATCGAGGCAAAACTTCTCTAGAAACAAAATGCCACTGAACACAAATAAAATATTCCAACTGACAGAGAAAGATGTGTTACATTAGCTTAAATTTCTGGAGATGATCTAAGCCCTTAGTTATCTGTTACATCAAATGTCTCAGTTTTCCCTCTGTAATCTAATATCCACCTTCTAGCTTTGGCCTACATTTAAAATTTATACAAGTTTTTTTCAGATGCTGCCATTTTGCCCCAGGGCTATTGGGTGTTAAGATCCAGTAATAATCCACACTGTTTCTTTAAGAAAGTTCATCCATTCACTTTAATTACATTTTTAGCCCTGGTTATTGTCCCTGTGCCTGCAAAGAATGTTTCCAGCCATAAAAAACCATTATCTGCCACAATTATGGATAACCAGAGCGTGGCCAGAGGGCAGAAATGCCATGGTGAAAGATTGTACCGCAATTCAGTGCAGAATTTATAACTTTCCTCGGGGCTAACTGTCAGCTCGATCACAATGCCTGACAAAAGATCCAGCAAAGCAAATGCAGATGCTTCTTTTTGCCTGCATGGTTGTTCTTTTTTTTCCCCCCCACCTCTTTTTTTTCTTTTGAAGGTGCAGTTTGTTATAAGACATTACACTGCAACTACAACAAATGCAACACTACAGGGAAGACACCAACCCCGATTTATTGGAACGCTATACAAATCCAGCTTTAAAATCAGGTCATTCTCTGTACAACTGAAACATTTCAAAAGGTGCATGGGAAGTACTACTGTTTGCTGGCACAGGCCACAGAAGCTGCAGGCTTCTTTTCTGCTACATTATGTGCTGCTTGCTTGCCCAGGCCTTTTCTGATTTCTCCAGATGATTTTTCCATACTCCACATACTCATGTTTTGTTTTACTCACATCAGTGTTACAATCAGCTCTTGCCATCTCTAATTCATGTGGCTATTAGGATACAGAAGAACCCTGTGCTGGATATACTAGAGTACCGCGTGCACCAGCACCCAGAACACAGGTATCATTGGTGACTTTATGTAATCCTCTCTGGGCATCCGAGCAAAAGCATGCAATGTTAAGCTGGCAGAAAACAAGGAATTTCAATAAAAAGAGAGGCAAGAAGATCATGAGTCCTGTCAAGACCTTCCCTTAACAACAAAACAACAATGCATCTACAGCATTTCTCAGCCAGAGGTTTCAGAACACTTCATCAACGTGGCTCATAATCACCATTCCCTTTTATGAGTGTGGAAGTGAAAAAGCTGCAACGTGGAGAGTATAAGTGACCGAAATCACCAGTGACTCTGTGGCAGAGCTGGCTATCTGCAGATAGCTTTCCAGAGGAATGTGGGTATGAACATAGTTTCCTAATGGGATTTTCAAAAATGTCCAAATACACCAAGTCTCTATAAGAACATTTATACAGCTAAATAAAATACCTTTAAAACCTGGCCCTACAGTTCACAACTGAGAGAACCAATACTGATTCAATGCCAAGCATCCCTAACCTATTCCTTTCTTCAGCATTAATAAAGTGTATGAGAAGACAAAAAGAAGTTGCTGTTTGGAAGTGTGTGATCAGCAGGTCTGGCTTTTGGCTCACTTCCATACCTCTGCGTGAGACAGAGACAGGCAGACATATGAAAAACAACTAGACCTTCATAGCGCAATCCCGTTTGGTGGAATCTGAATATGAATCACTGGGTTTGGACAATTCTGTAGAGTTTTGTTGCTGATCAACAAGCAGCCTCTGTTCTGTCCCAAGTACAGATGAACATTGCACACAAAGCATTTCCTTCCTTATGCTTCAGTCCAAGACAGCTGGCTTCCCAGATGAGATGACAATCTTCCAAGGTTCCCACCTTTTAAAACCCAACCCTTGTAAGAACAGCTTATGAGACCTCTGGCACCATCCTTTTTTGAACCCTACCTCTGATTGAGCCTGAACTCTGCACAACTTATCACTCTAAACCGAATTCAAAGCAGCACTCCGCCCCTTGGCCCACCTTCAATAAAACCTCATTCTGCATGAGCCTCTGAAGACACAAACTATTAAAGTAATAAGAGAATAATTTACCCTCTTTAATCAGATAATCCTCAAGCATATTTGACTTTTTTTTTGCACAGTGGGTGTTGCAATAATGAGTTCACACAATTCAGACTTAAATAATTCCCCACCCTAGGAAAAAATCTGAAGGAAGTAGTTGAGATGTTCCATATCTCTAGTCCCATTAAGTGAACATGAAAACAAATGACTTTAATTGGGGTGAAATTCGTCTCAGGCAGAGGGTTTGCCCAAGGCCCCAAAACCCCACTTAAATCATTTCCAAGAGATAGTAACTGCAGAAGGCCCCTTACACCTCAATTAAACCCACTTAACTGTTTAATGCAGTGCTGAAGTTGAAAATGAATTAGCATTTTAATAGGAAAATAATCTTTGTGCAATGATTTAGTAAACATTTTTTTTTTTTTTACCTGGTAGAACAGCAAAAAAAGTAAAATGCTTACATTTTAACATGTACGCTTGTGGACATTTTTTTCAGCGTGTTCTTATGTCTTTACCAGGATTGGATGAAAAAGTCAAAGCATTTCATTCAAGATCTAAATGAAACAGTTTTGAGCTTTGTTTTGTTTTTCAACTTGAAGTAGCTTTTCATTTTGAGCTTTCCCTCAATTTAATCTTTTAGGAAATGCTGAACATTCAAATTTAAATTTTTGAGCTGACTTGAAAACAATATTTTTTGCCAATGTTTTGAGTCCAGTCAGTGAATTATATTCTCAGTTACTCATATAAGTGTCAGACCAAAAGAGACTCCCTATGCCTGAAGAAGCTTGCCAAGAACCTTCCCCCAACTACTCAGTTGGCTTAATAAAAGGTATCACAGCTACTCAAAGAACCTGGCCTGCTTATGTCCTGAGACCAACACGGCTACAACCAAAACCCCTGTCATACAGGTTCAATCTGAAGCACAAAAATAGAACTATTGACTCCTATAGGGTTGCTCACATGCTACAAATCAACATGTGCTTACTTCTTTTCTGAACTGTGGGTTTACTAAATATGCTTAATCACCTGGTGCGGTATGGTCATCAGTCTTCATTGGACATCTCCCCATACATAACTTTGGAGATGGAAACAGGTAATTTATTGTGAACAGGAAAGTAAAATATGAAAGGATAAAACCACAGCAGCCAAAGATCTGTGAGCTAGTTTGTCTCCCTCTGGTACACTCAGTAGGGTCTAGCAGTACTTCAGGATATCTAGGATGAATTTACAACTGTAGTAAGTGACTAAACAAAAATCTATGGACCACTTAAGCCCAATAGTTTGATCCAAAGCTCACACAAGTCCAAGCAGTCTTTCCAGTTACTCAAACAAGCGTTAACACTCAGGACAAATACTAGGGTAGCTCCTATTTCAAGGCAGTAATGCAAAAACTACTTCAACAAGGCTTGAAAGTATAACGACAATTCATTTATCTTGGGACATCTTGTATATCTGGCTCTTACAAACCTTACCTTCCAAGGCCAGATCTTTGTCCTACATCTCTTACTCTCTCATATTCAGAGAGGTTACCACATTGTTTGAAATGCAAGCAAGCTGATCATAATCATAAGAACCCAACATGATTTTCAAGATCTAAAGAATCTAGCCATAGTCTGTGGCAGAGCAGGATACAGTGACATGAAGATTAGTTGTTTCTTGGCTGCAAGAAAGGTGCACGATTAAGAACTAATCCACGCTGATAGTCTGGTTGACCTGTGCAAACCCTACCAAAGTCAGTGGAGCGCCACAGTGGAAAAATTGTTGCCCATATGAAGCAGCCTGGAGGTTTGTGGGCTAAGGTTGGGCATTTTTAATTAACTCTTTATATTTGGAAAGTGAAATTTGAGGGAATCAGTGATGTTGAACCCACAGCACTGAGATTTCAGTGCTGCATTCCTTACACACACACACACACACACACACACACACACACACACACACACACACACACACACACA
>NW_017729009.1:20163725-20205106 GCF_001723915.1 Gavialis gangeticus
CACACACACACACACACACACACACACACACACACACAATTCCCATTAACTACACTGCATTACTGCAGGATCAGCCCTCTGTGTCACAGACTATAATTACAGCATAGTCAGGGATTAGGTGTCATCTTCATTTTGAGGGGCTATATACCTTTTTAGTCAATAATTTTTTGAGATCATTTCACATTTAATAAACAAAGATGGTGCTCATATTATAGTTAAGGATGGATATTTTAGAGAGACAGATATTTGATTTTTATCTTCACAGTGTCTCTGTAAGAAAACCATTATCACTTCAAATAGTCCCTCCTAGCAAAAAGCACATTTATGTAACTGCCTCAGTGCCACAGTCAGATTTACTGGCATGAGCTCCAGCACCTACACACAGATGCACTGACTGAGGTTCGAGTAGGGCCAGAAATTGGAATAGTTATCATATTCAGCAACACCCGACCTGACAGGATCCACTGACTTTCATGAGACTCTCAGAGAGTCAGGGCATCAGAATCTGCTTCTTATCTTGGATCTGCAATTTTGACATCTTAAACATCACAAAACAAAAACATTGAAGACTTCTTACCTGTACTGTTTTAAATGTTTAACATCTAACACAGGACTTCTTCATTTATTAAGAAAATTATTAACCACATAACGAGGATTTCAAGAATTCCTGAGTGGCCTGAAAATGCATGGGAAAAGTGCTTTTAAATCATATTGTCTTTGAAAATCCCAATCTTAATCCCCAATCCCAATCCCTGCGGTCAAAATTTTAGAAATCTTGTCCAGGTAACTGCATTTAAGGTTTTCTAGTTCTCAAGCAAGAACAGATACTGAAACCTTTGTTTTGCAGATTATGGCACAAACTGTTCACATGCAAGCCAAAATGCTGTTCATAATAAGAGAGATCCAAGTGCTCTGAAAACATTGGGACTACTTCAGATGCCTAAATAGCTGCAGGGATTTCTTAGGGTGATATCTTTTATTGGACCAACTATGTCATTCTGATAAAGTTAGACAAGCTTTTCAATGCGAGACATTCTTCCCCAGGTCCCTGTGCCTGGTTCCTGTGATCAGAGACATTCAAAAGCTTGTCTAACTTTATCAGAACTACATAGTTGGTCCGATAAAAAGTTATCACCCCAAGAAAACCTTGCCTTTTGCATAATTTCTAGACCATCATGGCTATAACATCACTCTTACACTACTGCCAATGGGTAGAGTCCTCTTTCGAAAATGTGGTCCTTGATAAAAACAGGAAAATCAATGCCATTAATGTCTAGAAAGCGCAATGGTTTCTATAAACCAGTGATTCTCCACCAGCGTGCTTTGAAGTCTTTTCAGGGGTGCCACACAATGTTAGCACTGTTAGGTTTGCAAAAATGATTCACAAGATTAACCTAGAGATTTCAAACAGAAATCCATAGTTGTGGTCTGAGTTCTCTGCAGATAGAAAACCACTTTAATATTTTTCTGTAGTAAAAAAAAAAAAAAAGAGTAAAAACTGGCATTTTCTGAGGGGGGCACTGGATCTATCTGGGGTGCCTCAAGTCTAAAAAGGTTGCAAACCAGTTTTAAACCCTCTGTGGCTCTGTATCAAATAGTCAGAAACACAGAGTTTGCATCTACACATGCATTAATGTGCTTTTCCTAACGCCCATTGAATCTAGTACCTCTGAGTGCTTGTACATGAGTGTAGAGACTGCTCCGATGCACTGTAATTACAGCGTGTTGGAGCAGCCTCAGTCAATCGAGTCTGCTGGACCATGGCAATTACTGAGCTCCAGCAGCCTCCCGTGTCTCACATATCAGTGTCCCCATGCTTCCAAATGGCAGTGGGGCCGCTGGAACTAAAGCTTGTCAAACAAGTTCAAGCTCCCCTGCTGCCACTTGGAAGTGCGGGGATGCCAATACACGAAACTCTATGCTGTTCTAATTACAGAGACTCTCGGAGCCGCTCTAGTTAAACCATCACTCCCCTTCCCATCCCTGGAGCATGTGTAAAAGTGCCCTCCAATGCAAGGTACTAAATTAATGTGCATTAGACTGCCCTAATACACAGTAGTGCAAGCGCACATTTTTTAAGTGACACAATGCGCAGTAGCCCATTTTACTTCACATTAACATAATAGCATGGTTTTTTATGCGCTGCTTTAATGCCCAGAAAATAGGCCACTGCACATTAAAACATGTGTAGATGCACCCAGAGAGTCCAAAACTGGGAAGCATATTTCACTGTAGTATTATCATGCTACAGAAAAGGACGGAAAGATTGTTGCTTTTATGCATCTTCCTTAAAAAAAGTAAAGAAGTGACAAATAAAACTGGATAAGATACTGTAGCAGAAAAACCCAGGCTTATCGTTATTATTACTACTATTAAAAGTTTATATTATGCAGCAGCCAGAGGCCTCAAGCAAGAGGGGGACCCATAACATTGATTTTAAAGATAATATCAGTTGACGATGGTAGATTTTACTGTATGTTGCTCAGGTATCACCAAAGCAAGAACACCAAAGGGTGATTTTTCATTCCTTATTTGCCTGACTCTAGTGAGATCCAGGCAGCTATGAAATCGGTGTCACAGAGTGGAGACTGAGCCCCAGAGCTCCATAAGAAAAAATTTAACAACTGATGACAGTATCTAGGATGTTGCTTGGGGAAACCTTTTCCACCTGAAAAGAAGTCTGAGCTTCGTTTCTTCTTGTTTAAATTCATTTTACCCCATTCAACCTCAGGTCACTTTAATGGAATTACTCTGGATTTACCTCAGCAAGGCAGGAGAATCTGAGCCAAGATTTTCCTAGAAATGTATAACTCACAATCATTTGTACTCTAAACTTTGCTCGAGCCACGCTTTATAAACTCTCTCCGGGTCTAGCCCAAAGAATCTGTTGAACATTATGGTACTACCTGGCTACAAAACCAGCTGCTAAACAAATTCCTGCTGGATGCATCTAAACGTTCATTAATGTGCTTTTGCTACTTCACATTAAATTTAGTACCCCCTAAAGTGAAGTACTAAATAAATGCACATTAGGTTGCCCTAATGCGCAGTAGCAAAAGTACACGCTTTTATAGTGATGCTTAAAGTGCAGTAGCATATTTTTACTGCACATTAGCATATTAACGCGGTTTTTGACACAGTGCTTTTATATGCAGTAAAATAGGCTACTGCGCATTAAAGCACTCATGTAGACGCACCCGCTCGGATGGAGTCATAGAGTAGTAGGGCCGGAAGGGACCTCCATATGTCATCTAGTCCAATCAACTGCCTGAGGCAAGATCATCCCTATACAAACCATGACTCTCCTTCCATTTTGTGTTGTTGAAATTTAGATCCTATCATTGAGGAGAAAACAGTTTCAGCACTGGAAAACCCACTTCAGAGGCTTTTTGTTAAACAGACACCAGGCTCACAAGAACAGTGATAACTTAGATCAGGGCAGAAAGCTTTCTCCTGCCCCCTCAGCTATATACCAGTGTGTTATAATTAGACTATGGATATTCTCCCTAACGGATCTAGCTAAATTGACATATGATAAATAAGGCCTGGTTTAAATGGCAGGCCCAACTCGCTAATATTGTGGCCCGAACACGGTGGGGGCTGCCATTTTTGTACCCAGATCACGGTGCACACCCTCCGACTGGCCGATGGGGCTGCCTTGGCAGATGGCCCTGGCACCGGGTAGGGAGGGGCTGTTTGCTCCCCCCACCTCCAACCCCGAACACCCCAGTTTTCTTGCCCAGAGGAGCAAACAGCCCCTCTCCTACTCATCCCCAACCTTTCTCCTTCCCCCCACCCATCCCTTTTGCAACTCTTTCCCCCCTCCCCGGGCTGCTAGGCTTTTGCTGCTGCCTGGGGAATGCTTTCCCTTACCTGCAGCAGCCTTCGTGTTGCAACAAAATGCCACCATACAGTGACTTGCTGGGCAACTCCCCAGTAAGCACCCATATCATGGCATTTTGTTGCAAATTGCATTGTTTTTGCAAAAATCACTTAATATCATCGTGATTTTCATGAAAAATGTGAAATCTTGATTTAAACCCAGTCCTAATGATAAGCAGTGCAGATGGATCGGCAGTGGCACACACACATAGTCCACAGGTGTTTCAAGGTTATATCTATCTATCGGCTGGGTGACTTGTTTTCAAGAGGCAGAGATAATATCCATCTAGCTATATACATACATATGCACATATACATATCATATATCTATAGCTCTGCTTCTTGCAAACACATCACCCACCTGTTTGATTTGGGAGTGAATCACACCCAGTTGTTGCAGACAACAAGAAAACTGCCCAACGTCCCAAATAAAATTAATCAATTAATCCTCCTCCTCCACAGCAAACTCCATGCTTGAGCTGGGAGGCGTAATCTCACTTTCCTGCCTCTGAGTCACTGTCAGACAGAGCGGCGTGTGAAAAGGTTTGCAGAGTCAGCAAAGGCAACAAAATACATTGTGCTGGTATTTAAGCAACCCTCTATCCTTCCCCCAAATAGCCACTCTGGCTTCTTAGCATAGGAGCTGTTTCTTGGAAGACATGCCTTTTATTTGCATGAAAAATGTTGCCCTTAGGTTAAAACCTTGTTAGCTCAGCTCTTAAAGAAGGCTGATAAATGACACCTGGGATTTTAACGAGTCTAAAGCAGTGAGGCAATGAGAGCTGGGCACCTCATTCTCACAGGTGTTTTTGGAAATCATGTCCTAAATCTATCCTAAGGTTAGGAAGAGGAGATGAGGTCAGAAATCCTCACTTCTTGATTATGTTTTACAAGTACAAAGAAGCCTAAAGCCTGTTATTGGGGAGTAGTGTTTGATTGCTACGCTGGGGAAAACTCCAACCAGCTTCAGGTCACTGTGCCACTCACATAACCTCTCCTCCTCCTAAGTCCCACGTCTGAGAGAGACTTCTCATGTGAGAACCATTGTAAAAGCTAGATCCCCAATAAAAACAAGAAACTCGATGCCACTAAAATCTAGGAAGGAGTGTGCTTTCTTTGAACCAGTAGTTCTCCACCAGGGTGCCGTGGCAATGGAGGTTGCTCCCTTCCTCTGAAGACTGCATAAGTTTCCTCCCAGTATTTCTCCTTTTGGCAACTTGACTTTGGTTCAGTTTCTAGACTACAAAGACAGAAGGAATTATTCATATAACCAGTCAGACCCATTTTGCCTCTGTCTCTGTTGGCAAACAGCTGGCAAAGCAGATGAGGCATTTCCTTTCAGATTTATCATTTGAAATAATTTTCCAAATAATTTCTGGGAATGAATCACAGTATGCAAGTCAAGTTTTAACATTCTGGTCTCAGAAATTCAAGTTGTTTTGACTGGCCACAGCGGGCTGCATGACTTGGTTCTCTCTTCTGATTGGAAGAATGGAATCCCTTGAATTAGCTTTCCAGTAAAAATACTCAAGTTTAATCAATCAAATGGACACCCCACAAATATTTGCTAATATTGTCTTTATAATCGGTGGTTTTGGTGAATAAGCCTAGTAGCAGGCACAGCCATAAGAAAGGATTTTGACTTTTTTGCCAACAAAACATTTTCATTGGAAAAAAACCCAACAACCCAGGGCTTTGACAACATTTTCCTTTTATCTTATTTGCTCAGTCCGACTCGCCTGGGCTAACAATACTGCTGAAGACACCACTGCACTGACTTGTTGTTACTCTAGCCTAGTCCAATTTCATCCTATTCAACAAACAAGAAATGTTTCGAGATTCCAGTCAAGTATTATAAGATTTATGATCATTTATATAACCTTTCAGCCCCATGAAGTAGTTCTTTTGATTCAGGCCATAAGGTTTTCAGGGGATGGAACTCTTCATAAGTATCTATATAAATACCCAGTATATTTTACCTGGCACTTCAATAGCAGTAAACTGACAGCAAGGTGGGGGAAAATGAGGCATGAAGCCTTTTCTGTCAGAATAAGGGCCAGTCCTACTGCATGTCGTCCCTCTCTCCAACATATGGGGCTCTAATCTTCTAAGGAGAAGTGTAAGCCAGTAGTTAGTGAGTGGAGACCCAGGTTCACTTTCCTGTTTGGTCAGAGACTACATGGGCGACTTTAGGCAGGACACAGATCCAGAACCACAAAGTTGACATCAATGGGAGTTAGGCACCTAAATACTTTTGAGGACCTGGGCCTTACTGAACACTGCAATGCAGCATAGAAACACCCAAGCTCATCCTAAACTAGCTGGCAGGTACTGGAAGCCCTGTCTAGGCTCAAGTATCCTGTTGAGAATCCAGAGATTTACAGCTAGCTCGTTTATCACTACACCGGAGGGTGGCATGCAGTACTTTATAGCCATGGCCTCTGTCTTTCTGTACCCCAGCTCCCTATGTGTAAGGAGGGATAACTGCAGTTTCCTGCTTGAAAGGGAGATTGCAAAGACTAATGCAGAACAGACTGTGAGATGCTCCAATTCCATAACACCGGGGACCATAACCCAGGTAAACAGAAAGCAGTGGTTGTGCAGAAGGTGGGACCCTTGGCTCCATGCCCCTCAGCACCAGCTCACCGGGTGGATTGCATCACTCTAATGGACGGTGCGACCAGAGCTTCCCAAGAGCAACCCAGCGAGTTCATGGAGAGACTGTACCTGCTTGCACAGAGAATTCAGCAACCTATTGCCACAGCCATTTTCTTTTTTATTACTGTTTTAAAACAAAGCTAAAAAAAAAAAAAAAATCAAAAATCACCCAAGATGCACATTATGCAAAATTTAATTGGATTTGGCACACATCTCACTAGAAGTAGCAGCCTTCTGACTTTAGATCAGAGAGCTCAATTTTGATGGGTGGAACCACAATCACCCGCTTTGGAGTTGCTAAATCTACTTTTAAATGCAAAGTGCTTTTGCTCTGGGAAATGGAGGAGGTTGGCTTCTGACTTTATGCAATGAGAGCAGTAGGAGAAAGTGGAGGAACACACTGTTATGAGACATCCAAATCTCCATTCCATGAGGGAAAGGGGAATATAGAGTCTGCAGCTGTTTTGCAAGTCTGCAGGATCCACAGAGCTACTAGGAGCTCACAAAACTTTCTCCTTCAATCCTTTCAGACAAGTCTTAGGTATTTTTTGAAATGTAGTTAGATAATTACTGAGAGAAATTTCAAACCATAACTGAGCTTGAAAAATGTCAATGTTGCCAGTCTTGATAGTTTTATTGTAAGTCTGGGGATATTTGTTATTTTTCTTAAATCCAAAGATATGGTCAAAGAAAGTTCAGAGGGAATCTCAGGTTTCTTCCATTTCCCCAGCCTGAATGAGGATAAATGACTGCAGAAAAGATTCCCTACTTCATACTAGGAGAATGACAGGAACCTCTAAGCTGGAAGGTGGTAGATCAGTTAAAATAAAACAAAGCATATTTGAATGATCCAGGATATCTGTAAGTTTTTGGCTTTAAACTCCAGTGGAAGCCAGTGCGACGAAGGGTATTTATACCTGAAAGCTTGCAAAGAAGAATTTTTCCAACTATTTGAGTTGGTCTAATAAGATATCATCCGATTTAGCCAAAGAACCTTGTCTGCCATGTCCTTAGACCAGGGGTGGGCAATTATTTTGGGCAAAGGGCCACTTACTGAGTTTCAGCAAGCTATCAAGGGCTTCATGACAGGCAGCCCAGGGCAAATTAATATCAATTTTCTAAATTTTTAGGGGCCCTGCAGGCCAGGTAGAATGGCCTGGTGGGCCACATAGGGCCCCCGGGCCGCATTTTGCCCACCCCTACCTTAGACCAACACAGCTACAACTTATACCCCTGTATTAGTGTGCCTTCCATCCTTACAAACGCAGCATGGACTCTGTGTGCTCTGAGGTGAATATAAAAAACCTCAAACTCCAAAATGTAAATAAAACAGCATTTCTGCTTAATGTTCAGCTAATCAGATTGATAACACACAGAGTGGAAAGCTGCTGGGCTGGGCTGGGCTGGGCTTGACGCGGATAGGGCTAGGGGGGAAATGTGCCATCTCGCTGCATGCCCTCTGAGCCCCACGACAGCGCACAACTTCATTTTCATAGACTTACAAGTAGCAAGGGAGTGAGCACCCATCAATCTCAGGTGATTGCATCACCCGAACACCCACGCACATGGCTAAAGCAGACTGTGTTACTGCAGCAGTCGTGCTATCCAGCAACTACGGCGAGCTGTGGTCTGAGCGGCCAAGCCCAGGCAAAGTACATTAGTACAGATTCTGCTTGCAGAAGAGCCATTGGAAGCATTCTCAAGGGATCTCAAAGAGGGAACAAAACTCAGTCAGAGGTCAGAAATGCACTCCTTTCATAGGAAGAATTCACATAAAGTGAGAAGTTGATACAGCACCTTCCTGCTTACGAAGCAAGCACTAACTAGGTCAATAACTTGTACAAGTTTTTTGTAGTAGAGCACCTCAGTTTTGCTGATTAGCTAGGCCCCTGGTTGCTCCCTGAATCATTACCAGCTGAGAAAAAGGGGATAGTTAGTAACTCTTCTTTAACAAACAGAGAGCAGGTATAGTTTTGATGAGGCCAGGCCCTGAAAAATGCGTGAATGCCGACTAACTATTCATGCACGTTTTGTTCCACATTTGTATAGTGCCACCACAATGGAGCCCTAGACCCCACTGTAATGCAGGTGACAAATGTGCATTTATTAATATTAATAAGATAAAACAATCATGTATTAATAACAATCAACTTCCAGGTGTGGAAGCCAGCATGACGAGGAGTATTGATACCTGAAAGCTTGCAAAGAAGAATTTTTCCAACTATTTGAGTTGGTCTAATAAAAGATATCATCAGATTTACCCAGGTGTGGTCATAAAGCTAAGAACATACATGCAGGATTGGGCCCTCTGTTTATTAAGAAGCTCACAGAAGAGATTTGATGCATCGAGTCACCCTATTGAAACCACAAAGACACAATAGATGAAATCTAAATGCCACAGGTGTGCACAGTTTTGCAAGCTAACCCCTATGGACAAATCTCTTTTCTTCCTCATATTAACCCTAACAGGTCTGAGTTCAAACCTCACCTCACTAAAATAAGTGGCAAAGCTCTCCATTATATCAGGGATAGAGAATCAAGTCTTTTCTCCGCGAGCCTTCACTTGTCTAAAAGACGTCACTTGTGGCTGACAAGTACATATAAATCTGACCCAAGTAGCCTTAATTATAGTAAACACATTAAAATATGAAAGAACTGAAGCAAATCCCTCTGTTATTTTTTGGTCACCTCAATAGCAAGAGATAAAAAATCACATGAGTATCAAGGAAGGATGGGCTAGTCCATTTAGAAAAGCTCTTCCCACAAATGTATATTATAGATATTAATATGTAGCACTGGAAATTCAGACATCGCTTTGTAAATGACGTGGGATCTTCTCTGTCCCCAGTGGCTGGTGCATTTGTTTGGGAGCCCTGCCATCCACAAGCAGCTTCTGCTGACCCTGGAGAGAAAACACGACTATTACTGCTATTTCAGTCACGCCCTACAAAGAGCAACATTATTTACAGAAGTAACTTGTTTAAATAGAGAGATTGTGTTTTCATAAAGATCTCTGTGTGTACACTGCAAAACAAAGGTGCGACTGTAGTGAGCGCTAGCATATCTGCTCTAGCTTAGGGGAGCAAGCAGAGGTAACAAGAGCAGTGAAGATCAAGTGGCAAAAGCTTTAGGCTACTCCAAACAGCACAGCACAAACCCTCCAGACCCCCCTGGATCTATACTCTGATTGCCAGTAAGCAGTAAAAAACCCCGCATCTTTACCCATATTAGCTCCCACCAGTATGTTCACACCTCATGCAATCACATTGCAGATGAGTTGCACTGAGCCAATCAAGGCCCAGAAATGTAGGCTGTCAGTTTTGTGTCCAATCAACACCAACCAAAGGTGGTGAAATTTTGAATATCAAATACTTGCAAGAAATTTTTCCCATGCAGCCTACTGTTCAAGACTTATTTAGAAAGAAACCTCCAGGAAATCATTTCAGACCAATGCACTTAAGGAAGTCATCAGCTGCTTGCAGACTAACAAACAGAAGGTGAATTCATCAGATAAATTACTTGCTCTGATGTGCATACCTGAACTCTGCCTTGAAAAATGGAGGTTAAAAAAAAAAATCACTGCTGAAACCTGGGGTTTAAAAAATCTAAGCACCTGGTATGTTTAGATGTTAAATCAGGGCCTTATTCACAAATGCAGAAATGGACTGAAGAAAGGACATAAATAAATAGAGACCCAGGTTCATGCTCCACTGCTTTATGTACAGAAACTTGCTGCTGACAATGACATTGAAAACCAGTTGTCAGTCTAATGTAATCAAAGAGACAATTGGCTCTGCTGGCAAGAACTGAATTAGTGTTTTCCGTCTGAATCAGTGTCATCTTCTTGGAAGCAGCGAAGCTTACGCAACGATAACAAAACTCCCCAGAAGCTGCATTTGTGACTGCAATACGGTGGTGTTTTGGTGCTCTGTAACCTCATTCTATAATGGAATATACCTTATGGTCATGCAACTGTTTTCATGTTTCTTACAGTGATATGATTCAATAACCTAATACTTGATCAAACTAGACAACCGTAGTATTCAAACTTGAAAGTCCCTCCTTGAAAACTAATGCAGTTTATTTTCAACTGTGTCAGAAAACTCAGCTGCTCTCTTGTATCTTCTACATGCCACCGCATGTAGCGTGGTCAAAAGTCCGGCTCTGGTTCCAGCTGAGAACAGTAAGTTCTCTGGGGTGAATGGAGACAAAGGGAGGAAGATGATTGAGGCAGGTTTCCCAGGAAGGACTGTTTATAAGATTTAGACCCAAGATCAAGGTTCTCACGTTGGACCCATCTCTGATGCACACCTATACTTTTCAGCAGGATGATTATGTTTAAGAGCCCTTCTCTGTCACTGGTGTGGGAACAGGTGCTAGGACTTGGAGTAGCCATCTCAATTCCACTTATCCCTTTCCAGCTGGAAAGTCTCCGGGGAAAAGAATGAGCAATATCTGTTGCTCTTAAGGAGCAAGGCTGCACCCAGGGATTTCCTTACCTGGCCTCAGATAAGTTGCATCTTTGGCCACTTAGGCCACGTCCAGACGAGCATGGCCATGTGGTATGTGGCACTGCAGACACATCTGCAGTGCCACATACTGCACGTTCACTTGTTCTCCAAGCTCCAAGGGAGACGTGTGGAGGGGTCAAAAAAAACCTGCAGACAAAAATGCAGGGTGGTGCACAGTGGTAGCATGCGCCACCCAAAGCCAGAGCCTAGGTAAATCTGCTTGGACCAGCCCAGTACTGGTCCTCGCCTCCCCTACCTCATCTGGGGTAACTTGCCACGTGCCAGAGTGCACATGGCACAGGCATTCCCCAGGGACAACCAGCGGCAGGACAAGGTGCGCTGCTGCCGGTTGTCCCTGGGGAACCAAATGTCCATGCACATCTGGATGCGGCCTTATGGTGCAGGCACGGGCAAAATGAAAACTTCAGTGATGTCCCCAGCTGCTGTCTGGAGACCAGATGCATCAGCAGCTTATGGTGTGTACTGGAGTGTTACTGAGGTCAGCACCTTTTGAGCCACAGTATTTTTACTCAAATACTGATAGAACATTTTCTTATTAATGTGCTTGTTGGATAAGAAGAGAGTCTGATTGTCACAACAGTAAGCTCACTGGCCCATGATTGACCACAGTCTCTCTGTCTGAAGTCCTCTTCAATCACAAAGATGGCAGGCAAAACTCAACACCATAAGGATGAAAGACTTAAAACAGGCAGATCAGTAAGGTTCCTTATAAACCATCCCTTAGGAATAATTAGTTGGTTGTGGGCAACATTTAAAAATTGCCTGTATGCATATACAATTATCTCTTTCTGAAACTTTAATTACTAATGTAATTCTTACAGCAAGACACTTGTAAAGCTAATTAGTTTTGCTACTTCGTATGTATTTTTGATATGATCTCCTGTCCTCTGCAACACAGATCATTTGAAATCCAAGAATTAGGTGAAGAAAGAAGTTAGGATGATCCATTTACCACTGATCCTTTTTTTAGAACTTAAGAAGAAAGAAAGAGGAACACTTTTTATGTCTTTGATACTTGTTCCTTTAAGAGAAGGAAGAAATTCTTGGCACTGAAATTTTTTAAAGATTATGGGTCCCTAACTGCTATCCTGGTGATTCAACCCATGGTCTCTGACATGTGCAATCTGCTACTTAAAAATTAGACATGCAAGCTATGTTTAACTTGCACTTTAAAAAAACAACAATGCTGCATTCTAAATGTTCATGAAATTCTTCAGAAATTAACATTTCTTCCTCCGAGTCAAATGTTATTCCTTCCTCAGACAAAATTCCCAATGCCAAGGAAGACTGGGCCACATTCGGAATTTGTCCATTTATTCTTCATTCTTTGAAAGTTTTAGTGTTTTTCTGGTCCTTCCTGAATTATTCTCTACAAAAGCATTGAGTTAGTCAAAAGACACAAAATTCCCCAAAACTGAACCATTGTTTGGACCATACAAGAACAACAGTCTCACTCGCTGGAGCTGAGGGTTTTAGTTCATGGCATCTTTTCTGCAAGATCAGTTTGGAAAGCAAAGTTGTTGGGGTTTTTTTGTAATTTGTATGGAGAAAAGAGAGAGAGGGAGAGGCAAAGAAGAAAGAAAATACTGTATGCCCATTGTGCAAGTCTTTTTAGACCACTGGGAGACACATTACTACAAAGGACATCAAAACAGTGTATTCTTCAAATGTGCTGTGGCTAATTTTCTAAGTCACTTGAATTATTCCTTCAATTATTATGAAGCAAAAAAAAAAAAAAACAAGAAGGGGTCATAGGTCATTAAGTTCACCAAAATGCACACCTTACAGTCCAGCGCTGCCCTCCAAAGGCATGTGTGCTGTCCAATAGTGCTTATTTACATGTCACATTGCAGTGATGAATGTTACTGTGTTGCTCTCAAAAACATATGCTCAGAAGTTTATTATGGCACTAAATATGGGCTGGGTAAGAATCTGGATTGTTTAAGTGTCAAACAGTGACAACATGTGTACAATACAACACAGACATCAAGGGGGAACTTGCACAACTAATATATGGCATTCATATAAGCCTGCAGGAACAAAGACCACCCATAAAGTAAAACCAAAGTATCCAGAAAAATAGGTGGTAGGGTTCCTGTCATTCCATACTGTGTGCCAATTGGTTTCCTAATTAGATTTGCAAGCTAATAAAAGACATTAAACACAATAAAATGACAATATGTGGCCGCAGTAACTTTTCATAGAGAAGCCATTGTTGTAAGTGGGCTAAAGAGCAAGACTGGAGCTGGAAAGGTATTCATCTGTATATGTATGTATATATAGCTTTAGGCCTATAGCAGAAATGCCTTCTACTCTGCTCTACCTGATCTATACTTCACATCTGATTTATTATAAATTGATACTATGGTGGGGGGGAAAAAAGACTATTCCTGCTGCTTTTGGACTGGATTCTTTCTTTTTCAGTTCTACGTGAAACAACCAACCTAAAAAAAGAATATCATTTCCAACTCTCTCAATGTCTTCTCCAAGTAATGATTTTGTTCGTCCCGTACAGAACATTCCCATTTTGTTAAAGCACTAACAAAATTGCTTAGTACAGAAAATGTCCATTTAAGATACAAGGGGTAAGACCAATCCTGAAATTTATAATGTGGTCCTGTTTCATTGCATAAGGAGGAGCTGGAGAAATTGCCCTTCCCCAATACTTAGCTGTCCCTAGTGATGAGCACTATGAATTATTTCACTGAATTTCAATATGCAAGTGACAGTATTGGCCATTGGAAACTTGTTGTGTGAAAGTATGTGACTTTACCATGAGCTTTCACCTAGACCCGGTCGCAGGGAAAATGGCACCCTGGCTGAACTTGCATTTTGGCGCTCCCCTCCACTCCCCAAGTCAGCAATCTTTAGAGCAGATAGACCCTTCCTGACCTTGAACTTTGGGCCCCATCCTGCTTGCATTTGTAGAGGGCTTCCTTACAGGTACCAAGTGGTATTAAGATAGCCCCTTGGTCCAGCAGAGCTTTACTTGGTAGACCTTCAAGATATATAGCCTTTTCTCCCAGCTTTTTCAGACAGGGTAGGTTGAGTGAACTGCAAAGCCTGAAAAGAGAGGGTTTTTGGCCTACACCTAAACAACACTTTTGTATGCACAAAACAATCAGTTTGCATGCTTACCTTTTGCACGTATACAGCTTCTGTACTTTTTTGCGTTAGCTTTTAGAGTCACTGGCTGTGAAGCATTTTTATGGCAATTTTAGGTCAATTCCTTCATATTTAAAATAACTATTTAAAACACTAAATTACTGGATAGCTTTCTAAATTGCAAGCCCTAGCTGTAACTATGGCTTGTGTCATGCAGGAACCCATATGGGATGATCAAAATAGGCTACATTATCTCTGTGGACACATGAGAGAGCCAGATCGGCCCCCAGGCAGGTAACAACCAACAGAAGATGGGGGAAGGATTTAACAAAGGAAAGAGGATAGTGTGAGGATGCAAAACAGCATAGTTTGTCTGGGTTGCATTTGTGTTTGCTTGTTTTCATGATCTGGAAATCTTTTGCAAAGGTAGGACCCTTGCTTAATAGACTCCTGGAAGAAAAGTGGTTCCAGAAAGAACTTGAAAGAGGAAAGGGTGGGGACATCTGATTTAATAAATGATATATAGTAGTTTAATTACATGGTTTTAAAACAATTCAGGTTCACTTGCCTCAGCAAGAAATACTGGTGAGAGGGGGGGTAGTTTATATTGCTTACTATAGTTTTAAATCCTGGCAAGCAGTTTTTCTTCCATGCTAAAAGCTAGGAACACCTGCACTGGTAATTATATACATTAGCAAAAAGACAAGATAACTTCTCAGTTCTGAAATTCTGCCTTTTTCAGTGAATTTGAGTGGCAAAGGGGTGTGTGTCTTTCTCATAAGGCATCTAGCAATTTCAAACATTTAAACGACCATTTCTGAAAGTCCTGGGATGCTATTTGGTAGCCAGTCATCTATTAAAAATTAACAATAGAAGGTTAGGAACTCTGTTCTCCCCATGCTAATGCCCTTACTGAGTGTGAAGAAAATAATTAGTGGTACAGATATTCACTCCAGTGCCACTGCTCTCAACACAGAACCATCACGTTGCATTCGCTGAGGATATGGACGTGTTTAGGAAATAGCACTAACTATACTGTGCGTATACTGAGAAAGAAGGGAAAGAAAAGAAAGCAAATACAAACCCAAAGGTTGTACACCGCCTGTTTTGTTATTTAACACATTTTAAGGTCCCAAATTATCCGTAACAACATTTATCTATAGTCATTTTTCAACATTGCACTTCAGACTGCACAATATTTCACTGTGTACCCAGATGACCCAATCCTGTAGGCTCATGCATTTAAAAATAACTCAAAGGAGACGTTCCACTAGGAACAAAGGGGATCGTGCACGCAAGTAATTCTGCACATCTGTGTGAATGCTTGTAGGATCAGGTTCAGATCATAACTTTGTCAGTTGGCATTATGCGCCGTATCATGCAGCTTCTCCTTTTTTGTGCACATTTAACCTGTATATACCTCGCTACATATCTCCTTTTCTGTGGTTGCTGAGAGCTGTAGCTTTCAAATCTCAATAAAGATTTAAATCCACAGTGTATTAAAAGTGAATTATGTTCTCTTTCCTTTCTTTATTAAAGATTCGTTTTAATCACCAGAGCCAGTGTGATAAAGAAATGTCTACAGGCAAAGTTAGGAAACAAGTTCATAGCAGCTTTTCCATAGGAAGGATTTTGCCAGACTGCTGCAAGAACTACCTCACTGTTCTGACTTACACCCCCATCCAATATTTAGTGTGTCTTGACTCCAAAGTTGGTGAGAGCTCACATGGACTTCAGATTGATATTGAAATAGCAGACAGGAAGAAGGTTATTTGCTGCTACTGTGCATCCCCAAGATGGCACTAACCACTAAACCTCAAGCGTACCGTCTGCTATTCTGCACATTTTAAAAAGATATTGCCAAGTGGGGTAGTCTCTATGTAAAAATAAATGGAGCTTGCAAATTCTAATAATATTTTTTCCAGGATTTTTAATGTCAACATAAAATTAATTTTTTTGTTAGGAATTAAAGCATTTCCTTCTCAGTATTTGCAACCTAAACATTACAGCTTTGCACAGTCAGGGCATGATCCAAGGTGTTTTGGATCAGATCTGTAATGAAAGAGGAAGGAACAATGAAACGGATTGCTCCAAATTTATTCTCCCAATTTGGAGGAATATAAGTGGTGAAAAGTAATGAATTGAAGACTTAAAGAATCATAAATGTGGAAATCTTAATTCTTTGAAGTGTTTTTTTTTCTTTTGGTTTGTTAAAGATTTGCACAAAATAAAGTGCATAGAAGCAATAGGAGCAGCAGACATCCAACAGTTCTGAAACACAAGCCATATATTCTCTCAGCTAAAGGGACATTAGGAACACAGAGAATCATAGTAAATGAGGGTTGGAAGAGACCTCAGGAGGTCATCTAGTCCAGTCTCCTTGTCAAGGCAGAACCGTGCCCATGTAGATGATCCCAGCCTGGGCTTTGCCAAGCCGGGCCTTAAAAACCTCCAAGGATGGAGATCCCACCACCTCTCTGGGTAACCCATTGCAGTGCTTCACCACCCTCCTAATAAGAAAGTTTTTCCTAATATCCAACCTAAACTTTGCTTGCTGCAACTTGAGACCATTGCTCCTTGTTCTGTCAAAAGGGTTTCTTTACTTCAATTTTTAATCCAGCAACATCTCTTTAATTCTGTAGTGGTATTTTTCACTCCCTTTCCACATTTATTCTGCATTAATCTAAGGCATCTTATGATCTCTCTTCTAATCACCATTTTTAAGTGGAATTAAATTATGTCAGGTGGTTGAAAGCAGTTGGTGTTTCATTATAGCTTTGTATTTGTTTAAACAACTTGGGCACAACAAGCTCAGCAGACACATGCTCCTGATGCTCAAGCCCTGGATAAATCATCCGAGTGGGATGGTTTTAATTCTCAGTTTCACATACAATAGTAAGAACCATACAAGAGGATAAAGCACCCCCCCGCAAGATACAGACATGTGCATCCCAGTAGTCTCATCAGAAAGAGGTCTGCCAATCTTCTGATGATGTTTGCACTTGCTTGTCAAAATGCTTATTTTTGCTGAGCACCCTTTTCACTTTGCAAATTAGTTATGTAAATTATTTGTGTATGTAACATTAAAAGGGCTACCCTTTCTTTAATGATGCAGTATCTCTGTATGCCATCATATGAAGCGCAGCCTTAAGGAAGGCTACGTCCAGCCTTACTTGCGATTTCACGGGAGGTCAGAGCACGCTTTGCAACTATAACTCCTGGATATCATTCCCATTCTGCTCACAGTTTGCTCTGCCAGTGTGGGAGGGTCATTTTCCCTCCACCTCACTATGTCCATCTGTAAAATAAATAACAGCTAGCTGAATAATTCATTGCCTTGTTTAACCATTTTAGCACTTCTATTCAAAAGCCATCTAAAGCAAGCTATGATGGGTGGTGGTGCGGGGGGATTGTTTGACATTCACAATTATTTGCAAAACCACTTTTAGGCCTGAGGGTTCCTTATAAATTGAACTCCCTTCTTTGTACACACTGTTCATTATTTAGGTAGAATTGTTCATCCCTTACTAAGTCATGTGATGTTATTTTTGTTCATGGATTAGAAGGCTGCCTCTTGCTGCTTTCAAGAACTGTTCAAACTCTTGAGTTAATTTTGTTGTAATAATAACAACCAGGAGAGAACTTTTAGTGAGAACAGTTTCACAGGTGTTTACTTGCAGCAGGATTTGCAGTACTTTTTTGCTTCTGTGAACAGTTTTGCAATTAGAAACTGATCACTTACCTGCCTCAGAGACCGAGCAATTAATTGTTTGTAAAAAGACCTTGAGATTTTGGGGTGACTTGTGTTGTGCAAGAACATGTTATTGGGGGGGGGGGCATCATGGAAAGATGGTAGCATCAACATCAGTGCCCTTGAAAACTCATTCTGCTCCATGCCAGCTAACAATTTCCCATGGAATCATGACCCTGAAGTGCTTGCCATGCAAAAGAGCTGTTAGCTTGTCTCATGAGTCAAATGAAACATGATGCAGTTACCAGCTTGTGACTGCAAACAATAATAGCAAGAGCAGCAGCACCACAGTTTCCCGAAACATACCGCAAATGGAGACGATGTTGTTCTACTGTGTAAGAGGGCAAGTACTAGCATTCTCCAATCTCTTAATCCACGTCATACCTCGCTCAATCCATCTCAACTGCCAATTATGTACAAAATTATTAGCAGCTCTCAAATTATATCAAGATGTCGTAATAGTCTCTTGCATTGCTATAGCACCTTCCATCCAAGATTTTCAATGAGCCATATGAATTTTATATACATAAAGATTTATATAGTCTCGTAACCTCCCTGTGGACCAGTTGTATAGTAGCCCCATTTTATAAATAAGGAACAGAGATGGAGGAATTTGCTTGGGGGCTCTTTTAAATGGCTGAACTCTTTATGCAGGAGTTAATAAATGGGCTTTTCACTATCAAACCCCTGTGATCATTGTATTCTCCTTTTGAAACAGTCTCAAACACATGTTGTGGTAACATGTCATGAACTGCTCTACATAACTATGGCTTGCATATATCAGTGATGAAATGCACTTAATAAAAACTAAAAGACTCGATGTTTCTAGCTAATCTTGTATGCAAATGCGAACTGACACTTTTAACGAGTGCTTAACATATTGACTAAAAGAAGTGTTTCTACAGCAGTGGCAAACGAACCAGCTTAGGAAGTCATAATGGCTGTTCATTTTTTGAACTACTGGTGCAACGGACCTTCATCACAACCAACTTCTGAAAGGCATAAACGCAAAAGCCCTGGAAAGTATTTAAATCCTAGACAGGTATTTCTTCCCACAGTGCATGATGCCTCTTAAAACATTTAGCCATGAATCTCAAATGCTTGTTCAACAGAAGGGTCCTCCCTAGAGACAGGGGAAAGAGGATGAACCATTGGACAAGGAGTCCTAGCAGAAAGAGGAGCAGAGCTTGACTGGCTTGCAGGGGAAAAACGCCTCCTTAAAGTCACCTAAACTTCTTTGCAGCTCAGAAATTCCTTATCTTTGCAAACTGGGAGATGTAACTGGGATGCTTTGCTAGCCCCCGGGATCTCAGGTGTCAGTGAAAGATAAAATAGTTATAAGCTGCTGGAATATTTTGACACCAGAGAAAGGAGAACAAAAGATAATAGGTCCGATCCCTCAGACAACTTCCATTCAGCACTCAGGCACCATGAAGAGCTGAGTGCAAACATGTAATAGCCATTTTATGCATATGTGGTGTATCTGCCCCTAAGGGATTCACAGAAGACAAACCTGAACTGAACAGAGCAGAACATCCAGCGCACAGCATGGAGTTGGCACTTCAGAGCACTACACATCCGCACTGGTTTGAAGAGGGCACAATACCAGCAGGTCAAATGTCTGGTGCGTGGGCTGCAGTCAGTCTCTCAGCTCCCAGCTTAAATGACATGTTTAGAGATCCACGCTGCATATCTGAGAGGAGAAGTTAGCCTGAGAACGCTTTGTTTCCCAATAAACAGCCCTCCAGAAAAGGAAATATTCCCCTGCAGAATTCACAGCAAGTTGGAAGGAGAGCGAGAGCTCAAATGATCCACACTTACACTTATTATTAGAACTGAGAGAAGGCTGCCAAAAAAAAAAAAAAGTGCTCTGTGAATCTCTCTTCAGATACTGAAATCCTGTTTCTCTGGATTCAAGGTGCTTTTGGAATTTGCTTTCTAAGCTTATTCTGGAAAATGAGCTCGTCTGCAACACTGTTTACCGACAGCGACTTTCATTCCTGTGCAAAGGGCCAGAGCCAAAGGGCCAGAGCTAGAAGTGCCACTTAAATCCTCAAAGTATTAATTAATTAGGACTTAAAAGGAGCTATAGGTCATTGAAACAACATCTGTACAGGGTTGATTTTAATTTTAAATAAATGTTGGGAAATATGCACATGAAGTGAATTTTGAATTTACATGCAATAAGCCTTTGTACCATGAAAACAGACAAATGATATGACCTAAAAAGCTTTATCAAAATAGCTTGAATTTGAATAGTGGAAACCTACAGCAAGGAGCTAGCAAACAAGCTACAGACCAAGAATAAGTCAAGAGATCAGTTCTAATAATGACAACTATTTCCTCAAGCATATTCCAGTCAACAGAACAGATTCATTAACAGAAAATGGGATAAGTGTATTTATCCTCATCCTGTGAATAAATCGTTCAGTTCCTTTTACTCTGGGCATGCTTCTCTACCAAATGCATCTACATCATGCAATGTGGCCTTTTATTCCAGCATGTATGACAGCAAAAGGGAAATTTAATCTTTCTGAAACATCTGCAAAAATAAATAAGGGAATAAACAAAGGAATAAATAAAGGTCACTCTTAAGGGCTAGATTTATGAATGCAAAGTCACCATAGCATTAGTAAACATCTTAGCAATGGTCTATTGAACCAGCTGCATGGCTACTTTCCACCAGACCTTGACAATCCTGTATGTGCCACAAACCGACAGAATAAAAGTCAGATCTTTGCCAAATACATACTTTCACTTGGGTGAATCCTGGCCCTAGTGAAGTCAGTGGGAGTCCTGCCAATTATTGCAACAAACCCAGGATTTGATTTTTGTTTCCTCCCTTTGGTACTGAAGGTTCAAAAGGCAAAAATCACGTTTTCCATTTTGGTGCTGTCCTCAATTCTTCATCTACTTTATCTTATGTATACTGTATACAGGTAGCTGTTTGGAATATGTTGTTAACATACTGATTAAAATTGCTGGAAATACCTTGAAACAAAAGGAGGAAGTGCAGGTGGATTAACAATCCCTTGCAAGTCTTGAACAAGTCAGTTTAGGTGTACTTTCCCTAGAAAATATTTTTACTCAGTCCTTCCCTTCACAAATGGACCCCAGTATTTGAATTCCAACACCGTCAAGTCACAATGAAGCAAAATATCAACCCACCAAATGACACCCAGCAAGGTGCTCAAGCTTATTTATACTCAGATACATGTGCTGCCATGAGGGGACCCTAATTTATTTTAGGGAATGGGTACAACAGTCTGCTAAGCTTCTGCTTGAATCACTACAACCATTGCAACGGAGCTGTTTAAAACAAAACAAAAAACCAAGAAAACCCTTCTAAACTCCATAGAGATGATCCATAAAGGAACCAAGCAGAAAGCATTGACCTTTTGTCAAAATTAGAAATTGCAACGACAAAGAGTTTTTACATGTCCGTTTTTTCCAGCTGGCTCCGCACTTACACATCCAACAGAGGTGCTACTCAGTACAAGGGGTATCTCCCACTTGTCCTAAGATGATCTTTCTCCCCTAAAAAAGCTGTCCACCCACAAAAGCCTTGAACTTGTGAATAATCTGAAATGCATTTTTTCATTAGCTGTTTTACCACAGCACAAAGCTTTCCAAGGCCTAAGAAAAAAAATATTATAGGGTCAAATGACCCGATGATCATTAATGTTGCCTTAATTTTGTACTTGGAAAACCTCTGGGTGTGCCCAGCTCCAAATCACTTTTTGAAAGTTTGCGTCCTGCTATAGATTCTTCCCTACAAAACAAACTCGAGATAAGCATTGCACCTGAACAAGATAAGGAGTGATTTGAGTGCAATTAACTGTACTGGGTAATTTGTTTCCTACCAGCCCTGTGGCTTTAATAACACTGTGTCGAGCAAGCTTGTGGTATCAAAAGCCCAAACTTAAAACAAACCCAGTAAGAATAAAATAAAATGGATTACCAACATTACAAAGGCGCCAGACTCTTAAGGCTATGTTAAGAAACAAGGTTTTCCTAAGCAAATTCTAGAACCACTTTAACACCAATTTTGCATGAGCTTACGGTTGAACTTGATTTTCCTTTTAAGTTTGGTTTTTAATTTTCCTAAAAATTCCTTACTCCAACCCAATTTGGATACGCTGACTTTCTCCAGGCTGCCAGCAATGAACTTGGTTCTAGGAGGAGCTCAGCACCCTCAGCTCTTATTGAAGCTTGGGCACCTGGTAATAATGGGCCCATTGCTCTCTCCTGGAATATTATGCCAAATCATGCCATATGCCATAATGCCAAATCATTAGCATCATATGGCCCCTGTAAACTACTTATGAAGAGCAAGGGAACATTGTCCAGTTGTGCCCTTATAAATGCCAAACTTTTTCACTTCTTCTAGATTGCAGCTCTGTGGTGCCAGCACCGTCTTTTTCTTCTCTGCTTGAATGGCGCTGACCATAACGGCATTTGGTCCAAGACTAAACCCAGTGGAATTCATATAATAGTAAGTAACAGTAATAGATGACTCTCACCGATGCCAGATCTAGTTTCAGAAGCTCTGAGGGTCAGCACACAAAGACAAAACATCTTAGCCATCAAGGTACTAGGAAACATGACATATAAGGAAAGGCCGGAAGACCTGGGATTATTTAGTCTGGAGAAGAGAAGACTGAGAAAAGATTTGATAATGGTCTTCAAATGCAAAGAGAGGGGTCTTATTAAGAAAACTGGGATCAACTAATACCCATGTCCACAGAGGATATGATAAGAAATAAGGGGCTTTAAAGTACAATGAGGGAAATTGAGACTGGGTATTAGAAAGTTCTTTCTTACTGTGAAGGTGGTTGAACACTACAATGGATTACATTGAAAAAATGGGAAATCTCCATCCCTGAAAGTTTTGAAGTGCAGGTTAGACAAATACTTTGCTGGGATGATTTAGAAAGAGATGATCACTGCCTGGGACTAGATATCCTTCTCAGGTCCCTTCCAGCCTTACTTTTCTATAATTAAAAGTCTACATTTATTCTCAATTTTAAGCTGTATTAACATTTTCCAAGAAGTTTAATTTTCTTTTAATTAAATTCATTATCTTGGTAGCCATCACCTTTGTGCCATTATCCACCAAATGCTATAAATGCATGCGTGCGCACATGACCACACACACCCTAAGGGGACAACTGAACATAACCTAATAACAGTTGCATTTCATTTAATATGACCATATCAGCTCATGACACAGTGTCTCCTACCATTATCCTCTGAGAATATCAAGCCCTGTTTGACAGGAGGGCAACTGATCCACCATATCATACTTAGCACCATTCCCACGAATTTGATCGTATAACCTCACTCTCTCCTTTCATTTTGCCTGTCCTCTTGAAAGAAGCCATGAGCACATGGCTGCATCAAAAATGCCATGTGTGCAGCAACGTACATTATGCATTTCTTGTACTTGTCAAAGATATTCTTAATATGCTGAGCCCTGCATTTACTTCACCTGCAAACTCTTGCTCCTTTTCCCCCGCTTTCCACCTTTGAGGTTCTATAACACAAGAAATCAAAGAAGCCAAGATTATGACACCGATTAGGCTGATTAAAACCAACAGAAAGACACTCTAGGTCGCTATCATGACCCAATGGAAATTCCTGTGCATGGAAGGACTCATCCAATTGAGATGATTATTGTAATCATAATGATGTAGAATTTAATTATATCTGAGAAACAACCTGCAAAGCTTAATATATAGAATATCTGGCCAACTGCTGATGACTGCAAACATGGCATGTCTATAATTGGATACATAAGGGAAGAATTGATAGGCAACCTGCTACCCTTCAGTTCCCTGCTTCATCTACCTCGCCTTCCCTGAGAAGATGATGGTACGTTTTCTTCTCAAATCTGTCCAGACTGATCAGTCCCAATGCATCTTCTGTATTGGGACATGGCCTGTCATCTTTGCTCTCAGTCATGAACCTTAAGTTGAATAGGATTCAAGAAGATCAGCTAGCTCTCACAGAGGCATGCAAACATTTCTTAGGACTTTACACCTTCTGTTGAGGGTAAGCGAGTTATACAGCCTGGTCACTTCTCTTCTCCTGGGATTTCTGGCCAGGTTACTCATGATCATTTCGTTTAATACCTGATCCCCTCAGTGCCTCTGACCTTATACTAGTTCTTCAACCCATAATGAGCCACTTCATTACAAATCCCAGGTGCAACAGTAAGGAGTCTCATGAAACAAGACCTGCTTGTATGGAGCCATCTCTTAGAAAAAACAGTTCTATTATCCACCAGACACAGCCTAAGTAGCGAGGCTGGCCATTATGCATGTGCATGGAGTTTGGAAGAAAGAGAGATGCCTTACTTAAAGGCCAGGGGCTGGCCGTAGTACCGCACCCTTGCAGCCGCACCAGAAGTAGCTCCCATGTTGCAGACAGAGGACACACAGGCAGTAGTCCCATCATTCAGACCTTACCACCTGTATATGCAGCAGAACCACAGCAGTTTTGCTGTACACTGAAACATCAGTTGCCAGAAAGGGTTGTGATACAAGGCATACCCACATGTGAGCTCAAACTAAAGTCTTAACACTTCATAAAATAGTTGTCAAATGTATATCAATCACCTAACTCCATCCACTTAAAATACTCCATTTCCAAACACTCTGTAATAGAAACATCCCAACTACTGGTTAGTTTGATGGATTTGTACTGCAGTGTTTGAACTACTTGCTCTCATAGTACAATTCTTTAGCAATAAGCAACTTGCAGCTTGATAAGCAAATCTGACGCATGAAAATGCTCTCTCTGGCCTCCCATACTCCAACATGAGACTGGGGTTTTCTATAATTCCAATTAAAACAATCAGTTTTCTTTCAAAAGAATTTTTGATTCTGCTTAAGTTTGTTCTAATTAGCACCGAATAACAAAAGTATAACAGTAGCACCTATTCTACCAACGTTTTTAACAAGCTGTCAGAGAAAGAACAGTGTGAACAGCAGCCAAGTTTATATGCTACTTCGTCATTTTGTTGTTGTTGTTGTTGTTGTTGTTGTTTTGCTCAGTTGAGTTGAGTTTTTCACATTTCAAATGACCAAACCAATTTAATAATAAGTTGGCCAAATGTTTATACATGAGGGTTTCTCATAGTTCCTGAGCACGTAAAAGTCAGTCTCACTATACAGAGGTCACTCCAGAAATGCTCCAGAGTATCCCAAGATGCACATTATCCGCTAGTTTGGTTGCTAAGGCTTAAACCATTTGAGGTATAATTACCTCAGCCGTGCAGTACGACTTTCTGTACTGTGCATAAATTCTTCCAGTTCCTACTAGAGAATTTTAATAGGAAAAGTCTACAATAGAACAATAAAATCATGGGATGTTACTTAATGCTGCACTTTTTCTGTGCAGCTATAAGCCATGACTAATAAACAGAATTATCTAGGAGTTTGTTAGTGCTTATGAAAGTTACCCAACTTAAACCTCTGCTGACTAACGCCAGCCAGTCCTTCTAACCTTTGTCCTGAATCCTTCCTCTAAAGTCCTGAGAGTTCCTACTGCATTCAAAAAGTTTGAAAGAGGCACTCAGCAGAATTAGTCTGTAAATCCTCCACCTACCCACAGAAAAGGTCCAGCAAGGGCATTTAGTGATGGGCAGTGCCAGCTTTCCCAGGCTTTCCACTGGCTTCATGTGCTGTTTGCCTCATGTCTCACCTGAAGGCACCACTGCTGAATAGGAAAATGAACTACTGCTCATGGTCACTACCTATAAACCTGGGTACCAATTAGTGCTATCGGCATGGGTGGCCGTTTGTTATTACTTCTGCCTATTAATATTTCATTGTGATCAAATAGTTCTACTGATATTAGAATTGCCCCAAAACAACTTCTAGAGCGAGTCATCCTTTGGCACAGAGACCGCCCTGCCCTTCTTGTGCACCAGAGAGCTTTCTGTTCAGTAATGGCATGCGAATGCGCTCCACCTCGTCTGAACATCTGTTTGAGGAAGCCATTAGGAATGTCAGCTCTGCGTGCTGAGATGCTTGCTCAGAGCAGATCAAATCATCAGCTCTTATGAACTGGAGTAACTTCCTTTAAGTCAAAGGAGCTATTTCAGTTGGCATCACTTGTATTCATATCCAGCTCACTTATTCACTTCAGCTCTTTAAGGTAAGGTGGTTAGACCTAGTGTCATTATATGCGAGTTGAATAGGGATTTATCTTGACCTGCCCACTAGGAGCATTTCAGAAGGTATACGAGGCTCTGCATTGCAGTTTGCAGATAGCGTGTAAAATCACGGACGCTGGCTTGATTGTTCACTATGCACAGATCTGTCTTGGGTATTTGAACACAACTTTTATTATAGGATTCTTGTCGTCGTCGTCGTCGTATTGAATAGATGTAGCTTTTGTCTTTGAAGTTTCAGACTAGTTGTAAATTCCTTGAAGTCAGCCCTATTTCCTTTTATATTAGCATGTTAACAAGCTTTGGAAGACTGACAGACCTTACAGGAAGACACAGCTGGGTGCTCCTCTAGTCTGGACTCTAATGAAAGCCAGAACATGAAGCCTGAACTCTGTGGCTTGTGTGCTGTTTACAGACTCGGCAGGAAGAATCTACTGCCACAGCGATGAAGCCATAACGTCCTCATCAAATGCTGATACTTTCTGTACTACCAAGGAAAACAGTTGGGATTAATTAAGAACGGAAATGCCACAATATTTTAAATTACTTCTGTAGTTTAAACCTTTGTACCAGATGAAGTCCAACAATAAAAAATAAAAAAAAACAAACCCTGTGAAATACTGTGGAAGACAGACTTTGCAAATGGGGACTGATTAAAGGGCTGGGGACTAACCAGGAATGTGATCCAGACTGGGACAATGAGAGAGAGATTACCTTTCATTTCTCTGGGGTGGAACATGTGACTTAATGATGGAGAACACAAATGCGAAAGATGCGGAAGAGCAAAACTCCAAACACTGAAAAAACCTAAATAGAGATAGAAAGCTAGAATAAGAGCTAGATACTAACCAGGAACAAACTCATCCATCATGAACCAAAGGCTTGAGAAAGCTAGGTACCCAAACCTCATTGGTCACTCCCCTGGACAAATCCCATCCCTAAGAGTAAAGCATTAAATACTGGTCTGCGCACAGGTCACAGAACTGTAGCCCATGTCCAACTGTAGGACAGGTGAATTAAAACAGATTTGACCTGACCAAGTCTGTGGTTGCTCAGATGTCTCCAGTGTTACTTTCTTAGCCCTCAGGACCTGCCCAAATTACTGACACTTCCATGGTTTTCCAATGAGCCATAACCCTGCCTGGATCCACTTAGTACTATATAAGGCAGTCCCGTCCTCAGTTCAGCTCCTCCACACCTAGACTCACCATATGTCCCTAACTATTGCTTAGGCCACAGTCTTCGGTGACAACCTTGGAGCAATACTGCCCTAGATGGATATCGAGATTTCAGATCTCTGTTATGCCACTTTGACCTTTTCAGACAGTGTGAAGTTGTCGTAAGAGTCTTGGTCCTCCACACCAACTGGAGAGGATTAGAAGGCAATACTAGGGGGACAATAATAAAAGGTCAGACCACCCTTGGGTACAGCTATATTACAATGCACAACATGGCTGTATGTCTCTCTCCCCCTCACACTGCACACAATGTAAAGGAGCAGGAGCGAGGATTTCACTTGGACTCAGCAGCGTTCAAATTTCGGTTCAGCTAGTTATATGACAAAGCAATCCTGGAAAGAGCTGTGTCCCTGCTTGTTAAAACATCCAGAACTGTCTTCTACCAAGATCTGGTATTTGAGAGATGACCCAGCCTCTCGGCCAGTCTGTAATTGGTATACTCCTATTAAGTACTGCTTCCAAATCTCTTTCACTTCAATGAGAGTTCAGTTCCTCTGAAAAATGGGAATTAAAAACATTACAGAGTCCATCATCTGTTAAATAGACCTGGTCAGAACTAGGATATGGTTCCTGTGAATTTTTTAAAAATTACAAACATTTTAAAATTTCCTGGGTGACATTTTGGAAACAAAATTTCCCATCCTTTCCATCCCATTCCTTATGTTGTTACATTTCAGGGTTGGTTTTTTTTCTTTGAAGCTAAAACATACCCTTTTTAAATTTCAGTGATCCCCAAAATGTTCCTCTCTTTTTTTCACTTGAACAAAAAAAAAAAAGGCAAGTGAGATAAAATAGCAGGCTTATCTACTTGTCACGTTTATAATGTAAAGTTATGAAAAACAGATATTTCCCCTATTTATTTTTTTCAGCATTTAATAGTCAGAAGAACAGAGGAGGGCACTGGGAAGTTGGGAAAAATGCATCATTTCAAAACAAAAAAGCACATTTTTTACTCTCCTCTGTTTTTCATTCCAATTCTCGGTGGCCTTGGAGCATATCTAAGAGCAGGGTTTCGTCCCTCCATTTAAACAGTGGGTTCTGGTTACATGTAAAACTTCATGCCAAAAAAATACATGCATAATTGTGGCTAGTCCTACTCAGTTGTGCATATGAGTACTGGATTTTTGCATGCAGCAATGGCAGCTGCATGTCGAGTTTTCAAATCCAGTTGTGCACATGACATTCATTAAAGGCTATCCTTAATGCCTGAAGAAGAAAGCATTGTCTCATACCATATAAAACAAAATAACACTGGCACTAGCACCCCTCATCTTTTTTCCTTTAAAATGAAGATAACAAAAGCCAGTGCAAGGTTATCTTCTGGAATGGCTGCAGTTTAAGTTGCCCATATTCACTTTTCCTTTTTGTTATGGCAGCAACTTCACCAGAAGAATGAAACGTTGATGCCTTTAAATCCTTTAAATACTGTCCAGCCTCAAAACCATCTGTTGCATTTTCACGCACACTTAGAACTTTTGATTGATACCAATCTTGCACATGTACCTGGTTAGACAACCAAAATACCCAGGGCTGAAATGTAAACAGGCCTGGTCTTGAACCTCATTTAAACCACATTGTTGAAAATGAAAAACTGTATATTGGTGAATCTGTTCTGCTGGATTCATATATACATTTTGTGCAATGAAGATGATTCTTACAACCCCAGGAACTTGCTTTTGTAATTTTGTTGTCACAGAGGAAAAAGGGGGAGAGAATCTAGAGCCATGATTCAGCAACAGCTCCAAGTGGGATTTTGGACCAGGGTTTCGATTTCTACTTCCCTCTAAAGGGAATCTTGGATTGTTTAAGCACTTCTCTGCCACAACTTCTTGGTGAGTCAGGGTCTGGGAGGAGGTTTAGGTCTAAAGAGATGGATCCCAGGGCATCTGTACAGAGGTGTCATGTTTTTGTGTTATTTCTCAGCCATCCCAATTGTAATAGTTTGTGGCAATCACAAAATGAATATGGCTCAGGACAGAAACCAGTATAAGTGATCAGAAACCAGTTCAAATCTGTAACGCAACAGAAGTTCAGTGCATGTAAACCACTTTCAAAATGGCTGAAACTGGTTTAAGATAAACCTGGATGGACATAGTATCAGACTTAACTGATTTAGGTTAAATTGGTTTACTGAACTTCTGTCCCAGATTCAAGTTAACTTTCAGTCCCCCAGCATCCCAGGATGCTTTGCACCTCCCCCACAAACATCCCCTTGCAGGTGGGTTGGCTAGGCTGAGCCAGGGAGGCTTGCTTTAGCGTGCCCCAGCTTGTGGCATAAGCTACTGCAGGTATGCGACTGCATTTCCAGAATCAAAACTGAAGTCTGTTTACTCGCTTATCAATTCAATCTACAGAGCTCAGACTAACCTGCAAAGATTGAATCAATTCAGCCTTGGTCTTTTTGGCTGTTTGTACTTAGCCTTTCAGTGGCTAAGGAAACAGCAGAAAAATTCAGAAACTTGCACACTTCATTTATTGGTTTCATTTTGGGGTCTTTGCTCCTGTACTGATCAATTAGGATTCCTTCCCCCACCTTGTTCCTCAGAGCAGATCAATACCCATTAATCCCCCATCTTAGTACAGCTGAGTTAGCATTTTGTCCTGTACCTTACCACAAGAAATGGGAAGACTTAACCTATCCCATACAGGTGTCCTTTCCTGTAGCATTTAGGCAGGTAACATAATTCAGAGCCCCGGCAAGTTCTAGCCACAAGACAATCAAATCCCAACAAATACCATGTGCTGCACAGAGGCTTGGTATAGGAAAATATAGGTCACAGCCGCAAGTTGACAGAGAGCCCTGCCCAGATGTTCGTGGAACCAGTTTTGCTTACGCTAGAGTCAAGGGGATTGAAGCTATTGTCTTCAAGGCCCGTACAAGTCAAACCCCTCTTTCTATTTGCTTATGCATAATATACCAGAAGGTCTCTAAGCCACTGCTGGTCTATTTGTGGTTTCATAGATGAAAAAGAAAGAAATGTAACAAATTTCCATTATTCCATAGCTTATAGCTGGGTTGCCACTGGGCACAGCCCTACGAATACATTTTCAAAGTTAAAAATCCTCCCACGACTTCTCACGAGATACATCCTGTAACACATGATATACTCATACCACCAGCTTGTTTGAAGCTCACATGGCTACTTGTGTGAATGTTCGCTCACCTGTGAAAAGGCTGCACAGATTAACTTCAAATGTAAATAATGGCTCTCTTGCCACACCCATATAAAAATGTGGAAAGCTGTCCCATTAGTGAAGTTCTACAGCTTCAACAAATGGACAATCTTGATGAGATTATCCTCCTGAAGTTATCTGTTTCTGTTCTCATTCTGATTTTCCAGTTGTACGCATGCAAACTTTAACGGCATCAGGAAAGAGAAATAAGTGGCCTATAAATAATGTAGGCAAACTTTTGACAAATAGGGGTTGAGCATACTCATCTCACAATCCACATCCATAATGTCAAACCCCTAACCGAGTGATTTTGTTGATTATGTACAGTGTTCTGACATGCAAACACACACTTTAGCCCCAAGACATTAGTAATTAATTAATTAATCCCAACAGAAATTATCAGAACTGATTCACTGGGCATTGCACAGCCAGCAGCAAGCGGGAAGAGAACCATGGAGAAGAATTCTTCAAGCAGAAATAAAGGCTGATGTGGAAAACAAAATGTAAATCTAAGAACAAAGGAAGCTTCCTGTTAAAGCATGGATGCACAAAGAACAGCCCAAGGGTTGCAGAAGGTCCACCAAGACCTATTTTGGAGTCCATCATGCTTGCCTTTGAGGCTTACTGAGTTGTGCCTGACCTGTGATACAGATAGCAGCAACATCTCAGCTTACCACAATAACACCAACTTGAAAGAAGAAATGAAAGGGAAGATGCATTAAATCGGTTTAGAGGGCATTGCATTGTCTTTATGTGTTGGGGGACAAATGACGTGTTTCATCCCTAATGTGCATGAAATTCCTTTTGTTTAGGCGGAGGAGGGTAAGGAAAGGGGTTAGAGCCTGTTTTAAATGTTATTTGTGTAGATGAACATGTTTAATTTGAACTGCTTTTTCAAAAATCATGCAAAACGTATACTTACAATGTACAGAGGAAGCTTTCACTGTATGCACTTAAATCCAGCAATTAAACTGTGGTGTAATTAATTTTGATACAAAAAGGAGTTCAAAGGCTTGACTGATTACACTGTAGCATGAAAATTATGGGCCAGATTCTGATGTTTGTCTTCATAATACTCAGACTGCATACTACCCTGCTTCCACGTGGTCTTTTTGATAGACATGGGGAATAAGGCACTACTCAATTAGTAAACTGAAAAATCCAGGCTGGCAAATATGTCTTTGGTGCAGCTGCCTACCACCAATGAGCTAGATTCAAAATTCACTTTCAGAGCTGCGTAAGAACAGCTCCACAAAAGAAACTGGATTTAGAAGGACCGCTGCAGGTCATTTCTCCACCACAGCTTTTGTTTTACTCAAGAAGGGGAAAAAATACAATGCATTAGCCTACTACCTGACCACTACCGTCTGTTCCCATCCTAGGAAGGAGCATATGACATTAAATTATTGGGTGCTCCTACCACATTGCAAACTTGCAACTATAGAGCAATGATACCTCAAAAATATCAGAAGAAGACCATTTCAAGCTAAATGCCTTGATCTTCAGTGCTCAGTTACTAGGAGGAGCCATTTTGCAAACCCCAAGCTAAAGTGCTGCATTATGCATGTTGGCCTTCATTTGGCATTTGAAGAAATAAGGGTTGCTCCTCATATGTTGTCACTGAGAATGAAAGTAAAAGTGCCCAGGACCACTGGGTGAGAAAAAGAAGCCCTGACTTGCACGGTACTTATATGACAAACTATACAAAACAATCTTACAGTTTCTGGGTAGAGCTAGTTGGAAAACAAAGATTCTTTTCCATTAAAAAAAAAAAAAGAGTTTTCTTTCTTTGCCTTTCTACATCTTAATAAAACACTAAATCACTCGGTCTGCTTCCAACCCAAGGCAATCTCAGTGTTAACTGCTTACTAACACCATCTCGAGGAATAACTGGAGCAAGATTTTTGCAGTCCATGTTCTTTTCTGTTGTGTTCAGAGTCCATTAAAAGCCCAATTTTGGAAACTCAGCTGCACATAAAACCTCTTGTAAACTCTTCAGGGCAGGGACTGCCTTCTGTTACTACTTTGTACAGTGGCTACTATACTGAGGACTCAATCTGATTTGCAACCTGTGTTACAGGACTATAAATAGTGGTCTTAATAAAGATAGTGTACAGGCCCTCTTTGTAGGGATGAATTCCACCTTAGATAAAAAACCACAATTGACAACTGTTTAAGTCCCAGAAAGAGTTGGGGGGATGTTCCTGCTCTAAGTTTGAACACTAAACTCTTCTACAGGTCTTTGCCATTTTACAAAACTGACGGTTTTAAGCCTTAAAGTTAATTCCTAGCAGTGAGCACTTCCTCCACATCCGACATGGTGCTCTCTCCGTGGCCTAAATTGTCTTTCAAGTGCTGCATGTAACGGAGGAAAAATGGGTAGCTGATTGGACTGAGTGGAGCATAAGGAGTAATTTGCTGAGTTTTGTTTATCCTGGATGTTCAATGTCCATCATAAAAATTAAAGGGAAGAGGTTTAACCCTTAAGCATTTACACATCTGCGCTTCCTCCTCTGTTCTCTATCCAAACACAAGCCTGTTGTTTTTAAAGTTGCATTTTTATTTCCTTCAAAAAATGTTTATGCTTAGAACAAGAAACTGAATACAAGCAAGTTGGAAAGTATTTGAAAGGCCTAAATCAGCTCATTGCAGCCCCCCAGGAAATAAAACTTCCCATATACTCAGTGTGGTTAGTTAGATCCAGACCCTGGCTTCCAGGTGTCCATGGCAAATAGGCACTAATTTGCATTAAATACATTTTCTCACACAGCCGATGAAAAGGCATGTTGCTATTCACAATGCTGTATAAGTGTGATCTGGAAAAAACGTCTTAAAATAAGAGAAGATCTTAAATTATATAAACTCTTTCCCTGCAATCTCCAATTTCTCCTCCCTCTCCCTCCATTAAATGATGCTTTTTTCTCTTGCTTCAAAATATCAAAAACAACAATTCTGACCTTTTCTCAGAGACATGCATTGTGCACCATGAGTCCATAATAAAGTATTTTTCTCCAAAATGGTCACTAATCATTAGCGCTGAATAGGTATTAACAGCAAACTAAAACCAAAGAGTTTTATGCAAGTAAAAATCCCTCTGTCTTCCCCAAACCATCTTGATTCTTCAGGTGTCATTTCATGCATCCTCTCAACATCTTCAAAGCTAAATGAAATCTGAAGTTCTAAGTTAAAAAACAAAGAAGGTGGTGGAAGAAATAAACAGGGAATATAACTTTTAAAAAACCCAAAAAATAAAACAAAAAACCTTTTCAAGTTGTGGGGACCTTGATAAATTGGAGGATTGGGCCAAAAGGAAACGCATACGGTTGAACAAGGACACATGCAAAGTCCTGCACTTAGGACGGACCAATCCTGTGCACTGGTGCAGGCTGGGGCAACTGGCTGGGCAGCAGCTCTGCGGAAGAGGACCTGGGGGCTACAGTGGACAATAAGCTGAATATGAGCCAACAATGTGCCCTTGCTGCCAAGAAGGCTAACAGCATCCTGGGCTGCATTGGTGGGAGTGCTGCCAGCAGATCAGGGGAAGCGATTCTTCCTCTCTATTCAGCACAGGTAAGGCCACATCTGGAGTCTGGTGTTCAGTTTTGGGCCTCCCACTACTGAAAGGATGAGGACAAATTGGAGAGAGTCCAGCGGAGAGTGACACAGTCAGTCCCACAAGCACCCATGGCACGAGTTTTGTCCGTCAGCAGCTAGGGGTGCAGGGCCCCAGAACCCCCCTGCACTGATCTCCTTGACAGCTGGCAGGGATCATGGCCATAGCAGAGGCCACCATCCCTGCAGCTGTCACCCTGCTGCTCCTGAACATGCAGTGTTACCCATGGCACCAGTTTTGCTTGTCTGCAGCTTGAGGTACAGTTCCCCCCAAACCCCTGCACTGATCTCCTTGAAACTTGGCAGGCTTTGTGGCCTCAGCAGGGGCCACCACCCCTGCAGTTTTGACCTCCGTGTTGTAACATAGACATGACAGGAGTTTTGCTTTTAAGAATTTGGGGTGCACTTACCCCCAAACCCCTGCACCGATCTTCTTGAAACTTGGCAGGCTTCATGCTCTCTACAGAGTCTACCACCGCTGAAGACTTTATCCAAATCAGACAAAAAACAACAAAGTTATAGCTATTTCATTGATTCCCCATTATACCCTATGGCCGGATCTCCGAGGCAGCTCCGAACCGCTTCGGGAAGCCGAACGAGGCAGCGCTTCAACTCGGATGTGATGCTTTAGACCCCAAAGCATCTGAAGCTTCTCCGGATCCGAAGCTCTGTCCAAAGCCTCGCACAGCCCTAATAGCAGCCTCCAACTACCTGAAGGGGGATTCGAAAGCCAATGGAGCTGGACTGTTCTCAGTGGAGGCAGGTGACAGAACAAGGAGCAATGGGCTCAAGTTGCAGCAAAGTAAGTCTAGGTTAGCTATTAGGAAGAATTTTCTCACTAGGAGGGTAATAAAACACTGGAACAGGTTACGCAGGGAGGTGGTGGAAGCTCCATCCTTGAAGATTTTCAAAACTTGCCTAGACAAACCTTTGGCTGGGATGATCTGGTTGGGGCTGGTCCTGCTTTGAGCAGGGGGTTGGACTAGACGCCCTCCTGAGGTCCCTTCCAACCCTAACTTTCTATGAGTCTATGATTTCCTCAAAGGATGGTCCAAGTTATGTTGAAGGCAGATAAAATGGCCTTCTACCTATTTTGCTGAGCAAATCTTACCGGAAGATATTAACAGATATTATTGTCATGAGGGAACAATAGTTCTGAACTCTGAATATCACTCAGCTATGCCTGATTCAAGCCCAATAAACTGTTTTGAGCTTCTAGATAGCATCCAAGTTTGATCTGAAGACATCCCAAGGTGAGGAACCCACCATTCTGGTTGGTAGTATGCTCCAAGAGTTAGTCACCCTGACACGAGCATTGGCCTTATTTCCAACTGGAACATCTGGCATTAGTCTCCAGGCACTGGTCATGCATTCCTCCATCAGATTGAAGACTCTCCTAATCTTCCTCATGGAGGTATTTACACTGCAAGTCTCTTCTTAATCTTTCTGGAAATCTAAATAGAATGTACTTTTTCAATCTCTGACAGCAAGACATTTTCTTTAGCTCTCAAATAATTTGTGTGACCGATTCATCTTTTGTTTGTTTGTTTAACAAGTACCTAACTTGGGGTGTGGAAGTTCCCATATTTTGAAGCTTTCATGACAACTTCCTTGCAAACAGAGAAAGGTCAAATGAAATAGCACCTTTCATTTTACTGGGAGGTTGAAATGGCACTTTGCATGCTCAATTGCATGCTATTAATAATACCTTTCCGAGGCTTGCACTGCAATGCTACCTGCTACTCAGCTATTTTACTCTCCATGTGATGCCCTAGGTCCTTGCTGTTTCTTTCTGTAGTGCTGTTTTCAACACTAGCTTTTCAAGCAGGATGCTGATAACCTGGTAAGGAGGCAGGTGACATGTGGAAGTGCACTTTACAGAAACACTGTGGGACACTTCCAAATGCTCCACAGGCTCTGGGCACATCTACATGTGCATTAACACGCCTTGTCTAATGCACATTAAAATTTAGTACCTTCAATGTGAGGTACTAAATGCACATTAGGCTTCGCTACTGTGCATTTGTGCATTTGCACACTTTTTAGTGGTGCTTAATGCACAGCAAAATAGTCTACTGTGCATTAGTGTAATGTCACTTTTTTACATGATGCTTTAATGCACAGTAAAATAGTCTACTGTGCATTAAAGCGCATGTGTAGACGCACCCACAGATTCTTACAGTCTCACCTAGCCCTTCCTTTCCCTTCTTCTCTCTTCTTCCAAAATAAAATATTTCTTGATTACTTTCATTTTGGCTGTTTTCTTTCCCTCTTTCTTTTCACCCTCCCACCAATCTCATGGTCTTCTTTTACCCTGACTTTTGGGTTACTTCCTAGGCAATTGCTGATTTGACAGCTGCAGACTTTGAATTTGATAACTGTGTTCAAAGACAAAACAAGGAATAAAAAAATATGTTAAAGTAGGCAAAAGGGGACTTCTAGAATCATGGATTCATAAAACGGTTTTTTAAAACATCTGTCCTGGAGCCCTTGGAGGAGAAAATAAGTGTTCCTTCTTCTCTCGTGTGTATAAAATTCAGTGTCTCATATACTGCAAATACTATTTTTTCTAGTATCTTTCTTGTAACAAGCTTGTCATATGAGATTTTATGCCCTCGTGTTTATTATGAGTAAAAAGATCCTTTGTTTGTCGTTTCACCATTCCAGAAAACAGGCTGTGACCCAGCCTTGCAGTTACAGCTTATCCCAGTCCAGCAGCAGCTTGGACTGCTCCGACATACGCACATGTCCCCGTCTGAGTTACAACCAAGCAGTTTGGCACCTACGTATAGAGAGAACACTTTAGGACAGACCAGGACACAAGTTAACCTGGGTTAAGCAGGAGGTACGACTAGCCATCACACTGGGACCTTTAAAAACTATGCCTCCTTTATCCTACATACCTCAGTTTCCCATTCTAAGGGCTTGACACTGTGCAGTGCTCAGCACCTTTGGACAATGGGGGACATTCAGGACCATGCAGCAGCTGAGCAGAGCTGATGGTGCTGAGCACAGGCTACACAAGGAGTTCCCTGTTACCAGCTTTCACATGGTTACTGAAAACTAGTTGGTGCTTATCTTAAAGCTCCAGGTCTTGGAGTCACATATATCCAGGAGACTTAGCTTACTTAAAAGGAAAGCTTCTCACACAGGCACAGTGTAGAGAAAAAGCTTGCAAAACATGGATTGCAAAGGCTCAAAAGCCAAGAGGCAAATACAAAAATACCCCAAAGCTTATTTGTTAAATGCTCGTGCCAGCTACTGCAGTTTCCTGGTTTTTGGAGTTGCCTGGAGTTGGCAAAACTGGGAGAATCTGACACTGCTGAGTGGAGACCGGATGTGTGCATGAGAATCAGATAATTGACGGTCTGTGCCTTGACAAAGGAGACATTGTACAGTAACCATGACACTTAACCACTAAGCACAGTCCACTTGCAGCAGGAACAATTGCAGAGAGCAAGCTATCACCTTTATTATAATGCAGTTGCTGCAGGAGTATTATATCATTACTATGTGGGATTAAGCTATATCCATTACATCTCACCAAGAAACTGCAAAGCAAGTAAGAGGGCATCATTAAAGAAGGCTCCTTCAGCAAAGCCTTATTAAAAAGAGCCATACAGCAGAGCTTATTTCCACAGTGGAGGCTGATGAGTTTGAGAAGTCTTTTTTGAGAAAGATTGTGGAAACCAACCTCCCGCCTGCAAGATGTGATCTAAAGCCCTTTCAACTGCACGGTGACTTATTCTTTCCAGAGAATCCTTTGGGAAGATATTTTATACTATGGGAAGTATATTTAGATTTTTTCCCCTCTTTCCTTTCCTTCTCTCTTTCTCTTTTTTATCTGCTCCAGTGGTTTTAATTTGTTGTAATGTGGTAAAGGTTTTGGTGGTCTTTTAGACAAACAGCATTTAAGTCCTTACAAATGTAATAGTATAAAATTATCTGCTGGAAACTACTGTATGTAATTACTAAATTGAACGTCATTTGAAATCAATGTTATTTTATTATGATTTCTCCCCTCAGGGAATTATAGGAAGAGTCCTTGAATAACTTACACTTAGTTGCTGTAAACATGTTGTTCAAATCATTTTCCATAGCATTTCTCATATTTTTCTTTTTAGATCAGGTGCAATATTTTAACTTACTAATAAAACTTAATGGGGGGTAATTTCCAGCATAATTATAACAGCTGTAGGTTAGATTACAGGTGTCCTTTTAGACACTTCAACTTGTCGTATTTACATCTTGCTGCATCAGTTGTATGGCTGTTGTAAACTTTATATCAGGCAAGGTGTATAATTACACGGAGTTTCAAACTCCCATCACAACTGCACACCTGGCGTGCTTATAACAAGCCACATTCCTTCTCAAAATAGCTACATAATTAGAAAATTCCACTTCTTGGACAGAGCATTATGCTTACAACATTTATATTTTACAGCAAAGTGCACTAACATTTCTCTTAAAGGGTCACTACACATGCTGTGAGCTGTTCATTGTTTTTAATCCTAACATGACCTTTATACTAACCACAAAAAACAACCTTGAGATTCAAAAGCATGGCGTGATGTAATGAGCACAGACAGTGATTTCAATGCAGGCTAGCACTGCTGTATTAGGGCCCAATCCAACAGGGGGCTGAACACTCATTTTCTGCCGTGTCAGGCTCCAAGTTTAGCTAGAAATGAGTGAATTTCCAGTTGCACTGATTGAAAAGAGCACCTGTAAAGGTCTCTTTAAAACTCCACACTTACACAGAGCCTCTACGTTAAATTGCCTATGTTCCTTATCAGACCTATTTGTCTTGCACAGAAGCACCCACCTTTGTTTTCATGTACTCAGACAATAAAAAAAACCCCACAACACCCAACAGACCTGCAGAAACAGGCAGCATTTTGGTGCAAGATGCTCATTTCATTGACCACGGCTGCTCATGTAGCCACATACAGTTTTGTACGGTGCTATCATCCCTGCTGTAGAGCCGCAAGCGCTGTAATGGCTCGCTCTAAGAAAAGAAATACTGAGGAGTACACAGTGTCAGGCTGTGGCCTCAAGCACGGGGCTCTGGCATGCCTGGCCACAGCTGCCCATCCCAGTCTGCCACCTCCTCAGCAGACACAGGTGGCCAAAACCCTCCACTTGGGCCTAGCCACACACCCTCTCCCTGTCCTTCGCCCCTTCCCCCTTCCAATATACACCCCTGACCCAACATACACCCCTGACCCAGAAGAGGAAGGGTGCGGGCAGCAAGGTTCAACACTACCTAGGCTGCGGGCCCCTTGGCTGGTGCTGCTACTAGCTTCCTAACAGATTCTCCAGGTATGTGACTCAGCTTGCCCACAGACCCCAAGTTTGCCATGACCCTTTGGATATCTGGCCCAATTTTGGTTTTCTGGACCCAACTAGCCTCCTGACTTCATCCTCTGGATCTGTGTCTTGGTTCTCCAGATGGATCTCTTGGCTTTCCCTACATTCAGACTCACACTTCCCTTGGACCTTGGCTGTTTCTCTTGGCCCCAAGGTGACTCCCAGACCTGGCCACCTACAACCCAGCATGGCAAATACACTGGAAGCATTCATTGCCAGTTATAGGACCTGATCCAAGACGGCACTCACACCCTCATCCTCTGTTGAGAATGAGAGCAGTGGGCACTTAAAACCATACAGGAAAGGCCCAAGGATGCAAAAATAAAAGGTCATCGGGACAGCACCGCTATTTGTACCTATCTGCTATATGTGGCAGCAGCGTTCGTGAAGAAGGCAGGGTAGATATGTACTTTATAGACTAACTAAATAAGATAAATATAGAGCACAAGCTTTCTTGAACTCAAGTTCACTTCATCAGAGGTGGTATTGTCCATGCACCTTGCTGGAGGCCAGCATATCAAGATTGCAAACGCTTGGAGAAGCAACAGGTACCAAGGGCCTCATCAAAAGCTTACAGAAGTCATTAAGAAGTTGGATTTAAGCGAGGGTGATCCAAAGTGCCTACAGCCGAGGACCTTCCCCCTACTGGCACATTTATATTCCATCTCTTCAGAGTTGCAGATCACAGTCACCAGCCAAGTTTAACAGTTGCTTCCCACCTTAGCAATGTGGTGGCATGCATTCAAACTGAATAACATAACCTGCTTTATACCCACTGCTCTGTACCCAGCCATTTTATTTCTCAAACAGTTAGCATAACAGTTGAGGAGACACTGGATTACTAAACACAAAGAAAAGGCTCTAATTGTAACATCTTCTATGCTCCAAGGTGAATAATTAAAGTAGATTCCACTTACAAAAGGTTGAGAACACAATGCCTCGGGACATTCTTTAGAGTGGAGCTCAGCAACAGGTTACAGAAAAGCAAACAAAGCTATATTTAACAAGAACCTATGAAAAAGAGTCATTTAGATAATGAAATGTTTGATTCGTAACAAATTATTCACACAACTTCCACGTAGTCCTTACACAATGCACCGGAACAAGGCAGACACAAAGGTCTCGAGATAACAAATATTATCTCGTCCGAGATGGGACTTCTTCCCAGAAGAGAGCGTAAAACCATCTGTCTTCAGGTTTTTGCCCACCTCCCTTTGTATTCAAGATTGGAAGAATTTTTGTGCTCTGTGCTTATAGCAATACGTCAGGCAAGCTGTATCAAAGAGCACATCACTTTTTCCTATTTCACATCTTGCCATAATGAAGAATATTATTTTCATAATAAGCTTCATGTGATGCCAGTACAGGGAGCCAGAATAATAACTTTCCTCTCTAAAGTACAAGTTATCTGTATTATAGCAGCACATAGGAGGATCTATTATAGCACTTCCCACTCAGTCTACTCCTTATGTCCAAGAACAAAAGGTAGGAAAAAAACCATGTATGTTATCTCTATGGCTTTTATTAGTACTTTAAGTCAAAATAAATCCCAGCCTCTTACAAACAATGTTTACAGATATATCCAGTTTGTTCATGAAAGCAAGGAAGGAAACTTTTACAAGTTATCGTATTATATTTGCTCCTCTTGAAAACAACTAATACCAAGTCCTGGAAGAGATCAGGAAAGAGCCAGATTACTGAGAGTCTATGTTGAATGGGGCTCTGTCTGGCAGTTCAGACAGAATAATTACTCAGTTTCCTCAGAAACTGCTTTCACTTCCAATGTCCAAAATTTTTTAGTTTCAGCATTGCATACACAAATCACAAGGCACTCAGCGTGTTTTTAAATGTGTTCCAGGAGGCGGGGGGGGGGGGGGGGG
>NW_017729009.1:20205403-20226290 GCF_001723915.1 Gavialis gangeticus
GGGGGGGCCGGGGGGGGGGGGGGGGGGGAGGGGTGCGCTAATTAAAAGCACCCAGAGCGTCACACGTATCCGTGTCCTCACACTGAAAAATGCCAGCGGGGTGCTCTGAACTAGAGCTCAAACAAGCTCTAGTTTGAAGTGCCCTGCCACCATTTTTCAGTGCAGGGACACTGATACATGTGACACAGGAGTCTGCTGGAGCACAGCAATTACCATATTCCAGCAGACTCAATTAATCAAGTCTTCTCCAACGTGCTGTAATTACAGCGTGTCAGAGCAGACTCCCTGCACGTGTATAGGAGCCCTCAGATACTATGGTAAAATTAGGATGGGAGGAGAGGGTGGAACAAAACCTTGAGCAAGACTTCATTGTGCTGTCTTGGTCAGTTGGTGGAGCTGTACGTGGGCTTTTTGATTGGGGACGACTGCTCAATGAATCAACCTTTGACCCTACGTCAAAGTGCATGTATAGATAAACAGAAAATAGAGAACATAGAGGGGTGCATTATGGAATGTGAATTTCAGTACAACGTGTACCCCAAAGCAACAGCATCTGAGCTAACCCAAGACTAGATCAGGGTGGCCAACCTGCGGCTCCGGAGCCACATGTGGCTCTTCAGAAGTTAATATGCACCTCCATTTGGAAGCTGGTTGGTCTACTTGTGCAAAGATTCAAGGAGATGCATATCAACTTCTGAAGGATCGCATGTGGCTTCGGAGCTGCAGGCTGGCCACCCCTGCTGTAGATGCATCCAATGATAGACTATGCCGGAGTGTGAGATATAACTTTCATCTTTGTGTAGACCAATCCTCTGCCCCCCACCTTATTCAGTCAACACTCCTTGAGACAGCCCATTACAATGAATGGAAGCCCCACGCAAGTAATAAATTTAGTCACTCGTACTCAAATCCGTAATAGCTAGGATAGATTTTATCTATCCTATAGTATACCCACATGCATGCTTAAATATGTGCCTTTTTCATACTAAGGTTTGAAAGTTTTGAAAAAACATGGAGGACAGAGTGACCAGTTCTAACAGAACAATACAGTCGTCTTCTTCCTAGGGAGCTCTTCGTATACTTAAAGTCGGCAGTGTTGCAGTTGGGGCTTCAGATGTGCAGCTCCTCGAGGATCAAAAGCAAAAGAACTATTGAAGGTCTCCCTCGTAGGAAAGAAAAAGGAGAACCTGTGGGCATTCTCCCACTTCTTCCACAAGTTGCGGCTGCAACGCGCCCTCTTCTCCCACAAGGCGTAGAGGATGCCTTGCCCTTTGCCCTTACGCAGTGCCAGGAATGCAAGGGTTAACTCGGCGACAAAGGGTTTACTGTATGTGTGTCGGCGCGGTAGGCTGCAGTGATGCAATAAAACTACATATTGGTACAGCATGGCGACACAAAGCAGCATCAGCCTGAGAGAGCTCAGTGTCTCTGCGAATTCAGCCAACAAAGCAGCAGATCTCTAGCTTGCAAGGCCCGCGCAGCACCGTCGTAATTGTACGTTTGGGGAGCTGGCTTTCCCAACGCAGGCATTTTACATCCAAAAGCAACTTTCAATTGACGTGACATATTTCTTATCTTGTCTCCTTCCCATCTGCAAAAGGGGGCAAGAGGTGGCTTGTTGGATCAGTTGGCAGGCACAGTTCTAATGAGGTAGGCAGATAGGGTCAGCGTGCATACACTGTGCACACACACAAACACCCTAGAAAAAGATTAGTAAATCAAGTAGGAAGATCTCGACAGCCTAGAAATCCTGGGGACATAAAAGGCAGCAAGTTGAGAGGAGGACTGGATTGGCTGGCTTAACTAGTTTTCCATCCAGCAGGACGATCATCTTAAAAGAATGATTTTTTAAGCTGTTCTTTTCAGTCTTCCATTAATTTGTTTGACATGACCTTATCAGGACTCTGCTAGCTATGTTCTGCTTCCCTTATGTAGTTGTTTTCAACAAAGTGAAACTGCATATAGTTGTCTCCTTCTGTTATGCATTCACTTCTGCAGCGCTGAAACATTAAAACAATTTGAAAGATATGACAACGAAGTTCCTCAGTACAGTGAGCATGTGGATTGATATGTTTTGATTTTTTTCTTTAGAGAACAAGACTTGTCAGTGCTCAAGTAGAAAAGCTGCCAAATACATCATCATCTCTCGTTCACTCTGACCCAGGTGCTGTCAGCCCAAACTGACTGTTTTCAGTAAAAAGAAAAAATCGCGTTGTGCGAGTTCAAAACGTATCCCAAGAGGTGCCAATTAGTGAGCATTTTAAGTACAAATTCACATGTTAATTTTGTGAGTTCAATTGGATCTAGGTCCATTACCAATTCACCAGTTTAAAACCCACTTTATAACCTAATTTTATATCAACACAATCTGTTTCTTTCCTGCTAAATATATCCTTTATAGCTGCATGGAGGTCTAACAATCGCATTTAAATATTTGATTCACTGCCATTAGCAAAATGGGGGAGAAAAAAAAACCCCCTTAATGATGGATGATACGATACGCTGTTCGGAGAATGCCTTCATGCTATTCATGATGCATTATCATCAACATACCTCTTTCCATCATGTGCATTTTTTAGGAAAGTAAAACAAATAAAATGCCACAGAACTCAAAGAAGATTTGCTAGTAACAAGGATTAAAGTATATGGTTCATATAGGAGCTGCTGAATGATCAGTTTTATTCAGCTCATGTCTGTTTATTTTAGTCCTGATTTTTTGTAGTAAACATCATTACATTGCAATGTGTGGTTTGTACTACTTCTAGCAGAAGTGAAAGATATTTGCTTTAAAAAAAATACCTGACCTTTCCACATTTTTCTGCCTCCGAAGCAGCAACCAAGATAACTAGAATGAATTACCCATTTATTGCAGCCCTTCTAACCTAACCTACCTAATGTTTCTAACCTATCTAATCTATTGCAGCCTTCACTGGAGTATTCTGGGCTCAGATGCAGCAAGATAATCTCAGATGGGTAGATACGGATGCAGAAATATTTGGAAAATGTAGCCATCATTTTAAGAATTACATACCCACATTTGCTTACATTAACCTGAATGTCCCTAGCTCAGTTAAATCAAATAAACATTATCAGCACTCATTTTTGTAAATTTGGCTGTAAATTAATCCTTACGCAGTTCTCAAAGCCTGATGAATTTAACTTGATAGCTTATCTGACAAAGAAGACATTCCCTGAAAGGCTGTATTCAACACTGGTAAGAGTGGGTGCAATTGTCTTGATGTCCCTAGAAGTGCTCAGCTGCTTGTTTGGTGCCTTGCGGGTGCTGTTCACCATTTGGGGTTGTCTTGTCAACTATTGCCTTTTGCACAGTGAATATTTGGTCCTGCAGATTTTCTATGAGGGGACCAAAAGGTCAATCCTGCAGTGATTCGGTGCATTCAATCCCACTGAATACATGGGAGTTTTGCACACCTGTTATCTGTGTTCCAGAAGATGCATCCAGACTAGGAATATGCACATCAGTTCTTCAGCAAGATGATAATCTGGATCAAACCGTCACCCAAAACCCATCTGTGGCTGAAACAAACTGGACTTGCAAATGGCTCGATTTCCTGTTGCTTCACTGTATGCCTTCCATTTACCAGGAGGAAAAGGGAGGGGGGAATCTTTACTTTTAGTGTTTCCAGTTTGACCAGAAGTAGGAAAGCAAAAGAAAGCCACTCCTGCTCATTTTCCCCTGGATTTTATTTTGATGTGCAGACGTTGAAAGAGACTTGACTTCAACAGTTTGATTTGCATTTAATTTTAAGCATATGCTTAAGTGTATGCAGACTGAAGACTTGAAAAGAATATGAAAACATGAGAGAAGCTCGCACTTGAATTACACATTTTGACGTACAAATGGAAGGATCGGCGGTCCAAATTAAAGGATCCCAGTTTATAATTCTATTGTCTGCCAGTTCCAGCACTTCTAAAAATCAGCGGTTTCTGTAAAACTTCAGGCCATTTTATTCTTAGAGGCAACATTGGGTCATGTAAAAAGCTAAGCTGTTTTTTTCTAGTTTTTTCCACAAATTTCTAATTAAAAAATGTTTAACCTGGTGACTGCACTTGTTGAGGAAATGCCATGCAGAGTCCCGGGGAGATTCGACCTGGCAGCCCCTCCTGGCTGGCTAGGGTGCAGTACAACCACTAGCAGCTGCTCACTTGCTCTCCACGCCAAAACAGCTCTGGGAAACAGATGATATACAACCAGAGCTCCAGAAGGGCATAAAGGAGGGAACAGAACAGAAAATTTGTATCAAACAAAACCAAAAAGAGCATAGAATTACTGCAATTGCATAGAATAACCCAAAACAATTATTATTTTTAGTAAGCATATCTTTGGCATTTCTACCTATAAAAATGAGTTCAAGTTAGGGACTGATATTCTAAAACAACTGCTGAATAAGTGCCATTGTCCACCCTCAAATGTACATCCCATATGGGCATGAGTGCAGGTTTTTCCCAGTCATCATGGCTCTGTTTGGTTAAATAATATTTGTATTTTGCTCACACAATTAGGACAGTAGTCCCTGATGGTTCCTGCTTTTGGTACAAATCCAGTGGTTGAGGTAGGGTGTTTAGTGCTTGGAGGATATAATACTGTATGTCATGTATGATACCACATCAGTGATTACCTATTTTGATTTAAAGAATCACACTATTTCTTCTCTGACTTAATATTTTGAACACCTGCTAATGTAAGGGCAATGAGTGCCAAGCACATGCAACTCCCAACTGGGGGCAGGTGTCTGGGGGTTGCTTTGGTTTTGTGTTTTTACTCATGTCGTGTGGCGTAACATTTTTTATTGAAGTGACAGAGGTCAGATTTGGCCCAGATTGAGTTCATGAGAATTAAGATCAAAAACATTTTTTTTTCTTTTTGTAAAACATTCCAGTAGGACAGTATTGAAAATAAAACAGAGAAAAAAAAAAGCTATAAGATACGAACCATGTCCTCTGAAAAGGGAAATGCAAAGAAAGACGTGATCAACATGAATGGAGAAAAAGTGTAGCAAGCCAGGGAAAAGGGTTTGCCCTCAGGCACCTACACTGCTGGGTTACAATCCTACTGTACACAGGGACACATTTTTTACCATAATAAAGACATTTTTCAATTTAAGGGTGTAAAAGGCCACAGTTCCCCCCCTGCCTTGAATCTCATGATGTTAACGTGCTGATTTGGTAGTATTTATTCTACATCGGCTTTGCACAGACATAGAACACCTTTTTACACCCAGTTTTCACAGATGTAAAGGACTGTATACAAGTAGGGAATCAGAGCTAGCATGTTACTGTGGAGTCCCTTTAAACTGAGCTGACATTGAAAAAGTCAAGGCTAAGAAGGACAAAGGCAACACAAGTGTCCAAAAGGCTCCAGTCTCTTGCCTCTAAGGATCTAGGCACACAAGCTAGTTACCAGGAGGTAAATAAGGGTGTAGACTTCCAGCATCTTAGTGTCTTGGAGCAGCTGTACTGCCCAAGTAAGACTGCATCTCAGTGGAAGTAGACCAAGCTGCCTAATCAATACAGCTGCTGATCAAAATTCTCTGAAGACAGCCAAGGTGGTGGAGCTGCTCTAGACAGCCAACACTTGCTGGGACAGACTTTTCAAGCCACAGTATCTAATACCACGTAGAAGAAATGAAGGTCCAGAACAGTCGAAACCCCAGAACACTGCATCTATTTTTAGAGCTTGACTATCCCCTGCCAAAGCAGCTGCTGCCCCCCCTCTGTGCAGTCAGTCAAGAAAGAAAAATGCTGACACCCAATTAGCCAACTCATCAGAACTGGTTGCTCCCTGTCTCACCCCAAACCACCGCCTAAGTAACATCATTCACACTTTGGGGCACTTAAAATGTCCAGGGTGGAAGAATTCTAACAAAGTCAGCGGCCAAAAGACATAAGACACATTTGCTGTGTTGGTTTCTGCGGTGGACTGATAAGCAAATGTTACAGATGCTCGATAACTAAGCATCCACCTATTGAAAAGGGTCCTGAATTCAAAGTATTGCATCTCACAACTCTCTCCGCATGAGCTTTAGCCCGCAGAAATGGAATTTACTGTTGCATGGATGGATTCCAGAAACTGTTTCCGTGTGCATTGCATGCCAAAGCTGGGCCTAGTCAGCTGTTATTAAAACGTTGCTGTCAAGCTATTAAATGCTTGAAGAGCAGAGCATTAAAAGAAGCTTTATGCATGCACTCCCCACAGTGTTCCTAATCATTCCCCCAACGTCTAGAGATCCAATTTCCCTCAAAGTTTAGTTACAGTTTGTATTTATGGATCATTTCATTTAAAAACTGTCACCAAGCAGTCAATTTACCCTCCTTTCTAATCTGTGCCATTGTGAGCAAGAATAGGAGTGTGTATTCAAGGAGTCTGGAAATACTGCTTCTTTGTCGGAGCTGTTAAATGCAGATACTTCACAGGACTAGTTATCTCAGCAATGCTGTGTTTTGCACACACTCATTTATATTCTTCATTTTGAAATGGTCTGTACCAGACTGCTGGGCAATGAGGCTTGGAAGCCTAGAAGGGAACTCCATCTCCTTAGGCCCTATACAGCTACCCGTCATGGTTACAACCCTTAGGACATGGCCCTCCATACCTGAATATGAACTGGGCAGCTTTAGCCATGCCTGCCATGGCTGAAATGGAAACACAGAACTAAATGCATCTGAATGCCCAGAACTAAATGTATCCAACTCATATAAATATCCATCTCTTGGATATTCTTCCACTGTGATGACCAGTACAAGAAGTTTCATGGAAAGAAGAAATAAACATGCGATTATCACTTGCATGGATTTGTCATAAGTTAATAGCTTGCTTCTTTATTATGACTGCAGCACTGTATAAGCTTGTGATGTCCTCTGTGCCCACACTAGTTTTATGCTGATATGATTCTCTAGCTATTTAAGGATGCCAGATTCCCAGTCTGTATAAATCAGAAAGATCTAGTCCTGTGTGTGTAAATGGAGTCAGGACCAGTTTCAGAAGACACTGCATAAACACAGACCAAACAAAGAGATGGTCCTGGCTCCAAACAGCTTCTTGGGTAAGCTTAAGACAAAAAAAAAAAAAATCAATTGATACTGGTAGTGATAGATAGGGTGGCAGTAGGCTGCAAAGGGCTTTGGAGGTAGAAACAAGCAGCTTATGTTTGATGCACTAGGGAAGGAGAATCCAATAGAAAGATTCAGAAACAGGGGTAAATGCGACTAAAGTGATGAGTTAGGCAAATGAATCCTGTAGCAGCAGCAGCCTGGATGGATATAAATGGGGTAAGATCACATCTGTCAAGGCCAGAGTAAAGGATGCAGCGACAGGTCTACATGAGATGACGAGAGACTGGATGAGAGTTTAGCCGTGTGGACCGGTAAGAAACCCATACCAGACACATTAGCAGAGAGGACTTGCAGGGCTTAGACAGTGTATGAATGTGAAGATCAACAGAGGGGTCAGGCAGAAGAGGTTACATGACAGCAGGATGGTGATGTCCACAAGTAATCAAGAATGGAGGTAGCTGGGAAGTCTAGGAGGACTCTGTTTTAGCTGCATCAAGCTGGAGACGGTGGCTAGTCATCCATGAGAAGAGGTCAAAGAGACAAGCTGAGAGTTTAGTTTGGAGAAGACAACAGGTCCAGTGCAGAGAGGTAGTTCTGTGAGTCTTCAGCGTAGAGGTAGTTGAATGTACGTTTACCAATGACGTTACCCAAAGGCGCGGCAGAGGAACGAAGGAAGATGAAGGACCAAGCCCTGTAGGTTTACTGTAGAAAGCTAGAAGGGAATAGAGAAGGACATGCTGAAGGAAATGATCAGTGAAGCAAGAAAACAAGACAGAGTCACAGAAGCCAAAGAAGATAAGATTTCAAGAAGAGCACAGTTGACTTTTTAAGGCAGATGACAGGTCAAAGAGGATAAGGATACACAGTATATAACATTTGTTAATATATGAAAAACTTTTCAGAGGATTTATGCTTTTCTGATGCAGTCCATGGCTTGATCAGCTATCAGTTGTTCAGCTCTTGATGCTTGTCATTCTGCTCAGCCTTATGGACAAAAGAAAACCATATCAACACAAATAGCTAAAAACATGAGATAGAAAAAAAAATCATCATCCTTTAATTGACTATTCGCTAATGGAATCTATTAATTTATGGCTACAGAAGAGCCAGCTAATTTGTGGTTAATGGTGTTTAGAAGATAAACAACACAGCCTAAATCAAACGTGCATAATCCCCACATATTGATGGCATTCCTGCAGTCCGGGGTGACTTTATAGTTTTTAAATCATGAAGAAGAAAGGGTTTAATCCTGAGAGAGAACGAGCATCCACAACTTCAATTGAAACCATTAGAAACCAGGGGTCCTCAGCATCTATTGGGACTATTAGGCCAAGAGAAGAGAAGGTATTTTGGACACCTGCCATGGCACCAGTTGTAAAAGTTCCTGAGAAGTGAGGGGGCAAGAGGGTTTAGATAGATACTCTCATAAAAGTACAGCTAGAGACATATTTTGGCATCTGAACATTTATACTACTTGGAAGAAATTGTCTGGACTGTGGCTCACCTCTTGAATTTGAAGGCTGTCTTTTTCTATGTCTAATCTGGGAGAGGAAAAGAAACATTTTTTCACGTGATACAAAGTATTCTGTTGTTCTTTTGGAAAATGTTGGTGAGGCTTTCAAAGTAAATCTCATTATACCGAGACAGGCTTTATTTAATTAATGCTCCTAATTCATGACTGTTTACATTCAGGTCTTTTATCCAGGATTAAAAAAAAGATTCAATATCACGAGGGGCCTGCATGTCAGGCCCCCTCTAACAGATTATAACACATGAGCCTAATTGAATTTAGATATTTGAGATGTTTCATTCAATGCTTGTTTTCCCATTTTTTGTTACAAGAGGATTGTCGTTCACCTTTATATCACAGGTGGGAGCACACTTTCAGAAGTGCTAGAGCTAAACATCAGGTAAGCGTCTGCTTGATTTGCACCTACAAAAACAATACAATAGTATGCACAGAATTGCCAAAGGGAGTCACTATTCCTGTCTATTCCTTTTTTAATATGCAAGCCAATCTTCCTGTTCACAGTTTTACAGAATATTATTAACTACGCATTCAGAGGTTGGGTTACATAAAATGTCATCTTTAGACACAGTTTTGTTATAACTAAACACTTTGGAAATGAAGTGAAGGTTGATCAAAGCAGCACAGAGAGAAGGAAAGGATCTTTCCTATTGGATACGTTAAAAGATAAATATGCCATTAAATATGGAAAATAGGAAACCCTTTGTCTATCTCTTGCTCTCTGGGGCACTTGTACATGTGACAGGCATTTAGTCCCCTAAATTAGAGCACAGAAGAAACATCACAGCAATACCCATCAACCACGTGTGCATATGTTATGCAAGCGGAGGACAGCATGAGCATGTGTCATCTAATATTTAGAAGAAAAACCTGTAGGTTTGCTTGCCTTACAGGATGTCCTGTGACACTGGACACCTCACCCGAGGGGGGGGAAAAAAATCTTTCCCTTCAGCGTCTTTTGCTTTCTCAGAAAATGTCTTCCTTGTCACCACCTGCAAACTAGTTTTAACACAGCAAGAACAAACACAGAGAGAAAGTTGAACTAGTGCTACTTTAGTTCGTAGCATTTTAGCAAGCATACACTCAATAACCAACAGGATCATTTTAGACAGCTTCCTTTAACTTTCAAATATTTTGGACTGTGGTTCTACGGCAGATGAAAAACCACTGCTGTATCAACAAAGACTGCAATCCATCTCCTGGCTACAGTTGGGCAACTAATAGGGTTTTGGGTCCTTAGTTGCACAGAAAAATAAAAACAATATGGTACGTCAGCTCAAAAGAAAAAAAAAAGGTTTTGTTTTGTGGGGGGTATTTTACAGTGCAAAATGAAAAATGGTTGTTTCACTAATTTTCACTTTCAGGCAACTTAACCCTTTTGTTCAAGCCTTACTTCTTTTAAATTCAAATCAACTTTTCAAACAAAAGGACGCTATTTTGAAATGAAAAATGTCAGAATGCTTTGTTTAAAAGAAAAACTTCCTAAACAGAATATTTTGTTTAAAAACATCAAAACATAAGATTTTCCCTTTTTTGACCCAAACTGGAAAATAGTTCTGGTCCCAATCAAATATGATTTTCAAGTGAATTTACGATTCATTAGAGGAAAAAAATCATTTAATTCTGCACTTGAAACTTCTACTTTGGAGTCCCCACTTGCCCTAAACAATGAAATCAGCATCTGGATCCTACACTGGCCTGAGTGAGGTACTGCCATCTGTCTTCCACTCAAGAGCATGTGTTCTGACTTAAAGCAGTAAGTACCATGGGATATTGGACAACTGGACCCAAGTCTAAATCGTGTGGTGCCAGGTTCTGCTTGAGCCTGTGAAAGCTGAGGCTAAATAAGCTTTCTAAGCAAGCAATTCACATTAAAAAAAACTCTACCACCCAATTATGAATCAAAGAAGAAATGCTCATTTGAGTTTGGATTGTCACGTGAATTGAATTACCCTCAACAAATAACACACAAACAGTAATACATCCCAACACCCACACAGGAACCTCATCAGTGTTAAATTCTCTCTTAAAGCTCCTTGTACACAGTAGGCAAGATTCAACCCCAATAAATCTTTATTTTCCCTTCCACTCTAAATCACTCTATTTGGACCAGGTTTTGCATGAGTCAAACACGAGTCTTTCTAATTTAGTACTTTCCCTCAGTTCAATATTAAATCTGTGAACAAACTATTTCTATTCATAGGTCCTGTCCAAAAACAACTAAGACTTCATAAAAAAAACAACACTAGAATTCAACCAAATTAAAACTTAGGAAGAAATGCATCAGTACCATGTATTTTATGAGAATACATTTCATCTGTCTGCTCACTTGTTGGTTACACTTAAACCACTGGTTAAAATAGGAGAGAATACACAATCTGCAAAAAAGAACTACAGACTGTAAACTTTTACAACCATGAGAACCATCCTTCCCCGTTTATATTAAATACTAACCACACTCATTCAATAATCCAAAGTTGTGCAACAGCAAACAGTTAATTGTGTTCTCTAATACTAGTTTGACAAGGTGGAGCTGACTCCTGACTCCTTCTGCACATCTGCTTTTTTCTGCCCCTACATGAAAGGTTATCACTTCAAGGTTGAAGGGCATGGCAGCGCTCTACTCCTGTGGCCATCTATTGCATTGCTTTTTAGACTTTTTGTTTTTTAATCTCACGTCCCTTGATTTTTGTATTTACATAGTTTATGGTGCATTTTTGAATGCCCTGTAGAAACATGGAAAAGAAAGTTGCAGGGATTTCAAGAGAAACTATCACATTTCAGAAAGTGCTCATGCATTCTTGGGGTAGAGCGCCAAATCTGAATCACCAAACCATGTGAGGTACACCCATCCTCACTACAGGCAGAAGCATTCTCAGAAAAGGAAGTTTAACAGGGATTTCCTCAATGCAAACTTTACAATGCTTTGTTTTCTTTGAGCCCCCATTTTTATATTGATATATCAACTGACTTTGATCAAGCTCCTCTTGGTTTATCCCAGTGCGAGATGAGAATCAGAACCTCCATATTCATTTCCAGAACCTTAATTGCCAGGATCTTTGACAGATAAATGATCACCCTGTCCCTCATTCTTCTAACTTCTAGAATGGTTAAAGGAGTGTTGTAAGGCTTAATGAATGCTTGAAAAGTTGCTTCAAAAGTTTCACATGGGGTGTGGGTGTTCTTTGTGGTCTAGTTTGAGGAGCGTGTGTGGGCAGAGCATGAGAATCTAGAAAATCTTTAGGTACTTTTAAGCTGATCTAATGTATGCAGATTTGTTCTTGACAGTCGAAACACATGCACCCAGAGCTTTGGAGAGGACATTTTAAGAATTGTGTGCATTGCAGAGAAGTGTAAAACCTGCAAGGGAATCCACTGCTGGTTTTTGTATTTAAATATTATGTTTCATTATTACCGTGCAGGTCCTGTCCTTGCCCCTGGAGCCCCATCTCAGGGAGGGAACGCTTCCCAGACGGGCTGGGCTTTGCAAGGTTCCAAGCACCCTTGATTTCAGTGATGAAGGCGAATCCCCTGGCAGTCTGCACTATCAGGCCTTGAGAGCATAAAGGATGAGGGTGAACCTAGAGATGCCTCCCATATGGGCTTGGACTGGAGAACTGGAGATCAGATGCCTTCTTGTTACTTAACCCATACATCTTCTAGTTTGCTGTCATTCATTGCACTGACCTGCAAATCTAAAAGCATGAACCTTTTCTCTGTGTCCAAGTCAGAAAGCAGATGAAGTACTGGGTTACAAGCAGACTTTTAGCCTCAGAGGCTGGCAAAAGATGCAGAAGCATCCAAAATCTGTATAGGGCCACCACTGAGTCACTGTGACCATCACATAAGAGCTGTACAGTGTTTTCTCTAAAATAAATAAATAAATCAATATTCCATGAGATCGCCAGGAAGAATGGACTCCAGAGCCAGATTTTAAATGTTGTTTTAAGTACAAACATTGCCTAGAGCCATCTACATATTGGTGCTGCACACAAGGATATTTTTAATAACTATGGCCACAATTTTTTTAATTGGCTTTTAACACTGCAGATACAATTTTCCAACTCAAAACATTACTGCAACATTACTGTGGCTGCATCAGGCATTTTACACTACTTGATTTGTGTGTTCAAGTGATATTTGTGTGTTCAAGTGCCCTTTCTGGGCACTCAATGCGGGTCTGTGTCTTAAGATGCTAAGTGTGGATCCATCTGAAAGTTTGGTCCTAAATGACCTAAGTCCAATATTGATAGGGACTGCATCTGTTAAATTCTCTATTAAAATTACATCCACCCAAATACTAGACATTGGGACTCTGATGTCACAATGGGATTTATTAGTCTGATCCCCTATGCTTGTTAGTCTGATTATAAAATTGGGAGATACCCCTTCAAACCACCATATCATCTCCTTGTCAATACAGGATTCTCTCTGTTAAACGCTCTACACTTTCTTCAAGGCCAACCCAAGTATGGGGAGTCTACAGATTCCCTCTGAACACTACTCTACAGCTAGCTCTTGCCAAGATGGTTTTTCAATATTTGGCCACAGTTCTTCCCCCTGCCTCTTAGTTACAGCAGATGTAATGCTCCATATAATTCCTCTTCAATCTGGCATGGACACCCACACAAATTTGTACATGGCCCCCTGCCCCACATACACACAAACACACGTTTGTCCCATAGCCAAGGCAGCCACACTTTGCTCTTGCAAATCACAAATCAGTCTCTTCAGATGGCAGAAAACAGATTCTGAACAAGGATGTCCAAGTTCTTAAAGTCTCACAAGAGCAAAATACCTGTACATGCCCTAAAAATGTTTCCACAATGGCAATGGGAAAGAAATAAAATAAGCTGAGATTACGGCATTTGCTTGTAACTGGGGTTTTTTAGGGGGAGGGGGTTGTTTTAATTCCAAAGTATGAACATGATCCTCTAAAGTCTGTAAAGGCTGCAATGTGTATTCTGCTTCAGATTATGATTGAACACTAGTGGCCTGCTCAATGACAAAAATCATTGAACCAGTCAAGCCAATTTGTGGTGAAAAATCACAGGGACAGAACAGAAGCATGCTCAAAGGGACCAGAGGGCCTTCGAGTCATACCGTTCTATTTAAATCATAAAAGCCAAATTCCTCCCCTCCTCGCAAAATCAGATTCTGTGTAAACTCTGCTGAAGAATTAAATATTTAAGCACCCACACAAAATAAACATGTGTCTACATTTGAAATCACCCTGCTTGAAAGATAGCAATGTTTGGAGCTTTTAATGAAACAGCATTTGGCAAAGTTACAAACTTTTATATATGTGTATATATACTTATTTTTTATTTTATTTTTTACCTTCAGTGCTCCTTTATATACACTATGACAAAGCTGAATCCAGTTTAAAAATGCACTTGTCAGACCTGTCAGCTGTCAACAGTACTCTTTTGTTGTTTGGTTATGCAGTATGGATATTTGATCGTGTTTTCACTAAGAGCAGGAGGTGTAACTTTCATCCGAAAAACGGCAAAACAAAACAGTGCGACTCATAAGCAGGAAAATCACGCAGGCATAACATTGTGGAATAAGGCACAAAAGCGGCCTTAGACCGTAAGCTCTTGGAGACTGGGACCATACTTTGTTTATACAGGGCCTGGCATAATGGAGCTCTGCTCCATGAAAGGAGTCCCCAGGAATTACTGCAATACAAAGAAATACATAGATAACAAATAGCTGGATTTGAAGCAATACAGGACCTGTAATTACTTTTACTCTGTGACCAGTTTTAGACCTCAAGTCAGCAAGAGACACATGCCTAACATGGGCTAGCCTTCTTAACACCAAAAGGCTGAGGACAAGGGGGTAAATGAACACCTGAAGATCCTGATGTCTCTCTCAATCTATAAGGAGTGGTAGCAAAGACTTCGTTCACAGCAAAGACTTACAAAATACTACCGGAATAAAGGGTAACCTGCAAAGCTAAACACACAAATAAAGTTAATTCTTTTTGGACAGGATGCACGCAGTGATTCTGGAAGTGGTTTGGGGAGTTTTGCCCCCCTAACTTGTGCTTTTTATGTTATAAATTCAGATCTCCTCTACCTTGCTTTCCCTGGAATGTATGACCAGTAAAGCAGCAGGATTACAATATCAGAGATATTGTGCAAATCTTGCCCAGTTGAGAGAGGAAGTGTTTTTTAGTTAAATTGTCTGCAGTTTACCCTCCCCACACGCTAGCTTTTTTTTTTTTTTTTTTTTTAAATACCTATTGCATTCAAACACCTCGTTAAACAGATGGGGAACAGGGGAAATGCTTTGTTAAAGTTTCAACACCCCTGCCCTTCAACTCGTGGCTAGAAAACCCACAATCCACACCAGAGATTTCCAGCTAGTTCTCAATATAACTAGGAACAGCAGACTTAGCATTTCTGATATTAGAGGTAAAACCCAAGAAGGAAACAAGACCATTTAAAGGCCTTTCAGGATTTCTTTATCAGGAGCAAAATGGATGCAAACCAAATCTCTCCATTGCTGGTCACAGCAGCATGCCAGAGTTTGGGGAACTGTAAGGTAAACACACTAAAAGACACTAACATATGAAGGAAGACATGAATATTTATTTTGACTCCTGTTGAAATGCTGAGACCTAGTGCCCCAGGCATACACGCATTGTTTAAAATACACAATACAAAATTATTAAAAACAGCAAGTCCAGCCAGACAAGCCCAACACAGCAATTGCATATGCTGGACCAATGCAGAAAATCAAAGTTAAAATATGCCTGTTGTGGATGTTCTTTTTAGGTTGATTATATTGAAACTCAAGGCCTTTGTAGTTCATTCACCCACTATTTCAGACTACTCTATGGGTCTGCAAAGGCACGTGTGTCCTTAGGTAAATGTATGAAGCTAAATTTGGACAGTCTGCTATGATTAGTATGCGCTGTGGCATCCAGTAGGGTGACCATCCGTCCCAGTTTGGCAGGGACAGTCCCGGATTTCATAAGCTGGGCCCAGCTGGCTGGTGAAAATTGAAACGAAAGTCCCATAACTGCAGGGGCACAGGGTGCAGTCCAAGAGGGAGGCAGACGAGCATGGTGTACCAGGAAGACTCCACCTCCGTGCCAGACTGCACCCCGCACTCCTGCCTGCTTCTGCCTCCTGGGAGGTGGGGGGGCAGCATCCTAGATTTTCTTTTAAATAATATGGTGACCCTACATCCAGACCAATAGCAAACATTTTGGTAAACCAAAAGACAGACAGCCACTCTGTAGACCACAAGCTAGCAATAAACTTCAGTGACAGCTAAAAGTAAGTCAAGCATTTGAAAGAAAAGTTAAGTTTAACAGGGACACCCCAGTGTCTTCACCTAGAACCAGGACCTCACGCAATGCCCCTTGCCTACTACAGCCCCTTCCCTGAGTAGTTCAGAAGGAGAGTTTGGAATAATCCGGCATACATGGGGGACCTAAACTACCTTGACATCGGCTGGGAGGAGCAGTCAGCCAAATCCAACCGTTCACATAGGTGAAGGCCCTGCATGCAGGTTAAGAACCTAACGCAGGAGGTATATGGTCCCACTATGGGGCATGGCTTACTGGACTTGGTGTTGGCTATGGGGGAGGACGTGGTAAGGGAGCTGCAGATTTGTGGTCACCTTGCGGACAGTGCCCACCAATCAATCGAATTCACCATACGGTGGAGGCAGGCTAAGATAACCAGTAGGGCAGAAGTGGTCCCCATGTTCAAGAAGGGGAGGAAGGAGGATCTGAGTAGTTATAGGCCAGTCAGTCTCATCTCCATCCTTGGAAAAGTCTTTGAAAAGATGATGAAGGATCATATTTGTCTGAGTCCAGTGGGAAAAACAATGCAGCAGGGAAACCAGCATGGATCCTAACAGGTAGATCATGCCTGACTAATCTGGTTTTGTTTTATGACAGGGTCACACAATGCTTAGACACAGGAGTAGAGGAGGATGTCTTTTGCTTGGATTTTAGCAAAGCCTTCAATGCAGTATCTCATCCCATTCTCATAAATAAATTAAGAGGCTGTGACAGATGTTTACACACTCTGGTGGGTGGCAAATTGGCTTAGTGGTCACACTCAGAGAGTGGTAGTAGACAGGTTGGTATCAACCTGGAAGGATGTGGGGAGTGGGGTCCTGCAGGGTTTGGTCCTTGGACCCGTACTCTTCAATATCTTCATCAGTGACTTGGATGCGGGTGTGAAGTGTACTCTGTCCAAGTTTGCGGACAATACTAAATTGCGGGGTGAAGTGCACACTCTGGAGGGTAGGGAAAAATTGCAGACAGGTTAGAAAAGTGGGCAGCACACAACAGGATGCAGTACAACAAGGACAAGTGCAGAGTGCTGCACCTAGGGCACAAAAATATCCAGCACACCTACTGGCTGGGAAGCGACCCTCTCAGTGGCACAGAAGCGGAAAAGGATCTCGGAGTTTTAGTGGACTCCAAGATGAACACGAGTCGTCAGTGTGACGAAATCATCAGCAAAGCTAACTGCACTTGCATCAGCAGATGCATGACAAATAGATCCAAGGAGGTGATACTTCCCCTCTGTGCAGCATTGGTCAGACCGCAGTTGGAGTATTGCGTCCAGTTTTGGGCGCCGTACTTCAAGAAGGACGTTGATAGACTTGAGAGGGTCCAGAGAAGGGCCACTCATATGGTTAGGGGCTTGCAGGAGAAGCCCTATGAGGAAAGACTGGGGGACTCTGCAAGAGAAGGCTGAGAGCTGATCTTGTGGCTGCCTATGAATTCATTAGGGGGGTGCAGCAAGGGATCGGAGATGCTCTGTTCACCAGGGCACCTCTTGGGATAACAAGGAACAACGGTTGCAAACTGACAGAGAGCAGATTTAGGCTCGATATCAAGAAAAACTTCTTCACGGTAAGGATGGCCAAAATTTGGAATGGGCTTCCAAGGTCTATGGTGCTCTCCCCTACCTTGGGGGTCTTTAAAAGAAGACTGGATAGGCATCTGGATGGGGTCATCTGACCCCAGCACACTTTTCTGCCTAGGCGGGGGGTCGGACTTGATGATCTGTTGAGGTCCCTTCTGACCCTGGCATCTATGAATCTATTAATCTATATTAAAGGTACATAGGTTTAAATAAAGTTTATGCTAGAATCTGAATCTTACAGGGACGGACAGACACACATCAGTTAATACTGATACAGGGATGACAGCGGGTGCCACCTTTATGGTGTTTAAACAGGGGAGAGCCCAGATTTCATGGCAATAGGAGACCAGTCTACAAGAGATATATTGATTTCATAGGAACACTTCAACGCCTTCAAATGGTTAAAGAAAAAATGACTGTTTGCAATATTTTATAAACAGACAGCAAAAACTATGCATCCCTAAATTATAGTAGAGTCATAAAGCAAGATGCATGCATTCTTGCCTGTTCAAGTGAAGTGGAGCATGCTCCACTTCGGTGTTAACCCTTTAACACGCTCTATTATTTTAGCCAGTGCTCATGGTCATTCGCAGGATAAAAGCTTGGCAGATGCAAGACCTAAGTGCCAAAAGTCTGGATGCTTTTTATCATCAATTTTTGCCAGCAGTGACATCTGGGTGTATGGCTGGCTTCCTGTTTGGCATGCATTCAGGTGTTTTTTCTGACTTTAGTCCTGGCTAGTGCTCCGCGGAGCTGCCTGTGGATCTGGTGGGTCCGCCTGTATCTGTTGACAATCTGACTGAAAAGCCCTTATTGTGACTAACCCTTTCATTCTCACTGCATGAAATCTGGATCATGATGACCTTGTGATGGGACCCAGATGAGATTTTCCTCCAAATTCAAGTACGGGTTTAATACCCTTAATATACTCATCCTAGAACCTATAGAATATAGGAGTCTGGGCATCACAGATTAGCCTCATGTTCCTCTAGAATGGAAAGACTGGAAGTTACGTGGGCATTTATGCATCCAAATTTTACATTTATTTTTGCTTGCACAAATGAAGCTGCAAGCTGAGATCCCAGCTTGAAGGGATATTTCAGCCCTCACTGGCAACTGCAATTCAGAGTGACGGGAGAAAAATGTATCTGAGCTAGGTTAAAATGCAACATACATATTGGTTAAAAATCCAGAGTAAATTTTCTGGAGATTCTTGATAAATTCCCCCTTTTATTTCTACAAGCAAATACTAGCCATGGAGCCTTTACATTACAGCAGGATGGCTTTGCTAGAGAGGTGCTCTAATTCAATCACTAATTGTTTGGCCTGAATACAGGATTTTCCTGCATAATATAAGCCAAAAGTCAGGCTAGATAGACCTATCTGGTCTTAAAACCAGTGATAGAGAAGGGAGAGTTTTGACTTTTATATTATAATAGACATCATACCCATCAGATTTTTTGCACTGTCTTTATTCCTACCCATCTGTGGATGCTGCAATCCTCTACTTACTGATTTAGGATTATAGTGCTAGCAGAGAGATCTCCCCCCTCTATCTATAAAGTATTTGTGGATCTTTCAAGATCAAAGGTAAGGGATAATCATTAAAACATGGCAAGGACAGATAGGTTCATATTTTAGCCCACTACAAATCAAGTGTGGAAACTACCGGTATTACCCTCCACTTTCCATTTCTGATGCAGCTTATGGAAGATACCCACAGATCTGTAGCAGAAAAGTTTCCCATACTAATACCACAGCCAAGCAGAGAGGCCAGGCTTTTTGGGCCACACAGATTTCTCTGAATCAAACCTCATGTATACAAATTGAACTTGCTTCATATGAGGTAATACAAACAGTCTCTCCCCATTCTGCAGTGATTTTCTGTTTTCTATTACTTGCGGCTATAAACGTATCTATCCCATTGCTCCCTAAGATATGAATATGTCTGCACATTCCTAGTGGTTTTCTGCAGTGCCCAAAAATGCAAGTGGCCACTTTACTTCATTCTGAAAATACTTCTTTCTAGGTTTATGAAGTCCCCCAGCCCCACGTGACATTTGGAAGGATTTTCAAATCAGCCATGTTACCAGCCACGCATCTCAGGGAATCCCATAGGAAAACAGAAGTATTATAGATGAGGAAGAACATGGAAGAGTCTCAATGCGTTATGAAGAAACATTCCAGCATTTGGCATCTTGGACTTCCAGATGCCAAGCATCCCCCATCTATAGTGAGCAGAACAGCTACTGCTTGTAAAACAGGACAGATAACTCTTAGCAGAGAGACTGCAGCATGAAGAGGGACTTCAATCAAGCCAATCTTAGCACCTGGCCATAGCTCTGCTCTTGCATCACTGCAACTCCATTGATTTCAGTAGACTTGCTTCTGATTTAAACCTGAATGAGGGCAGAATTGTACACAGCTGAAGAGGTGACTCTCAGAGGAAGCAGGAGTGGTTGTGGAGCAGCCCTCCACCTCCAGCGTGCTGGGTGTCTGCCTTCAGGATAAGGCTATCCCTAGGATATGCTGCTACAGCAAATATAGTACTATCAGCAGGGTTTCATTTTAAATGGTATTTTAATACTTTTAAAATCCTCCCTGCAATTATATTAGCAGGAAACATCGGGTGCATCTACACATGTAACGTGAAGCAATAAACTCTGGCACTTATTGCTCTGGAGTTCGTTGCTCCCAGGCGCGTCGTTTAGGCAGTCCCCATACTGAAGCACCCTCATGCCCCAGCCAGCTGGGGCAGCCTCTACACGTGTGCTGCTGCAAAGTAAAAAACTCCACTGCAGGATTTGTATTTACAATTACTCTCCTGCTGTGGAGTTAAATTAGTTACTCTGGCCTAATTGGGGCGCTTGTATAGATGCACAATGTTAAGTGCGGGGGTAATTAGCCTGCTCCACAATAAACATCTCATGTAGACGCATCCTCGGAGAGCCAAATGGAGCTGCTTTCACTTGGAAAAGACTTGGAAAGTTTTGCCACCATCACTTTACAAGTACAGTTGAATCCTCCGGGCAAAAACTAACATCAAAACAGCCTAAGTTCCTCCTTTAACTTATGCTTTCTTTAACAGCAATCCCATTTTAAAACAGTTCAAGAATTCTCCTGAATCAACTTATTTCCCCCTTACCCCTAGGATTTAGGGTCCAGAGTTATTTGAAAGAGAGCTTGCCAAAGCCCGGCATTTGGGGACAAGAGTATTGTTTTGGCTACCAGAGTTAACCTAGGATCAGAAAGAAGCCAATGTGAGCAAGCCTGGCTGAGTCCTTGAGAGGCTTATTCAGACTTTGTGCAGCCTTCACCACATGGTCACTCTTGGATAAGAAGGGTGCTACTATTAGCCCTGTGTGAAGCGGCTAGTATTCGC
>NW_017729009.1:20231290-20243152 GCF_001723915.1 Gavialis gangeticus
CACCTTTACCTTTATAAGCAGAAATCCTGGTTTCCCTGATTAAAAAAAACAAAACAAAACAAAACAAAACAAACAACAACTCACAAATTCTCAGATAAAACCTCCCAAATCCATGGTTAAAATGAAAGGCACCCCACAGCCTTCCTGGCCCTGCTGGTACCCCTCACTCCACCCCACAGGCCTCCCCCCCAGTTCTGCTGGGGCCCTTTAAGAAAAAAACAAACAAATGAGAACACCCCAGACTCACCGCTCCTGCCTGCGGGGGCAATCCCCACTGCCCCCCACTTCCCCATGCCACATGGGGGCTCTGCATGAGCCCCCCGAAGCCCTAAGGCTGCTGCAGAAACAGCGAGTCCTGGGACTTTTCTCGGGTATTTCTTCTTTGTTTTTCTTAAAGAGCTGGAGCTGGCCCTGGCAGCACTCCCACGGGGGGGTCATATAGAGCCCCCCCCCCATGCAGCATGTGGCAGTGGGGGACAGCAGGGATCCCTGGTGAGCACTGGGACTTTTCTTTAAAGGGCCAGGAGCTGAGGCGGGCTGGGGGAGCGGGCAGGGGTTCCCGCATGGTCCCCTCCCCCAGCCCCCCCCCTCTGGCCCCTACTTACCAGCTCGGAGTCGGCTGCAGCTCCCTGCTGCAGCCGCCGGGAACTGCCCAAATCATTAAAGCTCTCCGAATCTTTTCCAAGGATTCTCCGAATCTTTTCCAAGGATTCGGAGAGCTTTGAATCTATCTGGACCTTTTAATTGGTCCCCTGATTCGATTGGGATTCAGAGATTCGGCCACTGAATCGGGCCAAATCTCCTCCAAAACAAATCGCCACCTGAAGCTTCATACAGTCCTACTACCTATGATGGCTTTTCCAATATGGACACTTAGCAGACAAGAGACTGTGACCCTTCAAAACTCTTTTCTCAGCAGAGAAGGAACAGCAATTACACAGCAACTTTAACACTTACCACCCTGCATTCAGACCAAGCTTGAAACACTCTGCATCCCATTCCCTTTACATCCTAGTAGGCTATAGGATTTCATCATAATTTTGGGTGACCCCTGTAATATTGAGAGAGAGCAGGACCGTAGAGTAAAAGAAATACTCACAAGAAGAAGAAAAAAAAGATCCGAGGTGCCAAAAATATTGCTTTCTCTACACCAAAGATGCTGTAGCAGCCAGATTGGTACAGGTTCATAACATCCAGAAAACCTCTCAAAGAACAGATCATGTCACTCTGCACCCAAGTGGCTGGCACTTTGCACACTGTGTTTCTTGTATAGGTGACTACTCCCTTTTCTTGGTCCTTGAATTAAAAATATATCACATGGGCACAATGGATTCATCACAAAGCCTCAAGCATCTGGCTCTGAATAAATTTTACAACAGGGTTCAAATGGCCAAGTAATTCAGATTTCAGGTTTCTGTCACTGCCTCTGTGTAATGGTCATGCTGCTTCTTGAAGTTTGTTTCCAAGAGACTTTTATAATATATTTTAATTCAGCGGCAATGGCTCTTATGCTGTACTGTATGCTGATACACTGTTCAGAAGTGGCTGAATTTAGTTTGGGCTCTTTCTGTTTTACGATTCAACCTTTTCTGTAGGAACTGTGCTTTTATTTATTTTAAAATGGAAGCAGCAAGTAAATTATAACTGGAAAGCTTGCACTAAAGGTGGGGGCAGGGGGGCACACCAAACATGTTAGACCTGTCTGGGCAGGTCTAATTTAAACATCAGCCTTTTAAGAATGGTACTATCTTTGAATGAGATTTCTTTGTACTTCTGAAGATGACACACACCCTTTTCCTGCTGCTTGATTAAACAGCACTCATCCAATGAATAGATCTGTTTCAGGAGTAGAAATACCTGGAACTGTTGGGGAGAAAATATGCTCTATTCTTTTCCAGACTTAACCAATGTAAAGCCACATATGAATGTATTTCAGCCACTGACCTTTCACTGCAAGTGCACAGCTGGGCTCTCCCTACTCTGTCGTGTGCTTATGCCTTTATTAAAGCCAAATGCTTTAAAAATAAATAAACCATTAGTGCTGGCAGAAGCCTTCCTCCATCAACTTAACTGTTGCCACTTTTCCATCCTGGAGGGCATTTTGATAAAAGCAATGAGCTGCTACCTTTTATGTGTGCTCCGGCTTGGGTCCACTACATGAACAGCAGATTCACCATATCATCCAAAGTGGAAATCTCAGCATGCCCATCTTATTGTTGTGTTTTTCCTTGATAAAAATAGCACTGCCTCTGCAGTTTTGTGGCTAGGGGCAGAAATCACAAATAAACTGGTTCAAATCTGTAACACAACAGAAGTTCAGTGTACAAAAACCACTTTCAAAATGGTTGAAACCAGTTTAAGATAAACCTGGCTGGATGTAGTATCAGACTGAACTGATTTCTCTTAAATCAGTTTCTTGAACTTCTGTCCCAGATCCCAACCAGATTCACATTAATTCACAGTCCCCCAGCATCCCAAGATGTTTTGCACCTTCTCCTCAAACCCCACCTCGCAGGGTGTGCAGCCTTGACCCAGGCTGTCTGTTCCAGCCGATCACGGAGGTATGCTCCAGCACTCCCCAGTTTCTGGCCTGGGCCATTGCAGGCATGTGGTTGCATTTCTGGAATCAAAAGCGAGTGTCTGTTCACTTGCTTATTGGTTAAATCTATGCAGCTTGGACTAACCTGCAGTGATTTAATTGATTCAGCCTTGGGCCTTTCGACTGTCTCTACTTAGCCCATGTTATTACCCTTTTACTTCACACTCAAGTCAAAGGACAGCAGCTAGAGCAGAAGGATAGCAGACAACTGATTTTTGTGCAATGTGGGACTAGTGAGTTTTGCATCACTCCACTTAAACCAAATGCCCCATTCAGAATTTCAGAAATGCTGAAGCATAAAATAAGTTATATTTACAAATCCGCCCTCTCTGTGGAGGAAAGCATCAGGTCATATAACATATGGATAGTGCCATCTCAACACGAATTTCTGAAGAAGCGTCTACATTTAGGTACCATAGGGTTGGAAGGGACTTCAGGGATCATCTAGTCCAATCCCTTGCAGGATGCATTATCACTAAACTGTCCCAGGGAAGCATATCCAGCCTCCAATGGCTACCATTTCCGTAGGCAGCTTGCTCCACTGTCCTCCCTCTTTCCTTATGGCAGCTTTCTAAAGTAGTTTGTGCAGCCTTATAGGTTAGGCAAGCCCTTGCCTAGGATGGTTTAGATATAATGATATCTGTTTGATCAGGGAGTTGAACTAAATCAACTTGTGCAAGCCCTTCCAGCCCTACTTTTCTATGATTCTCAATATCTGAAAACTACTCAAGTGTCCCTCCCTAGGGCACTTGCCTGTAACTCTAGGCTCAGTTCCCTGCTTTGCCAGGCTCTCTAGGTGACCTTAGGTACCTTACTTAGGCTCAAATCCTCAAAAGGTATTTAGGCCGCTAAGTTCTATTTAGGCATTTGCTTCCCAACAATTGTAGTGGGAATTAGGTGCTTAAATACCTTTGAGGATCTAGGACTTAGTCTTTCTGTGATTCAGTTCTCCATCTCTAAATGGGGATAATAGCACTTCACTACTCCTAGAGGTATTGGGAGGATAAATGAAGATGAAAGGTTATGAAGAGCTGAGACACAGGGCCCTATAATTTTGGGAAAATAGATATACAATAGACAGACCGGACTGAAAGTCACTTTCGATGCATTGTTGGTTTTGTAATTAATGTGAGTCAATGGATCAAAGCAAATTATCAGTAGCAATAGCACAACCAGCATTTAGTGCCTAATTTTGAACTCACTTCCACTAATGTGACTGAGCTATCTGAGGTGTATTTGGCTAATGTTTAGCTGAAATGAGGCCAAGTTGCAAATCCTGCCGTTAACCTTTTTTATAGTCAAGTTATAAACACCCCCCTCCTGAACTTTCAGCTTGTGCTTCTGTAAATTTCACATGCACAAGATGAAAGCCACTTTCATAATTACATTGTTATTCATGCAAAAACTCAGGACTTTGCACTCTATTTGTGTATATTGGTCAAGGAGTTAGACAGCTAACTAAAATGTGACCTTTAAGAGTAAATTTCCCATGTCCCAAGGCCCTTTTGTGTTAAATCCAGTGAGAGTCCCAGCATTGGCTTTAACGGCAGCCGAACTGGAAAAACAGAAATGTGGGCCTGATAAACAATGTGCAGGCAGACAACCGTGTGGGCAGACCTGTAGTGTTCAGTGCCAGGAACAGCCAGTTTGGGAATTTGGACATGGAGAATAATGTCTTAGGGCTTTATAAAGCAAGGTGGTATCTGTTAATGGTGGGTAAAAGACACTTACCTCCAACTGCCCCACTGGCCCTCAAAGTAAGTGAGGACAGAAAGACTGAGGAGGGAGCTAGGGACAGGATTTAAAACCAGCCTTCAAAAAAAGTCTGTTGTACAAGCTTGTCTGCTTCTTTTCATACAAGGGGATCGTTCGGTTAGAGAATTCTTTACAGCACTTTATCCGCCTCTGTCCTTGCCTCATGGTGCTTAGGCAAACACTTTTCAATGTATGTGAATAGTCAGTGGATCAAATTTCATCCGCTGCCACACCCAGACAGCCTGAATCACTGGGAGAAATGCAAAAAGACCATTTTAAATGTTTTTTTTCCAAAGTACAACAGACTCACTAAGTTGCCACTTTTTTCAGCCAGCAAATCTACTTATTGTTCTGAATGAACTGTGCTGTATCGAAGTCATTTGACCTGATTAGGAAGAGGAGGGGTAGATACAAGCAGCAGAAAAGAAATATTCAAGGTAGGGCACTTTTTCTCCCCCTTTTTTTTAATGTTTTCCCTAAAGGAGCTCTATTCCAGCTGTCAAGACCACCTGGAAAATTGCTGTCTTTCAGAACTACCTGCTGCAAAGTTATCCGAGGACAGGAACGTCAGTGGGAGCCATCTCCAGGCATGGAAAACAAGAGACTGGTTTAGGTGGGTCTCTGTGTGTGGACAAAGTCCCACATTGGTGGAGTTTCAAGTGAGTGCACCTATGTCATATTCGTCATCACCTGCAGTGCCCCTCGGCTGTCTACACTGGATCCCTACATGACAGTATGAATGAACACTGCTCTGAAATCAGCGGCAGTAAAATACACAAGCATGTAGCAGAATACGGGGTGTCTACACATGTGCTTCAATGCATGTTAGCTTATTTTAAAGCATCACAAAAAAACTGCACTTTTCACTAATGTACATTAACATAGGCTAATGTGCCTTTTTGTAGTACCATACAATGAAGGTACTAAATTTAATGTGCATTAGCAAAAGCACATTAATGGACGTGTAGACATGCCCTCTTTACCCTTGCCGGACACTGTCGCTGACCTGGGGGGTGGCTGATCTCAGGTAGCAGACTTTTAGAAACCAATTGGAATGGAAAATTGAAGAACAAGAAACCATCCATAGACTGGATTACATTAAGCATGGCTTCAACAGGAACTATGAATTCTTACCCCATTACCTGGATTAGCTTTTGTGACTCTTTTGTTCCCTAGTTAGAAGAAGACTGAGGAGGAATTTAATAGCAGCCTTCAACTATCTGAAGGGTGGTTACAAAGAGGATGGAGCTGGACTGTTCTCAGTGGTGGCAGATGACAGAACAAGAAGCAATGGGCACAAGTTGCAGCAAAAGACATTTAGATTAGATATTCAGAAAAACTCTGAAGGGTAGTAAAACACTGGAACAGGTTATCCAGAGAGGTGGTGGAGTCTCCATCCTTAGAGGTTTTTAAGACCCGGCTAGACAAAGCCTTGATTGGGATGATCTAGTTGGAGCTGGTCCTGCTTTGAGCAGGGGGTTGGACCAAATGCCCTCCTGAGGTCCCTTCCAACCCTAATTTTCTATGATTTTATGCAGGAAGCATCTGTCTGTCTTGCAAGACAATAGAAGTACTCCAAGTGAGACACCCGCTCACTGAATGTGATCTATGCTTGAAAATAAAGTGAAGCTGGAACGACCTCTCCAGGGCACAAAAGCCAGTGTCCCCCTCTCAGCTGGGCTGGTTTCCTCCAAAGGAAAGGCAGGCGCCATTACATTTAGAAGTAGCCTGGCTGCAGGAGCTGGTAGAGCAAAGGAGATCATCCATTTGTCCATCGAGGCTTCACTCCTAGCCTGACTGCCAACCAGTTAAAGAGCCCAGTCGACCCCATCATGGAAAGGTACTTGTTTGTTTGCCTTTCCTGGCACTGTCCCTCCTTCCCCCCAACCTAATCCTCTCCCCTTCCCTTGCCTTGCATATTCCAATTTCTCTCTCCTTATACTATGCTTTCTTCCTACACAGCATCTGATAAAGTGAGCTTCAATTCATGAAAGATCTATCAATAGATTGCTCAATCTACCTACTTTGGTTAGTTTATAAGGTGCAAATCCACCCCGATTTCAACTTGACTTCAGTCTAACATGGTTAACTATGTTACAATAGTACAAAACCGGACTGAAGTGAAAGAATCAGTCTACTAGGCCTTAACCCCATCCATGTTATTTCTGGCCTTTAATGGAAACCCCCAGACACCTTTTACAACATAGTATTATGCTGCTTGCCAAGCTCAGGACTTAGTTGCAAGGCTAGAAGCAATCCTCATGGTTCTCAGCAGTGTCAGATTAACCTGCCTCCCACCTTTTTTTCCTAGGATGTCCAGCTTCCCAGCCAATCAGGATTTTCAGAAATTTAAGCAATCTAAAATCCACTCTCAAGTGGGTGGTAATTAAATGACTAAGACCTTTGGCAGTGTATTACAGGGTGCATCAAAGAACAGTGACCCATGATGATTATCCAGTAGCAACACAGTTATTATCTAGACTAGGAAAGTAAGCTACTTGCACTGACAGAGCCTTTGCTTGAACCGAGAATCAGGACCTAAAACCAGGTCTAGAATGAAGAAAACATGAGGGGTTTGTACTATGAAAACATAAGCACAATTCCTGATATAAATCAGTTAATGACACAAAACATTTCCATGCACCCACTGAAAAGATTTAAAAAAGGAGCCATATTTAGCTGTGGGTTGCACCAATGTGAGCAAGACCCAAGACATTTGTATTTCTACTTCCTGTCCATTTAAAATGGGCCCAATTACATTAATTATTTTGTAATAATTTGTTCAAGTTAAGAGCTCCCTGTTTGGGCTACCTTAATTCCTAGCACAGCGTATTTACTGACATCTTTGCTCATATCATTTTAACTCTTTTTACAGGAGATTCTTACAGCGTTGCAAATACATGTGGTTGTACATTTGCAAATAAATGTACTTCCAGAAAAGTTCCTGCCTCTTTTGCTTCCACTGCATTTCAGTTGTCTTTAGGCCATACTTTCCACATTCTTCACGGTAAGTGGAACATCATGAACTTTCTGATAAAGCCCTACTTTTTGCTATTTTGTTCAATGTTGTGCATAGACACTATGAGAGGCAATCTGAGGTTTATATACACGGTGCATCCCATAAATCATTGCAGTACATTCTTAGTTTAATGGGAGGAGAAAATGCCAGCGGTGCACTCCTCCAATCAGAATTTAGTCAGCAGTTGAATGCACTCTGCTGTTTTGCCTTTGATCCAGTGACGCAACCCCAGGGCGAGCCTTCAGATGTACTTCATAACGTCCCAGGACAAACTGTTAGTACTTCTTATCGCATAAGCCTTTATAGGGTTTATCCTGGGGCAACAAACATGGATCTCTGAATGATAGCATTTTGTCCTGGGACAAAAAATGTTTTCTCCCAGGACAAATTCAACAACTGTCTGTAGCCATGTGTGAGTGTTCATTTTACCTGGGTTCCCATTTTAATGTGATAATCATCATTTCATACTTGGTTTAACAAGCTTATGAAAAAGTGTTAGAAAGCCATTCCTTTTAAGCCATATTTCCATGCCAACAGCACTGACACCTACAACAGAAAGGTGTGGGGCCGGGGTGGAGGGTGGGGAAGTCTCTATTTTTCCCTATTTGTTTCCTTTGTGCTTTTTAGATTTTCTCAAGTCCAGAGAAAACCATCTCCCATAGCAGCATGTAAAGATAACAGAACTTTACATGTGGACCCAGAGACTGATATAGTACCTGAAATTACTTCCACCTCATTTTGCTTGTAGCAGGCTTGACAGCCAAGGGGCACACCAATTCATTGAGCTTTTACATGCGTTTTAAAATGAGAAAATTAAGATCTGTACTTTCTTGAAGACTGGAGAGCTGCGGTGGTTTGGGCAAGTTGTGTGTGAGTGCACATCACAGAAGGGTCCTCTGACCATGCCCATTCAATGAACCACCTTTAGACTCCTCCGTAAAAACAGGTAAAGAAAATCCTGCATAGGATGTTCTCGCTGCCAAGGGATCTGCACACCTGGATTTAGGCACCCAGGGTTGTCTAGGTTGGGCAATGCAAAACTGTAACTAAGGCACTGCATCCTCATTACTGCTGCACTCATCATTGTAGACTTCTGGGGAAACATCCTGTAGTTCGTTGAGCTGTCCCAGCAGAACCACACAGATTATTTCTCACTGATTGTTCCCAGGGTTGAAAGTGATTTAAGCTTGGGTCAGAGGGATTGGTATGTAGATGGAAGGGGAGTGTTCATGTATGACTCATGTCTGTACATGAATGCATGGAGCCTGGGAAACAAGCAGGGAGAATTGGAAGTCTTTGCAGTCACAAAACTATGACGGGATTGGAATAAGAGACTTGGTGGGAGCTCCCATGACTGGAGCACTGTCATGGATGGGTATAAACTGTTCAGGAAGGACAGGCAGAGGAAAAAGAGGAGGAGGAGTTTCTCTTTATGGGAAAGAGCCATATGATTGCTCAGAGCTCCAGTATGAAACTGGAGATAGGCCTATTGAAAGTCCCTGGGTTAGGGTGAGAGGAGAGAGCAACAAGGGTGATGTCATAGTGTGGGTCTGCTATAAGCCACCAAACTGGGAGGATGTGGTGTATGAGGCTTTCTTCAAACAGATGGCAGAAGGTTCCCCATCACGGGTCCTGGATCTCACGTGGGACTTCAAAAATCACCCTGATAGCTGCTGGGAGGGCAATACAGCAGTGTGCAGGCAATGCAGGAAGCTTTTGGAGTATCGGGGACAACTTACTGGTGCAAGTGGTGGAGCAGCCAAATAAGGACCATGCTCTTCTTGACCTGCTGCTCACAAACAGGGAAGAAGTGGTGGGGAATGCAGTAGTGGATGGCAACTTGGGCTGCAGTGACCACGAGATGATTGAGTTCAGGATCCTGAGGAAAGGAAGGATGGAGAGCAGCAGAGTATGGACCCTGCACTACAGAAGAGCAGACTTTGACTCACTTGGGGAAACTCATGGACGGGAGGCCAGTGTGAGAGGGAGAGACTTGGCAAGTATGGCAGAAGACCAGCTTGGCTTAGCAGGGAACTCTTAAGTAAACTAAATCACAAAAAGGAAAAACTTAGAAGAATTGGAAACTTGGATAAACAACTAGGGAGGAGTATAAGAGCATTGTTCAGGCATTCAGGGATGAAATCACAAAGGCCAAAGCACAACTGGAGTTGCATCTAGCACGGGACATGGAAGGTAACGAGAAGGGTTTGTACAAGTATGTCAAAAACAACAAGAGGATCAGGGAAAGGGTGTCCTTTACTGAAAATTGGGGAGGCAACTTACTGACAAAGGATGCAGAAAAGGCTGAAGTGCTCAATGTCTTTTCACCTCAATCTCCACAGGCAAGGTCAGCTCCCAAATTACTGCATCTAGCAGCACAGTTTGGGGAAGAGGTGAGGTTAGGGACTATTTAGAAAAGCTGGGCATATACAAATCCATGGGGCTGCATGGGATGCACCTAAGGGTGCTGAGGGAGTTGGCTGATGAGATTGCAGAGCCACTGGCCATCATCTTTAAAAACTCATGGTGATCAAGAAAGGTCCTCAATGACTGGAAAATTTCATAGATTTCATAGACATTAGGGCTGGAAGGGACCTTGGAAGATCATCGAGTCCAGCCCCCCGCCCGAAGGGCAGGAAGTCAGCTGGGGTCATAGGATCCCAGCAAGATAAGCATCCAATTTACTTTTGAGGGTGTTCAATGTAGGTGCTTGAACCACCTCCGATGGCAGGCTGTTCCAGAACTTGGGGGCTTGGACAGTAAAGAAATTCTTCCTTATGTCCAGCCTGAAATGGTCTTGTAGTAGTTTATGACCTTTCAACCTCATCATCCCTTGGGGCGCTCTGGTGAACAAACATTCCCCCAGATCCTGGTGGTCACCCCTGATAAACTTAGAGAGCAAGTATAATGTTCATCCTTAAGAAAGGGAAGGAGGAGGATCTGGGGAACTACAGACCTGTCAGCTTCACCTCATTCCCTGGAAAAATCATGGAGCAGACCCTCAAGGAATCCATTTCTAAGCATGTGGAGGAGGAGGAGAAGTTGATTACGATCAGTCAGCATGGATTCACCAAGGGCAAGTCATGCCTGACCAACCTGACTGCCTTCTGTGATGAGGTGACTGGCTCTGTGAATGTGGGGAGACCAATGGATGCGATATACCTTGACTTTGGCAAGGCTTTTGATACGGCTTCCCACAACATTCTCACAAGCAGGCTAAGGAAGTATGGGCTGGATGAATGGACTGTAAAGTGGATAGAAAACAGGCTGGATCATTGGCCTCGGAGGGTAGCAGACAATGTCTCAGTGTCTAGTTGGCAGCCAGCTTCAACTGGAGTGCCCCAAGGGACAGGAATTTAATGGCAGCCTTCAACTACCTGAAGGGTAGGTCCAAAAAGGATGGAGCTGGCCTGTTCTCAGTGGTGGCAGGTGACAGAACAAGGAGCAAAGATCTCAAGTTGCAGCAAGGGAAGTTTAAGTTAGATATTAGGAAAAACTCTCTCATGTGGAGAGTAGTAAAACACTGGAACAGGTTACCCAGAGAGGTGGTGCAATCTCCATCCTTAAAGGTTTTTAAGACCCGACTAGACAGAGCCTTGGCTGGGATGATCTAGTTGGGGCTGGTCCTGCTTTGAGCAGGAGGTTGGACTAGATGACCTCCTGAGATCCTTTCCAACCCTAATTTTCTATTATTTTATGATCCTATTAAGAGCAATTTTCTTTAAGGCTAACAATGAAGTGAAGACATAAACAGAATAATCCCCCCCCCAACCTTCATGCACACAAGACGCTGATTTGGTAACTAGTTCAGGATGGAGGGCTCTGGTATGTAGTCATGCTATGGCAGTTAGCACAGGATGCCAAACAAGTGATGTTAAACATAAATCCTCGGCAAACTGATTGCACACACCCAATTGAAAAATGCAAGTCAACAATAAATCCTGTCCTTTTTATATATACATATATAGATATATATACACATCTATGTATACACACAGCCCTCAAGCTCAAGCATGTCTTAATCCTGCATTTTATTTGATATCCTTTACCTTATCCAACATATATAAAAGAACATATTCTCTCGCATAGACTACACTAAACTTTCTATGAAACTAGCTTTAAGGAGTAGGCCAATATTTGTATAGCAGATAATACCTAAAAGAAGGCTCCCCTTGTCTAGATAAGCACTAGTGAAACAGAGAAAGTCCCCATTTTAGGCTCTTAAAATAGGATATCTATTGTATGCTTAGAGACATACAGTCTGGCTTCAGCTGTGTATTTTATACCATTTGCATATGCTCCTTGTGACTGAAAAACAAGGAATTTTTGTTAGAAAACATTCTCCTTTCATATGTTTTCAAGCAAACATCCCCAACTCTGAACCAAGTGTTTTTGAATAGAGGACCCCCAGGTTTTAAATGTCGTTAGAAATGCACTATAAATAAGCCACCCTCAATATCTCAAACAGGAACTGAAGAGGGATTGACAT
>NW_017729009.1:20243163-20245088 GCF_001723915.1 Gavialis gangeticus
GGGAGAAGAAAAGAAGAGAGGGAGAAGACTGAAAGATTTGTCAAGTGGTTAATGTCCAGGACTGGGAGCCAGAAGACCCAAGACCTTCCACCAAAGACTTTCTATACAATATTTGGCCAGTCCCTTACCCATTTTGTGACTCGAGAAGGGGATGGGGCAGGGGAAAGAGGCTCCGATTAGTGTTCATTGGGTACAGAGATCCTCCAGTGAGGAGCTCCACAATAAACACAGACAGGGGGCAACACTTGGGCACAGGAAAAAGCTTTTTTTGGATAGAATTTAGATGCGAGGGAGGTTGACATCCAGGGAAATGGGTGGCAATCAACATAAATCTTGATTCAACTTTTCCATATCCAACCTTGCTTCCATACCACGTGCCTTCATGAGAAAAGCGGCTTGTAGTCTTTGACATTTTGGCCTGTGCTTCCACTGCGACCCTGATCCAGCCGAGGGTACCAGTGGCGAAGCTAGGGGTGGGCAATCAGGGCACCAGCTTCAGGCACGTATTTAGAAGAGCCAGAATGAGAGCTCTTGGAGAGCCCAGGCTACCATAGCAATGGCCCCTGCTTAGGAACCCTGTACCAGGAGCTACATACTTGTCCCCCCACTCCCTGCAGGCATCAGGAGTCCTGCTTACATCTCTGATCATGACTCAAGTGCAGGGGTCTAGGACTGGAGCCCCTGTTTCTAACTGGATCTCTTACTTTCCTCTCTGCTTTCCCTTAGTCAGTCAGGGCTTTATAGTCAAGTGCTTTCTCTTGTTATCTCAATATTTATCTAATCTCTAAACAATATCTTTGTGTATGTGTTGCTTTTGTGGTTAGATGGCAATCTGTGGTCAACAACTGTGTTTACATACAGGCAAACAGAATATTTGGCGCGGTAAACATCTTAAGACGAACAGTAAATACTTAACGACTTCACTATAGCTCTTTAACAGAAAATTTACTTTACAAATGTTGTGCCCCAGAAAAGAAAAATCCCTACCATCTGGGCTGTGGAACCACAGCAAACTCTGACGTTGCTGTAAAGGTCACTTAAATTTTCATCCTCCGATCATAAAAATATAGAAATGCTGGGTGCAGTGACAAATATTGGTCTGTGGGATGGAGAAAGGCCTGCACATCAGCTGTGTTCTCTGCTTCAAGACCTCTGGATAATCCAAGATCTTGAAGCCATAAACAACTGGATTTCTATTGTAATTAATATTGTATTAATGATTCTCTATGGGTAGAAAGCTGCCTTGGCTCCTGAACAGAGTTTTCAAAGGAATTAGCTCTCAGGGTATAAGGAACCAATACCGGGCATGACAACTGGACATGGTTGCACTCTTTCTCCGCGTTCATTTGACCCGTGCTAATAATTTCAGCGAGTAATCAGTGCTACCACTTTCTATGCTAGTACAAGTCTACTTCAATAAACAGGTGCTTCTTGTGATAAAGTGCTTTCCCCCTAGGTGCTTGTTCCCCTCTTGCTGGGGAGCTGCTCCCAGAATATATTTGGCGTCAGACCTGCTGACTTCAGTAAATGTCAGTTTTGTCACTGAAGAGCCAGAATGGCTAAGGAAGAGATATCCCAGTGAAGTGCCTTCATCGACAGATTGCTTCACTGAGAAGCAGCTAATTATGCCTTTGCACCTGGCACAGAAGACACTACCCACTATTCCAGGTAAGAGGTTAGACTACTGGCCTTACACCCCGAGTGCAAGTTTAAATCACTCTGGCCTTATGGGGTGGAATTAATTTCACTCAGTGAAATCAGCTCTGCACGGCATAAAGAGATGGACTGGAGCCACAAGCAAACCAAGGATTAGCAAACCAAATTTTGCACATGACTTCCCAGACCTACAAATACATCCGAGATCTCCTGTCTCCCCCTCCAAGTCGTAAGTTCAAAGCTACTAATCCTTTCCTTCAAGGCCTTTT
>NW_017729009.1:20245099-20262072 GCF_001723915.1 Gavialis gangeticus
TTTTGTGGTTAGATGGCAATCTGTGGTCAACAACTGTGTTTACATACAGGCAAACAGAATATTTGGCGCGGTAAACATCTTAAGACGAACAGTAAATACTTAACGACTTCACTATAGCTCTTTAACAGAAAATTTACTTTACAAATGTTGTGCCCCAGAAAAGAAAAATCCCTACCATCTGGGCTGTGGAACCACAGCAAACTCTGACGTTGCTGTAAAGGTCACTTAAATTTTCATCCTCCGATCATAAAAATATAGAAATGCTGGGTGCAGTGACAAATATTGGTCTGTGGGATGGAGAAAGGCCTGCACATCAGCTGTGTTCTCTGCTTCAAGACCTCTGGATAATCCAAGATCTTGAAGCCATAAACAACTGGATTTCTATTGTAATTAATATTGTATTAATGATTCTCTATGGGTAGAAAGCTGCCTTGGCTCCTGAACAGAGTTTTCAAAGGAATTAGCTCTCAGGGTATAAGGAACCAATACCGGGCATGACAACTGGACATGGTTGCACTCTTTCTCCGCGTTCATTTGACCCGTGCTAATAATTTCAGCGAGTAATCAGTGCTACCACTTTCTATGCTAGTACAAGTCTACTTCAATAAACAGGTGCTTCTTGTGATAAAGTGCTTTCCCCCTAGGTGCTTGTTCCCCTCTTGCTGGGGAGCTGCTCCCAGAATATATTTGGCGTCAGACCTGCTGACTTCAGTAAATGTCAGTTTTGTCACTGAAGAGCCAGAATGGCTAAGGAAGAGATATCCCAGTGAAGTGCCTTCATCGACAGATTGCTTCACTGAGAAGCAGCTAATTATGCCTTTGCACCTGGCACAGAAGACACTACCCACTATTCCAGGTAAGAGGTTAGACTACTGGCCTTACACCCCGAGTGCAAGTTTAAATCACTCTGGCCTTATGGGGTGGAATTAATTTCACTCAGTGAAATCAGCTCTGCACGGCATAAAGAGATGGACTGGAGCCACAAGCAAACCAAGGATTAGCAAACCAAATTTTGCACATGACTTCCCAGACCTACAAATACATCCGAGATCTCCTGTCTCCCCCTCCAAGTCGTAAGTTCAAAGCTACTAATCCTTTCCTTCAAGGCCTTTTCTCAACTTTCCTACCCTTAGCCTTGCTCAACATGACAGCCTTCTTGTTTGTACATGGAAGAATTATATACCACTTGAGCATGCAGAACGCTCCAAGCCTAGACAATATATTGAAAGAGCACCGTTTGACAAACGTCCGTGCACTCAATAATCTAATACACACCGTTTAATGGGGGGGAGGCGTGAAGAGGGAGAAGCAGGGAGGAGACAACGCAACCAAGTGAACAGGCAATGGACCTGTTCCACATTTCTGTCATTAGCCAACAGAATAGTTTGCCACAACCTAATGTATTGCACAGCAATATTCATGTATAAATATACCGCATATATAGATATTCTGCTGCATGACTTGTTTTCCCACACAATTTGGTGCAAAGCCAGATTTTTAACACACTGCCATTATAATTGTGCTTTGCTAAGTTACAACAAATACCACATGATTGCTACTTCATCAGAATCCTGAACTACTGCATTTAACCAGTTTATCAGCCAGGAAACTGATATTTTCATATTTGTTAGCCTGGAGCTTCACTAAAATTAAGATCAACTGAGTATAGCTATAACTAATATCAATTTTCATTCTTGGATAAGAGCTTGAAATTGCCTTCAGGAAAAAAGGAGGCTTCTGTTGACTTGGATGAGGAACAAAAAAATAATAATAATCAACTACTCTTTTTTCCTCAGGCTAAACATGTGGTTAGACTCTCCAAAAGTATTTAGCAACTTTTCAGGCTGCAGCCCTATTTGCTTTAGCTGTAAGTTGATAAATGAATGAATGAAACCCCGCACAGCATATTGACTTGCATCTTCAGTTGAAGAGTGGCATATTTATACCATCCCACATTATATCAAGCCCCATGGCCTGGCAAAACTCCCCTGGGAAGGGACCGGTTTAAGCCCTTTGACTCCAATAAACTTTGGATCAGGCCTCAGTGGGCAAACTGTTCCCAGTGTCAGTTGTCAAAGGAATTGAACTTAACTCGTAACAAAAGCAGTTCCAAACAGAAAGCGGGGAAAGAGGTGCAAGCATGTTTGGCAACGTGGTGGCTACTGACAGACAAGGTTATTTGGGTAAAATGTGATATCCTTTATTAGACCATCTGGATAGTTGGGAAAACTGTTCTTTGCAAGCTTTCGGGCACAGCTGCCCTTCTTCAGGCACACTACGGGGGCAGTGGTGGTAGGAATTTCAAATCAGATTCTGGAAAACTGGCACAGTCGTGTCTCCTGCTGGTGCCTGACCCCTGTCCTGTTCTTTGGGTCTGACAAAGAGCAGAAAGATAGGATTTTTTTTATTCCATTTAGCAAGACCTATAGCAACTGGACATTTTCTCTGCTTGTCACGCCTTTAGGAAAAAGCTTCCAAGTGGTTATAAAATGGGAGCTCGGCTGTTTGATTGCACCAGGCACAGCAGGGTCCACAAGCAGGAAGAACAGCAGTGGAAGAAATGCTGGTCACAACCAAGAAGCTGAATGGAAAAAAAAGGCTTTTCCAGAGATACAGGAGCCTAGGATTTATTTAAATTGGCCAGTTGAAAGAAAAACAAAATTCTTCCTCTCTCTCTCTCTCTCATCCACTTCAGCTGGGGGTGAAAAAAAAAAGAGGTGGAGGAGCACAGAAGAAGACAAGTGGATTTTTCTTTTGCTTCTTTTGTTTTCTATTTAGATCCACATGAAATGAATGTCAAATCTGGGGTTTAAAAAAGATAGAACCAAACCAAACCCAGAACCCTGGGGTTTTTTCCTCCTTTTGACAATTTTCCACAGAAAATCATAAATTTCGACCACCCCAAGAACAGACCCACTGCCCACAGAGCAAAGTTGTGTAACCTTGAAACAAAGAGACCTCCAAACTACTGTACAAAGATGAAAGCAATAAAGTGTCCTAGCTGGATCCCATCCTGCTCAAATCTGCAAGATTAAACCCTGACCTCAGGGTAGATGTGACAGTACGGTACAGGGGAACCACACATCCCGAGCAGGAGGTCAAAGGAGTTGCAATCCTGTCATGCAACATTTTCTAAGACTAGGACAGATGGACATCAGATCAAAAGGGATGAAGCAAAGATTCACGTTTTCCCAATACAAAGGCACAAGAAAAAAGATAAGGCAGACTTGTCAAGGAAGGTCGCCTCCCCCTCCCCCCATGAATATGGGGGGGGAGTAGAAATTGTTGAAACTTCCCTGGGCATCATATGCCATCAAAACACGTGCAGTTGGATTGAGGCCACAGAAATTTCATTTTGAAAGGAAAACAAAAATACTCTAACAATATGAAAGCGTCCAACTTTGTCATTCTCCAAGTGAATCATTTTGTGTTTTAATTTTGAAATGACATGTTTCAAATGTTTTATTCTATGTTATATGTAAAATTTTAAAGGCTTCATTTGGAAAATTATACATATACATATATGCAAACTTTTGAAGGCTTCGTTAGGAATATAATATAGAATAAAAAATTTGGTTTGAGAATCTTGAAGTTATCCATTTTTGTTCCAAAAACCAAAGAGAGCCAAAATTTTAAAAATCTCTAAAACCTTCATGGAACAGAACTTTTGTCCTTTATGTAATGAATAAATACCACTAACAGGCAGAAGAACTACCACTAATGTTTTATCCTCTGGTACACAGAAGAGAGCAAAATGAATACACTGCTGCTATAGTAGCATGACTTTTTGCCTTAAGGAATCTGTTAAATTGAGAGCAAGGCTCTCCAAGGAATTAGATGTGTAGTTGCATATGCATAATTACATCAATTAAGCATACAATGTGCATTTTATTGCATTCCTCTTGTTTGAAACACTATGCCTAGAAATTTCTTCTCTTCTCTGTAGGTGCAGAAGGCAGCAGTACAGTTGCCTGATGCAGCTGGATTCTGGATATGGGCAGTAACCTAAGGAGGTTTCTAGTTCGGCGTGCAGCAGGTCTAGTGGTTCGTTCTTGTTGGCTGCTATAGCCGGATTAGTGGTGTTCAGAGGAAGAACAGCAGCCTCAATAGCAACAATACGCCACATGTGCCTTATGCTCATGGAGCTGGGTTGATAATGAGGAGCGCTATAACTCTCTCAATCAGAAGAATGAGGGGCACCTAGAGAATGATTATTCATGTGGGGAGCTGTTAAGCTTCAACCCAGCAGGGATTTTTTCCCACTCTAATCAAGAGTGTAGGCCAGCAATTAAAACCATAGTCAACAGCTGCTCCAGTACCATTGACAACCCTCAATCCTGCTGTGGCGCTGAAACATGTGTCCCATATTGCAATTAACAAGCCACTAGGAGCTTTTTTTCCAGAATGTCAAACTACAACAACGTTCAGAAAAACTACACCGGCTAGCTCTGTTTTCACAATTATAAAGACAAGCTAGAGCAAGCAAAAATGATAGCATACTTAACAAGAAATTGCTTTGGATCTCCTAAAGGGTTCAGATAACATCTTCATTTTATTGTTCCACCACAGTAATTTGCAAATATTTGCCTAGGATGATGCTAGCATTATGGAATTACTTAGATAAAACTCTGATAGATATCAGAGCCATAGCTGCTACTTCTACATGGCTACATTGCGTTGGACACTAAGGAGCTGTTGGCTCATTCACGGGCCAAGACAAAGTTGACATAGCTAGCATTTTTTTCTTGGCCATCCATGCGCAAGACATAGTGTGCAAAACTGCACTTCTACACTAAATTGACTGTGTTCCCCAAACTCCCGACCTCACTAGATGGGAAGTGAAAAGTTAAATTACAAAAAACAACAACTTTCACCAAAAGAGACAAAACCAATAGATCTTGACTGAGGCCAGAATACATCAGGAATATGCTATGCACAGGAGCTAGAGAATTTCTTTGACAGTAATTTCCTTGAACCATATATTCCTCAAATTGTCTAGTGTCCAGAAAGAAAGAAAACTGTCTAAAAAGAAAATCACAAACATGCTTTATGAAAAATAGCTTCTGTACCTTAGATGTGAACCACACACCAAACTGAGAAAGGCACCAGGCTCCTGGTGTCTCTAGCTACTTGCAAATCAGTAGCAGTCCAGGCCTGGTAAAGTTACTTATAACCAACCCGGGGGGAGGGAGAAGATCAGCATTTTTGCTTTCTTCATTTTAGCTTTTTGCTGCATATGGCAAGAAGCAGAGGATATGGCAAGATAGAGATCTAGGATGTACATCAAACCAGGTCTCATCATTCATGACTCTTCCGTCATCTAGGTGATAATAATTTTGCCGGGTAGGCACCAGATTCTAGCTTATTGTTACAGGGAAACCAGACCTGGTATCCCTGAGGCAACAGATTTCAGTCTTCCAGTATTACCGTTGTTCTTGCTAGCAAGACTGGTTTGAATGAAAACCAAGAAGCCCGAGCCAGCTGACCACAATGAGAAGAGGCTTCAGTGAAGTTGCCGTGGTTGCGAACAGGTAAAATGTATAACCACATACACAGTTTTCCATAGTAATAAACCTGTAAGATTATTTTGCAAGGATGCTGATATTAAAAGGAGCCATAGCAATTTGCTCAACACCTGTACAAGGAAATGCATTCTCCAGTGCATTAAAGAGCAGAGTAGGGACCTTGTTTTCAGAATCAAGTGCTTGCTCATAAATGTTACTGTATTTGCCTGCATAAATTAGGTAGCCCCATATGCAAATTAATTGGTATGCATATGACTGACACTCTGCACATGCAGGCTCACAAATCACGTGCATAAACGAGACACTCTTTTCCAGTTGCACGTGTACAATTGGGCAATTAGATCCGACTCTAAATAACAGTTTTTTTCACTTTTCCAAAGGAAACTAGAGAACATGTGCCATCCAGAGGGAACATCTTACCTAACTCTTCTTCTCTTCTTCCTCCAGTGCCTTCTACATGGGTCACCACCGCATTTACAAGTAAACAGCGTGGCAGGTTAGCTTTGAATGAGGATGCAGGCTCCCTTCTGAGCCATGATATCTCTTGAACAAAACTGACTATTATACCAGGGCTTGATTTTTCACACTGCACCACAATGGTACTCACTGCGTTTTCCAGGCAGTAGTTTCATATGGTCGGTTTGTTTGTGCTCAGAGCCGCTCTGAACAATTCCAGTTTTTCTGGACCTGCTGCATTTTTCTACATTTTGCAAACAGGCTTAAAAAAAAAAAAAAAAAAAGATCAGCAGCTATTAAAACCCTCAGGGCCTGGGGCAGGCTAAGCTGTTCCTGGCCCAATGTGGTTGTGAGGGGCTTCCTGTTTCTCATGTGGACATATCACTTTCTCTACTTCCCGCCATTGGGGCCCGAGGACTTTCATGTTTAACTGGTTTCCTAAAATTAACTACAGCCTTTAGGTTGCTCCTATACTGAAATATCCTTACATCAATCTACACCAATAATCCTCGCTGTTGTCTTTTGCTCGCCTTGCTCCTGACAGGTGGCATGACTCCACTAAGACTAGCAAACTTGACTGGCAATAGGGGTAGTGGGTGTTATAACTGTCCAGACACAAAGAGCTAAATGTATGTTCTTCTTACCCGATTCATTAATTTCAGCTTAACCCCCCACCCCCCCTAAAAAAACCAAACCAAAAAAAACACATGCAAAACCACAGACACTTTGCCACTTGTGTTTGCCCCATCCACATAATACCAACTGTTGAGACCTCCACCTTTAGCCACTATTCTTGCCACTTTCCCATACATGTTGACTCGCTCCAGTGGTTCTGCATTTGCCAGTACGTCAGGTTCAAGGTGCTGCTTCTCATTCACAGCCTTCCTGGTTCATCCCCTCCCTATTTGTTCCCATCTTTGAGCACATCACTCCTATTCTTGCTGTTGTACCACTAATCCCAGCTAGGCAGTGATGCAACTAGGGCTAGCCAAGTGGGGCAGGTGCCGTGGGTGCTACTGGGGGCAGGGAGAGAGAACAGAAAAAAAAAAAAATGGCTATTGAACATTTGCAGTCTTGCAGCATGATGGCAACCAGAAGCTGCCCTATATTGTTACTCTCTGCAAGTGCGTCACTAATTTTTTTTGCTTCTCCCATAACCACTTTCACGATGTCTTCCCCACTGCCCTCTCTGTATATCTCGTCTTCTCCATGAAGATACTCACCTTCTCCTCCACAAGTCCCAAATTAGCTCCACAAGCATGTGTGACCACTGAGCTGCTTAGTTACTCCCTTTCCTGCTATCGTTTGCCTCAGTTACATGTTGCTTTAAGATGGGTCACGATCACGTGCTTCTATCCCCATGGACAGTAGCCATTCAAAAGCCAAGTCTTCCCTACCACGTTCATTGGGTTTAGCATACCGTGGCACCAATGGCTGGTTCTAGATTTAAAGTACGCATCTTAATCTTGAATCTTCCTAAAAAAGTATTCGAATTTGCAAAGCAGACGCCTAGTATATGTAAACCACCAACTAGAAAGAAGGGTTATGGAATCGCCATCCAGGGAAGTTTACACACAGGTTCAGCAATACTTTCCTGAACGGCTTAGACAGGGAGGATCCTGCCTTGAGCAGAGGTTTAGACTAGATCTCCAATTCTCAGCCAGAGTGCTATGGGATCCCAGGGTGCTTTGAGTATGTTTCAGGGGTGCTGCGGGGTGCCACGCAATGTTAACACTGTTAGGTGTACAAGCAGGATTCACAAGATAAATCCAGAGATTTTAAATAGGAATTGATAGTGTTACACATATTCTGACCTGTTGTGGTCTTTTCAACAGAAGAATTGCTCTGTTATTTTTCTGTCGTCAAAAATCAAGTGAAAGCTAAGAGCTGACATTTTCTGAGGGGTGCCTTGAGCCTCAAAGGTTGAGAACCAGTCGGATGTCCTCAGAAAAATAAGGCTAGAAGGGACTTAAGGTTTTGCAGAAGTGGGGGAGCGAAGTGTATTGCACTTAAACACCGACTTCTCCGATGTCTGGAAAAAGAACTTCAAAGATTTGCTTCTGAAATTACTGGATGGAAGATGCATACCCCGAGAACAGCATAACAGTAGGCTAAGAAAGGAAGAAGCAGCATTCACAAGCGTTCCCTGCAACTGTGTTTGCCCATGATATGGGGTGATCGGTGTAAACAGTCAGAGGAGGTGCTATCTCTCAAGCCAACTTGGTTTTCTTCACCACTCTTAGAAAATCAAAAGTTGCAGTGTCCACCTCCATGTGTCTTTTTACTCTGTTGCTCCTTACACAAAAAACAATTTGTCGGCTTCAGAGGTTTAATGCAGACAGCACGTGGCAAAGAAATGCAGCCTCCAGCACACCACACAGCGCGCTCACTCTCCTAACCTAATCTGATATCAACAACTCAGGCAGGGCCCTTAGCCTTTGGACCATGCTTTCAATCCAGGTCCAGAACCACCCAGGTTTTTTAGCCTTCGGAGCACACTGCAAGCCGTACCCTTTTTCAGCCTTGCTCATGATCAGCTGACTCCTGGAAAAAACGGTACAGTGGTGTAGGAGTCTATTCTTGTTAGAGGAGAATTGTATCTCTGCATAAATACTTAAGGGAAGGGAATTGGTAGCTCTCAGCATCTCACTGAGTTTTATTTGATCTAAAATACTTGATAGATCCACTTACGTATTAGCTTATTTTAAAAAAATTAATGGTCAGTGGTGGTGAGCGCTAACTGGGTGCTCTTTTATTATACGAATGCAAGTAGAGCCTGATGATCATTTTGAGCTTTCACTCTCACAAAAAGCACTCTCATTTTACTTGCTCTCTGCCTTGCACACTGTGATATAACCCAAAGACATGATGTGCCTGTGCGCACGCTCAGAAATGTGTAACCTAGTTTGCATATTCTGCTACCACAACAGCATGAATAGTTGTGCTAAGAACTGCAGGTGCGAGAATGAAGGTGAGTCAAGTTTTAATGGTACCAATTGAGGTAGCTGCATGTATTAGTTATAGACATGTACTAGTTATAGTCATGTCTATAACTTCCTTTCCAGCTGTATCCTTATATAGAGCAGGTTTTGTGCACGCTGACATTTTTAGGAGGGTTGGCAGGATATAAATGGATTTCAAAACCTACACAAGATGAGGTACCATCTTCAGCAGTGATCCAAAAATATACTGAAATCATTTACAGCTCAGATTTGTAATTTCTCCCTCCCCTAGTCAGCTTCATGCATTCACTAGAACCCACTGTGAGCATTGCCTTCTGCACTTTGATGTGCACACACACACACACTCTTTCCACTCACAGCTGTCACTACCGTGCAGATGTCATAAAGTACCTAAAGGCACAATATAGCTATCTTATCTCTATCACACCCAAACACATCCAAAAGCAGATGCAGAACAACATGTGCACCCTGCAGTAGGTATAGGAGAGATGTGTGGAATAAAGAGACAGGACAGAGAATTGGATTTGGGATTCCCTGGAGTCTGAGAACTGGGATCTTTGTTCGCTCTCAAAATTAAAGCTGAGAAGACGCAGGGCTTTACCATAGACAGGATCTATTTTGCAGGTTGCTAAGAGCGTTTCTTTTCCTCCCCAACTTTGTTTTGAGGCAGCTGGTCAGTGGTAATGGACCTAGCAAAACGTGGTAATGGACCTAGCAAAACGTATGCAAACTGGCTGCAAATACTGGCAATCCCAGTTGTTCCAACTTGGTGTGCAAAAGCAACGCAAAAGTATGCACCACAGTAAATGCGTCCAAAATCATGTCTAAACAATTTCATGCAAGCAAGAGGATTAATACACAGTAGGCACTACAGGAACTCACACAGGTAGAATCGAACTAACTTCAGCCTGTGAATGGACCGGTGGATTATCTAACCTGCTTTTAAGTGTGAGCTGCAAAACCCCGCTCAAGCTTTGTGCTACAGCTACGTGCTAAAAGTACCCATGGTTGGCATTTGGAAGTTAGTTTGGGTACATTTACATCATGTGCAATAACTGCAGCACAGATGTATCCCATGTGCTGACTTCACTGGATGGCATGCGCAAGATTCGGAGAACTTGGGTGCAAACATTTTCTCAAAAAAACCTGTTCTGTGTAGCACCTGTCACTGCAATAGCAGAGCCTTGAGGATTTGCTGTCCCAGCACCCTCTCAATCACCATCCATCTGCATTGCAGATGTTGTAGAATTTCCTAGTCTTCTTTTCAACTTTGTTATAAACTCAAATTCTCCTATTTCAAAGAGAATTGAAGGGGGGGGGGGAATAAAACCCTATTGTTCCACTGCCAAACTGTAAAAGCTTTCAGGGCACCAAAGTGACATTCCTTTTCACCCAGTGCTCTTAGAGACATTTTGAAACCACCAGCCAAAAATTATCCAAGTTCATACCTGTGGAGGAATGTCCAACAGTAGCATGTTGTGCTGCGGTACAACAGCTGATGTAAGAAACCGATGCCAGATCCGAGCAACTTTTAAGCAAGAAACAAAATTAAAGCCGAACAAAGCCTCTTGCTTATTATACTACAGTATTTCTTTTTCCTTTCTAAAAGCTTGCTAATTTTTGACCTAGAGGATGGACTGGTTGTTTGAGATATAATTGGAAAAGAAAACATAGTTAGTACTGTCAGTGCAACATCCAAAGAGCCCTTATTCAAAAGTCACTGAATTGTTGTCATTTTACATAGAGGAGCTGCTTCCAGCAGGGAGTACTTAATTTTTTTTTTAATTGTTAAATTAGTCACTATATACTAGAGTTGGCTGAAACTAGCTTTTTTTCTCCCCAGATAAGTGATTTTAAAGTATTTTAAAAATCCAGTATTGTCCAATATATGAAGTCCCTTCCAGCCCTAAACTTCTGTGAACGTTTCATAAAACTTTTCACTTAGCTACTATTTTGAAAGGAAGTGGGTTTTTTTCTCTCTCCCTACTAAGAGAAAAAGCAGTCAAAAGGAGCAAAAAAGTAAACACCAATGGGGGAAGTAAGGAAGCTTCCAGACACTGAAAACAAGCAAAGAAACAAAAATCTTCCATTCACAAAATGAGAAGAAGACGTTAACAAGTTTTAAGGGAGAATTTTCCCCACAGTCTCCCAATGACAGTTTTCTATTATTCCTCACCCCCACCAAAAAAAGGTTTTTTATTTTTATTTTTAAAAAAATAGACTGTCGAAAGGTGAAATTTTACCCCCCCAAAAATCATTTTCTACAAAGAGTTCTAGCTAAAAATCCTTATAATACAATCAGCTGGTTGTACACAGATTGCATTGTTATCTGACAAATCCCCTCAATTCCAAGGGAGGCATAAGGACAGGATCATCCCGTGGCACTGTTAGGAGCCCAGCATGATGCAGAAGAGAGCGCGCAGGATGGAGAGTTAGAGGCTGTAGGCTCCATGTCTGTCTCCAGTGCCAATTTCCTGACTTCCTTGGCTATGTAATGTCTGTGCCTCATTTTCCTTAGCTGTATAAGGAGCCAACTATGTGCTTCTGCTTTTCTTAAGTGCTTTGAGATCCTCAGAAGAAAGTCTGCATGCAACAGCCCATCATACCAGTACAATGATCATTTGGGGTTTGACCTTGTACCCACTAAAGTTAATGGCAGACCTCCCATCTGGATCTACCGTGCAAGACAAACCCACGAGAGCATTCTTCTTTATCCTTCCCTCCACTTGCCAGCTAAAAGAAAACCAAAGCTGGGGCACCAGTGACCCCCCTACCTATTGCTCTCTTTTTAGTGCACCTTTATGAACAATTTCCTTGGGGTAGAGATTAACATTTCAGAGACACATTTCTGCTGCGACTCACACATGCCTTTTGGAGGCAAGACCAAAACTACTGTTCACATCCTACACTCTGCTACTTCCAATGTTTTCTGTCCTTGGTTTAGTGACATTGATAGCTATATTTTGGATGCCAAAGGGGATGGCTGTCCTTCTGGGGAGACATAAATGTGAAGTGGCACACAGGACATGATTGACACCGCATGTAAGTTCTTATTCTGTCAGTGCTTTAGAACATTGTTAGTTGTCAAACCCAACCCCGCCTGCCACGGCTTTGCCACGATTCTACTTGATGCCCAACGTCTATCGGGCTTTTCATCTGTTCCTGAGGACAGCTGCTTATGAACTCCAGTCTCAGAAGTATACATATACCTTCTGCGTAGCCTGAAGTCATGCAGTCTCTTGAAAAGTTTATTTGCCATGTAGAGGATACATCAGAATGATTTTCACTTCTTAAGAGTTACAACAGAAGAAGGCTTCCTAAATTGATACTGATATCAGATTGATAATTTTAAAATTGTCTTAATTAGGCTTAGGATAAATTTAAAAAAAAAAAAAAGATTTCTGCTAGGCACGGACAAAACTGGCAAATTTCAAATCTACAGTGGAACTTTCTCAAGATTTGAGCAAGCTGAAATTCAAGGTTTTTGCCAACGTTTGAACTGTCATACCAAAATCCACCAGATGGTCCAGATAGTCATCCTATAGTATCAAGCCCCACTACAATAGACAGCTCTCAAATAAACCATCTGAAAGGTAAGTTTCTTCTTTCCTCCATTAGCCAATGGGGTATCTGAAGCATGAGGATTTATGTCACTTCCAAAATACATTTGTTTGGGTTTTTTAAACTTACTGTAACAAATTTGAATACTCTCATTATCCAGAGAGATCACTGGAGAGATAAGGCTCACAGGCAGGGATCTGTCTCCGATTCATGCAGATCAGCAAATAAAAGTTTTTCTTTTGTGATAGAAGATTTATTTTTGTGCTTATGGCATAGTCAGATCTTGCCAGGACTTCCGCTTATTACGATTAGCACTGTGGAGCTAACAGGGCCATCCACAGGAGGCAACGTGTACAATCAGCCCTCAATACATAATTTTTGCATGCAATCCATCAACTCATCTGCCAGCATTTTGCATGATAAGGTTGTTTTTAAGAAACTAAATTAGTTTTTCCCACGGGGTCTATTTTGCACCAAGATGTTGACAGAAAATTCTAGCAAGGTGTTTTAAGCAAGAGAGGCCAGATTCTCAGCTACTGAAAAGTGACTCCAGTGCAGTTAATGGAGCAATGCCAGTTTGCACCATTGGAAAACCTGCCCCAACGTGTTTAAAAAAAAAAAAAAAGTCTGCCATTAGATAATGGCCCTAAGACAGCAGGGAAGAACAAAGAGAACACAGCAAGGAGAAGACTCTACTTTTTCTCATGGGAGTAGTACATTTGCAATTCATACCTTGCAGGAAATTCTGGCCACAGAGATTCTAATGGAGTTTGTTCTGAGAAGCATTTAACTTCTCAGCATTTTGCAAGCCATTATTTTATGCTTCAAGGCCTGAACCTTCTTCCATTTTAAAAGTCAGCAAGACTTTTTTTCCCACTGAAGTAGAGTGGAAGAGCAGCCAATTCTCAAATCCCATGCATTTGATATTTAACACTTTTTGCAAACGTCAAAGGTTGTTTTGTGTTGTAATTTGAGCAAATAGGAACCACCAGTTCCACTGTGACTTTTGCTCATTTTTTAAATAAAATGAAACTGAATAGAAATGTGTTAAATGAAGCATGATTGGGAACTTTTTTTGCATCATTATCCTTCCTTGACAACCTGGTTACTTTGGATTTATTTTTCCCTCAACAAGTAACAGATGTTGTCACAGTAGGCTAGTCTACATGTGCATTAAGGCATTTTTTATAATGCACATTACATTTAGTACCTCCAACGTGAAGCACTAAAGAATTGCGCATTAGGCTGCCTTAATGTGCAGTAACAAATTTGCACAGTATTTAAGTGACGCTATTTTACTGACAATTAATGTAATCGTACATTTTTTTACGTGACACTTTCATGCACAGTAGCCTATTTTACTGTGCATTAAAGTGCACATGTAGACGCGCCCAGTAATAACCCAATTAGTCTTTTGGTCCTAACTCATCAGTTAATGTCTATGGTCATTTCACTTTCCTTAACTTTGTTAGCAGCATCTCTGAAAGAAAAAGAAAAAACTGAACAAAAAACCCACAAACAAAAATCTGGTCCCCATATGTCTCAAGTCAGAACTCACCCCGATTCACATCAAGTTCAGTGGAACAACTCACATCAATTTAAATGAGTTGGATCAGCCCCTCAACCTTCAGATCTATTCCCAAGCTATAAAAAAGCAGAAGGGAGCACCTTCTCCGCACCCAGTGTTCTTTACCAACACTGTGGAATATACATTCGCTCGTGGTAGGAGATCAGGAGCAAACAAAACCGTCTTTAAATTAAATTGACAAGAGAGATCTACTGTACTGAGCTTTTTCAATTGGAATCAAAATGCACATCTAGCAAGACTGTCACTCAGAGAGGACTCTCTTTGTAGCAGCACGAACTGAAGCATGCATACTCCACACTGAACAGTACATGTAATGTAAACAGTCAGGATGTCTTCATGCATGGATTGCAATGAGGAGTCTGAAAGTTTTCAAGGTAACACAGCTCATCAGGCCGCAGAACAACCTTTGATGGCTGCTGACCTTGTAACTGTGTCACATCCAGAGCTTTACTATACAGAACAGTATCAAATATCCATATTACTACAGATTTTCAGTTTTTTAACCAGTAGCCCATTCGCTATGATAGCATCCCCTCCCAGGTTCAAGTTGAGGAACACAAAACAGCAGGTTAAATTCATCTTCCTGAACACTTCATTTCCAAAAGGTGGAAGAACACAGACACTGAGTGAATAACTCAGAATCATCTCAACTTCATTCCGCTCATGGATGTTCCACAAATAAATGTCTATTTATTTCTTTTTGATGAGCAAAGAGAAGCTCATGTTCGTGCAGCCCCCAGAAGCCAGCCTAGGTAGGAACTGTCACTCTGTTCAGGGAGAAAGTGGATGGCAAATAACTAGAACAAGCCTTTAACCAGAATGAAGGCTACTTTCCCCTATTTTTCTGAGACTGAAAACTACAGTGGAGCTATCCTGGCCAGAGGAGCAGAGTATGATGATTAGCCCCTTACTCTCCTGCTCCTTGGCCTGACCGACACACTTGCCCTTTGCAAATTTATTCTGCTATGAGTCATGGGTTGATGAAGGTTAAATATCTGCATAGTTGATATTCAAGTGATTGGAAAGATAAGTTACACAGTCTTTCCACATGCTGATTGGATGAGAAAGCATGTGTGCGTGCGCGCGTGTGTGTTTAATTAAGGTAGTTAATATTAAGGGGGTCAGCAGAAATAAATATCAACAAGATGCAACAGTCTTAGCACCATCTGCATACTTTTTCTGTTGAAATATTTTGCAAGTCAGGGCAGGGACTAAATCTTCTCTGTAAGTTTAGAAAGTAGCTTTGCATGAGGAGTACTCCTGCAGTGCAAATTTAAAATTTGTAACTGCGTACAAAAAGGAAAGACAACTCTGTTAAAAGGACCATTAAGATTGCAAAGTTCAAGCACTCAAATGGCAGGAAATGACTGAACCACAAGTTGCTTAAGCAGCTTTACCTGCATTTTATCTTGTACTATATTTATATTTTAGGATATTATGATTCCACATTACTTTCTTTCCTCCCATAGAAGCCCTGCCTCATTCTGTGAACGGAGAAAGTGCTCAGTAAATGGGAATCCTCAACATTCAGGGTGGCAACTTTGCTACATACCGTCCAAAGCCTTCACTGAATGCACAGCTAGTCATTTCACCATGCGCTTTTCCATGGCCCTTATCACGGTTGGATCCAAGTACTTCACAAACATTCCTGGGTGGGGCTGTCTTCACAACACCCCATAAGGCGACGTGGTACTGTATGGTTGGGAAGAAAGAGGATCAGAGAGACAGCAACGGCAGAATTGCCAACTGGCTACTACTTGTGAATGCAACATCCCAGCCACATGTCTGTCCAAACTGCCTTGGAAAATTTCCAAGGATGGAGACTCTACAACTGTTCTTGGTTGCCTGTTCCATTTCTTCATTATCCTCACAGTTGGAAAGCTCCTCCTAATTTCCAACCTAAAATTTCTTGTGTTGTAGTTTGGGGCCATTGCACCTAGTCCCTATGGGCCACACAGAATAAGCCCACCTCCATTCTCCTTATAATTGCCCTTCAGACATTTGAAGCCTGATCAATCCACCCTCAGTCTTCTCTTCTCCCAGCTAAATAACCTAGCGCTGAGACTCAGAGCATAACAAGAAGTTTTTCCATCCTGGGCAGCTGTAGTGGCTGGGCTGACAGCAGCCACCACCTCCCATCTTTGTCACCCACTTAGTCAATGCCCTGCTCTCTCATCCCTAGTTATGTTACTGCTGAGACTCAAGAACTCCCCAAACAACCAAAACAACCAAACAAAAAAAGCCAAACCCAGCATTAAATCCAGTCCTTCCTTTTCTAATCTGAGTGAGGTAAAGATCCTGACTCAGAGTTACTGAAATCCTTAGCAAACCTGTCACTGAGTCAGCAACCTTGGATCAGGACACGGATTGACCAACCTGATAGTGACTGTGCTCATCTGGGATTCTGCCAATTGATTTAATAAATTAAAATGCATCTGTTCAGACCACCCCAAGCTGTTTCCTTGGAACCTGACAGGTGACGGATTGAAAATAATAAATGCAAAAGAGAAAAATTTTAACTAGCTCAGGTCTCAGGCGAGTCATCTCCGAGTCTCTCTCTCGAGTTCCTTGCCAAGCTATAAGTTGGACTTCTCAGCACAGCTGGAAGTATTATCTCAACACAATGCAGCTTGCACCAGGAGGAATGCTCACGGTACTATCTTCCATTCTCAGCAATTTTTGTAATTTCTGGTAAATCCAAACACTCTATAAACAGTTGTAGCGATGACTAATCACAAGCAGGCATGTAGTCACAGCTGCCTCGCTATTTATTTCTTGTCTAAACCTAACTATATATAACTTAAGCACCTTCATACAAGTGGAATAATGAATACAGTCCAAATACAGGCAGAAATCCAACCCAACCATCACAGCCCTCTT
>NW_017729009.1:20267072-20293160 GCF_001723915.1 Gavialis gangeticus
CAAATACAGGCAGAAATCCAACCCAACCATCACAGCCCTCTTTTAAATCCTCCATCTTTCAACAGTACTAGCTGCTAGAGCTCTTACTATTGTATAACAAGAATGCAACAGAAGAGTGGACGAGGAGAAGCTGGCATAGTTACCTTATCTACAGCTTTCACCCAGCTCTTTATTTTCTTAAACTGAGCACATTTAGGTTTATCACGAATTCTTTCCTCATACAGAGTTATAGCTACAACATGCTGTTACGTGGCGGATAAACCCTCTGCTCTAACAGGCTTGGGCAGAGCTAAAGCAGAGGTGTGAGGGGTTGGGAGCTGGGTGTAGGGATCACTACTGCCAGCCTGGATTTGGATCCAAGTTTCACTTCTGTAATACAATAGACAACATCTATGGCAAACAAAGGGAGCTTTTCTGCAGAGCACATTGGAGGATCTCAGGCTTGGGCACTTAGGTTTTACTTACACATGCAAATTGCCCTTGGTTAACTGTGGTCTGAAACAGATTTAATTCGACTGATATACAGGGCTGGATGCATCCTCCAGTGCAATCCTCCCCAAGCATTCAAAAAATCACAGTTCACACCAAGAAAACACTCCAGGAGTGTTTGTATGCTAACTATGAGATTTTATAAAATCCATTTCAAGGTGTTGGGGTTACTTACCATCTCACGTTTGTGACCATGACGCACTTGGTCACTTTTTCAAAGTTGGCCTTTCCATTTTCATGGCAAATTTGCATCTTCCTAACTGAAACACGGAAACTTCATCACATGCCTTCAGGGCCTGGGGCTTTTAAACACGTACACAAGCAGGACAAATCTCATGATAACAGTAATAAAGGGGAGCAACTCCTTCTTACCCAAGTTCAACCAAATGTAAATTGATGAGCAATAAGAATATAGAACAGAAGAATTGCCATTTATTGGGTCAGACCGTTGATCCATCTTGCCCAGTATCCTATGTCACATAGTGGAAGAGAGCAGATACTAAAAGAGAGAGTGAACTGGGTATGACCAGGGCTTTCCCTGGTGAAAATGTTTGAAAATTGGATTCTTCAGTCTTTTTCTGCTCTTCAGTTTATTTTGGCAGGTAAAAATCCCGGACGCCTGAGAAAGCTTCCGTCAAAGGGGAACGTCCATGCTACTATATAACCAAAGGTTAATTCACTCTCAACTCTTTATTCTAGGCTGCGATTTAGGTAGAAGTGGATGGCTTTGCATTTTATTGGATCAGATGCTAAACAACAAGCAAGGTTGTAATAAAACTATGAGAGGGGGAAGGAGGAACAACATATATCCATCCCTCAATTTGTTTCTTTCAGTGGGTTCCCAGTAGCGTCAGGCAGGACTGAGCCACCTCTGCTATCTGCACCCTGGGCCAAAAGCATGCACTGGTTCACGTGGCATTTCTGGCAAGATCCTGTTATTAGACTAATGCTGACTGACATTATGAAATTGCTGCATCATGGATGTCTCCATATAGATCAAATATCCATTTGCTGACAGCGCTATGCTATGAATCTCCCATACCAGGAACAGGGTCATCAGAACGCAATTGCTTCCATACAAGGGGATGCCATGTTTGCCTGATAGGGCCAGGATTCAGCACATGGAAAAACCCCAAACTGGAAGCAAATTAATCAAATGTAAGGCTGGACTTTAACAGCCACAGTTTTGGAGAGGCTCTAAGTAAATTCCAAAGGCCTCTCTGTTTAAAATAAAACCTGAGTGACCTGGTCTATGGCCTCCCCCGTTCCTTGTCGACTGTTCATAAGGATTAGAGATGTCCAATAATGAACAAGGACTGCCACTTCTCTCCATGAAGCATCCTGCCTGAAATAAAATCACTGGCATCTATGAATAGCAAGACTGCCACAGAAATTGGTGTCATGCGAGAGGTTTGCACAGAGAACAACTAAAAGGTAGGTTGCTTTAGTAGTACAGCCTCAAGTATCCAACCAAAACTATAGACATTCAACAGTCCTGGGCTGATATCGCTGGCTGGACTAGCAACATTTTTCATTTTTATCTTGGAAAAGAATATGCCATGGTCAGAGAATAGCCATGAAGGGCAGAGGGAAACTCTGGTAGAGCAGGGGCTGCTGCTTTAAGAACAGAAACTGGGGAGCCCTGGCTATTGGTGGCCCTAGGCAAGGCTCTCTAGGAAGAAACTGCATGTGAATTAGAGTGTCTGCAAGTTACCTTGGGTTCAAAGTCAGCTAAAGGCCTGATCCTGCAAGTCACAGAGCTCTTTCAAATCCCGTGGACTTCAGTGAGAGCAAGAAAGCTCAACACCAGGTAGGATTAGGCCCTCTACCAAGTTCACACCTAATAGCTTCCCAGGGGACACTTAACTGTGCCAGTGATTTGACAACTTCTATTTTTTTATAGCTTCAAGCGCCACTCATTTACCATCACACCTTGGAGCTCCCCGGTGTCGTCTCTCATGCATCAGTTTATCCTCTCTTGAAACATCACTAGCTCCAATTTTGGAAGCTTGTGAAGTCAATCCAGTTCCTGGTTCCAAGGGTAAGACTTTCAAACATTCTGGCTTGCCACAGTCTGTTTATCAGACCTAATGAAGACATTTATGGGTTGATAAACTGCTCGTACTTCTGTCTGGGTAAGGAAGTCAAACTATTATATAAGTACCATTCATCCCTAGAGCAATGAAACACTGCTGCATTTCCCAGTAAATTGGCACCGGAGAGTTTTCTGCATACATATTTAATCCATTTTACTCCAAATTTAGGGATTTCTACAGCACCCAACACCTTTCTGTTTAGCTCTTTCAGCTCCTTAGATGGTAGGAAAAAACTCTTCCTCTTCCCCAATATATTTTCAGCCTGTATACGGCTCACACAACCAAGTTCACGAAAAGGTTTCAGTGTATGTTGGGGTTTGGTAGGCAGGCATCCTGGTGAATTGAAGTTCACAGCCTTGTAGCTCTCATTTGATTAAAGGATTGATATATGGCTCAAATTCTTAAACATAGTCAAAGACACATCCTCCTAAAAAGACACATCTTTAATAAGGTTCATACAGCACAGCCTGTCCTAGCTGTTTATTAAATGCACCACTTTTGCCATCCACCATATGTTAATTTTTTGTCCTACGCAATAAGACCTGATGGGGCATGTTTTACAGGTTCATTACAACGCCCCACCAGAGTGTTGCAAGGCATGAGACCAAAGTCTGAATGCCATGAGCTAGCTGCCTGAGTCATTTATTAATGACTCCATTAAACACTCCCTGGAGCACTCAATTGCAATTATCTAGGTTTCTTTTTAAAGTGTTTTCTTCAGCTTTCACTTCCACCATGGAAAATATTCTTAGAGAGGTGTAACAGTGCCCTTGCATGGGTGACCTGGAAGAGACAGAAGCTAGAAACTGTGACCTAAAAACATTAGCCTTTGCCCAAGCTAAAGGCTTGGCTCCTTTAGCTTGAAGGCAGCCATCCACATAAACCTCTCTACCTTGCCCCCCGTAGCGGACATGCCAAGTCCCACACTGGTTGCTCAAGAACAAGGAAGCAGGTTAAATGCGACTCGGTTTGTAGCAATCCCTTCTGTTCCTTCCAGTAGCTATTTCCTCAGCATGACACTCCCAAAGCTTTACCATCACTACTGGCATAAGATGGAAAGTATTTAGCATATGGTAGCATTAAACCTTCACCTTGTCTGGGAGAATCACCCTTTCTTTCCCTTACTTCACCGAGGCCACCATTCCCTCAGATGGGCTCGCAGGTCCATCTCCATTGCCACTGAGCCAGCTGCCTTGTATCCCCGAGCAGGGTTGGCCTGAAATACCTAATTTTTTGCTGCCTGGGAAGACCATCAGCACTGTTCGGAAATGACAAAGGTAGAAGGAAAACTCTGAGGCCTCTAAAAGCATTCCCAACGATTTACCCTGTTGCTGCAGAAATAGGAAATGTCAATCTCCATCTTTGAGACTGGACCCGTCTCTGCAACAGAGGCATAAGAAGCTGGCAGTGGAGAATGCTGAATGGATGACAGTTTTTGGCAGCAGTTTCAGCTGTCTTGCTGAGTTTTTCAGATTAATCAGCCCCTTTGGAACAGTGAACAGATCATTAGAATAACCCTCCACGCTGAGATCTTTGCAGTGGAAAAAAGTCACCACAAACTGGGACAGTGACATTAAAGAGAGAAAAGAAAGAGAGAGAGAGAAAATCAACCCCGTAACAGGAGCAAGAACTGAGCTGCTCAAAGGGCCCATGCCAAGACAGTGTCTAACTCCAATGGTATGGTTGTAGCATCATTCCAGTGCAGGTGCTAGTGTCCCGAGGTCTGCGGGTCCTCTTTGTTATTTGTTTTGTTCAACACATTCATTTCTGAAAGGCTTGTTCCCACCTCTCCTCCCATTTACTTCGTCCCTGCATTGCATGCTTTGCTACATAGTTTTCTGCATCTTCTTGCTGTGAAGAGGTCAAAAAGAAAAGGGAGGATCCTCTGCAAGCAACAATGCTGTTCCTGTACTATTGAAAATAATGCACAGCTGCTCAATTTGCATGGCTGCAAGCACCTTTCTCTTTGCTCTGTAATTTGGAGGGTCTAGAAGAATCCAACAGTTTGTAATGTTCTTAAAATCAATTCACTATCCTGAGATTCAGGAATTCCAGCTGTCTGTCTCTCCTCTGTTATGAACGAGTGAAAAAAATTCAGATTCAGAAACTTACACCTAGCCCCACCTCCAAATTCCCCTCTGGCTTCAGTTTAAATACCTTTGTTGCCGGACTTTACTATTGCTATTTGTTCCCTCTGCAAAAAATGTGGCTGCATTTCTGAAGTCAGGAATGTATAGGCCATGTCTACATGGCCCCAGAGCTAGCCCATTGAGTAGGTGGCTCAGATACTCACTTGCAGTCTCAAATCACTCTGGTATTTTGCCCGTGTAGCTGTTTACACCTGCAACAACGAATGTGCAACCAGCATTTGGTACGTGCAAACCCCTTCCTTGGGTGACCATCCAGGGCAGTTGGATACCCAACCAACCAATTTGTTTTGTGTGCACCAGTGTGCCCCAGTAGCTGCCTACAAGCATAGAAGGGGTGCGTGGTTACCTTGCAGGCAAACTCGATGGGTTTGTTGGGGTCATCCAATAAGCTAGGACCATCAGGATGCTCTGGGCTTCGTCTAACTCCACTGACTCACCCTGGGTCCACATTACCAAGTCCTTCAGCTGCATACTGGCTAAGTTATCGATAGGGCCTGGTTTAAATCATGGACCCAGCTCATGAATATAGCGGTCCAATCGTAGCAGGGGCTGCCATTTTCACGGCATCCCCCCTACCATGCCCCAACTGGCTGAGGGGGTAGGTTAGGGCCCCCAGTGTCAGGCTATGGGCAGGGATCAGGAGTGCCCAGCAGGTGGGGAAATAAAGGGTTGCAAGGTAGGTGGGGGGGCTGGAGCATTGGTGGCATCACTTGCACGTAGGGGGACACTGCCCCTCAGCCTTGCCTGCCACTGCCCCCACCCCTACTCCCAGCTCCGTTCCCACCAGGGCAGCACCAAACATTTCCCTCCTGCTGCCCCCCTGGCCCTGCCCAGTGACACACCACGACTGCTGCCACTGTTGCAATGAAATGCCATGGACACTCCCCAGCAAGTGGCCATATCATGGCATTTCATTGCAAAATCGCATTTTTCATCAAAATCACTTAATTTTGTGATGGTCACAAAAACTGAAAAAAATCACTATTTAAACCAGACTAGGCAGAAATCGAGGCTTTGCCCCTGTGGTAGGGATACATATATAGGCATCTTCTTGCCATCTTAGTTACATCAGCGCCGGCATAACTGCAGGTTGATACTAGTGTATGAACAAGTGCACTATTTCCACCAGGGGTGTAGGTTGTGGCCATGTTGGTGCACAGACACAAGCAGACAAGGTTCTTTGGGTAAGTGTGGTATTTTTTATTAGACCAACTATATCCACCAGTGGTCACACAGGGCCTGCTTCTGCCTCAAGATGCATCTGTTGCACTGAGCCGCCTCACCAAGGTACAGCATTCACCTAGGGGACTGTCTTATTTGTTGCCAGAGGAAAGAACCTGGACTGGGTGGTTCAGATAAAATGTGCCAATGATTCTAGTATAATGCCAGCTGAGATGTATTCATCACAAGCAGTTTTCATAACAATAGCCTGGAGAGCACCCATGAGAGAAAAGATGACTCAGTCTTGTACAGACACTTTGCACATCCAGACATTTTTGCCTCCATGAGAAACTGCTGCACATAACAGAAGTGACCTCTGACTTTTCTGCATCTCTGCTCTCTACTGCCATGAACAAGAATATCCTTTAAGAGAGGCTGTCGCCTTAAATCTGCCCTAGTTTTGAATTTTCTTTTAAAAGAAAAATCCTTTCTAAAAGCTTAAAACCAAGAGAACTGGAGAAAATTCCTTTAGGAAGTATTCAAGTTCAGAAGCAGAGTGTACAAGCCTTGGAAAATTTAACCTGAAGCACTAAAGAACTTGAAAAAGGAACTGATGACAACAGTCATTTCATTTTTATTATCCAAGCTGAAAATACTGAGGAGTAAACAGAATACAAGCAAGGGATTTTAGAAGAAACCCAATATACTTTTTTGTTTAAATATTCAAAGAGGATTTTTATTGTTGGGGGGAACATTCATATTTATATTAATATTTTAAACTCGAAAAGGAAGCTTCATTACTAAGAGTGACGTTTCATTATTGGAGCAAGGTTAATGCCTCAGAAAGTTTTTGCAAATATGTGCTTGATCTACAGAAATTAAGCTTAAAAAAAAATCTTGTGCATGTTTTCTATTAATATGTTAGTGAATTTATTCATATTTCCATAACTTTCCTGCCAATATATTTCCTGTAATAACAATTCACTAATAGTCACAAAAAGCAAAATTCTGCCTTTGTGTTGAATAGAAGCAACTCAAGGCACCACCTTTCCAATTCCAACTAACCCATGAACTAGAATTTTTTAACGCTGTCCACTTCGAATGGACTCTCACCTGAGCTAACTGCAGGCCAAAGAGCTTTGCAAAAGTTAGCCAGTGATTAAAAGAAGCTGAACAACTGGAACCCACTAACCAGTGAAGACAGTTGTTTCATCCTTTAGGCCTATTTGGAACAGACCGTGAACTCATTTGAAGCTGCCAAATAACAGGAAAATTAAACAAAAGACGGACGCCATAACAACTTGCAGTCATGACCAACCCAGGAGAAATCCAAACCAGTATCTTGGGTTAAAAGGCAAGAATAATCACCTGATCTATGAAGATTTCATGCCCCTCTCCCCACCAAAAAAACAACAAAACCAAACCAAGAGATACATGCAAGATTCCTCTTTTCAGAGGTCACTTTTAGTCTCCATGGCACAGGGACACTTTTCCATAGCACACAGTCCCACCTACGGTATCCAAGTACAAACATATTAAAATCTCATGTTTCCCATCTCTGCCAGCCAGCCAAGGAGATGCGGTTTTGAGAAACTGTCCGTACAAACCAGAAATTCCAGAAACACTGTCGAGGCAAAAGATACAATCTTGAGAACAAGGAAATTCCATGTCCCTGGTGGTGTGCAAATGATTCCTCCCATTTTCCCTAGGAGGAGGCAGGGGGGCAAATCATTATTTATAAAGTGCCAGCAGTGTTCTTACAATTGTACAAGGCGAAGAACAGGGTCACTTCCACACAGTGGGGGCCCCACAGTCTGGCTTACTCATGACTATGCCATCACAGGATTGCAGAACAGTCATAGTTCACTGTGAATGAACTCTAGCAAACAGAAACCTTGGTTACATTTAGCATTGCTTTTGCAGTATTTGCTCAAGAGAGTTTTATTGTGGCTATTCTGCTTTGGTACACACACTTATTTTTTTTAATGGATGTTTTCTCATTGCATCCAAAACTAAACTGCAATAAAGAATGCGTAGTATTGTTGGGTAATTAATATCACATTGCTTTGCTCCTTTGGTGGACAATTAGCTGGTTTATTTGGTGTAGTGAATAGCAGGTCCCCCCGTACGGGGAGAAGGCTTTGGAATCCAAACCTCACTACGTTCTGCTTAGCATCCTCCCTGTCACTCGGATGATGTGAACTGAAACCTGAAACTGCCTTCAGCTTTGGGGTACTTGAAATCTCAATCCAGACTTTGCTACTCGTTCCTATCTCTGCTTTGGTGCAGACCCAGGATTTGCATAACCTTATCATGATGCCTGTAAAATGGGTTTAATCCCAGCCTTACAGCCTTTCCTGTTCACAGCAGATGAAGGCAGGATTTCTCCTGGTCTCTCTTCCAAACTTTTTTAAGTCCTGCATCTTCAGATTATGGGAAATCAGAGGCAGCTGCAAATTGTCAGAGAGACAATACATGCTCTGTGCTCTCAGGGACCCAGCTTTTATTCCTTCTTGCTTTTCTCGTTCTCTTAGCATAAAGGGCATTTTGAGCAATAGGAGACAAGGGCTTCTCTTTCTGTGCAGAATCATACCACTCTGTTAAGTAAGTGTTAAGTAGTAAGAGAGCTATGCAAAATTTCCTGGCACCCAAGAAAGCCCCATAGCCAGTGCGATTCAAGCTACTAGATTTCGTTCCAGGATCAGCCACTTCCTCACTGTGCAACCCTGGGCACATCACATCACCAGCCTGTCTTCCAAAAGCTATGAAGTGGGAATGATTTTCCACCTGCTTATGGCACTTTGATAGGATCTTGTGAAGACACATTACCTTATTATGCAAGCAATTATTCAAAAAGTATAACAGTACAAAGGCAGCTTTGTTTCTTGTCTTGAAGAGTATTACAGTATTTACTGCAGATGGAAATACATCACTTCCATTTGCATATTTAGATCAAAAATTATTTTTTAACCTTTTTTTTTTTTAAATTCATTCCCCTTCCATATTCTCTATAATAGAGACCAATACCTGGGATTCCCATATGTATTAAAAGCTCTCCTGGAAAAAGAAGAATTAATATATGAAAGTTATACGCAGAAAATTGTGCTGAGTCAACAAATTCAGTACTTTCCCGACTGTCTATATGCAAAAATACTTGGGTGCTGGGAGTCACCATCAGGAGTGAAAAAAGTAACGAATGAAGGTTTTAATCTGTTGGAAATGGAAATTATTTCCAGCAAGGTAGACAAGTAGGATCATAGCAAACTAGGACAGGAAGGGACCTCACCAGGTCATCTAGTCTACCCCCTGCTCAAGGCAGGATCATTCCTGACTAAACCAACCCAGCCATCTCCGCATCTTAGAAGTCTGGTCCCAGCTCAGCCGTCACCCAGTTACTATCCAAGCAACTCTGTTCTGCAGTTAAAGAGCAGGGAAGAACTGCTTGGGCAAATGGATGGAGTGGGGTCTGTCCGAGGAGCAGATGTCCATGCCAAAGCCCTACCCTGCTCCCTTCAGGCTCTCATGTGCCGTGTAGTTTGAGTATGCAAAGGCATAATACAAACTGCCCTTGGCTTCACGGAGCCCCGAGCATAAGCAAGACAGCTTAGTTGCAGCAGAGTTTTGCAAACCAGGTATACGCTCAACACCACGTGTTGGCAAATGAAAGGTGAGCAGCAATGAGGCTTGCAGTTTAAGTCCCACTGAACAGAAATAAAAAAACCTGCCCCTGTTTGTCTCTGTTGTCAAGAACCTGAGTAACAAGTCTGCCCATCCAGGGTTTACTAGAAAATTAGCATGTTTCTGATGGAGATCTATGCCATAGACATACCAGAACAATCCATTTTCATTTGAATGGCAACATGGATCATCCTCCGTGGAAGCACAGTAGCAACCGAACTAGATTCATGGGGATGCTTCACGGATGCAGCAAGAACTCAATCTGCAGTCACGGCGACGCCTTTAAGGTAACAGACGGCGATATTCCCACGGAGTGACTTGCGTGCCACCCCATCTCTGAGCTCCTGCTACTTCACGTCCTAACTAATAAGTTCCACCTTTTGTCCTTCTAGACACTTGAAGACATTCTTCTTCTGCAAAACTAATAGCCCAAACCCAAGCAATGTTCAGCCCAAGCATTTCAACCACCTTAGAGCGCCTTGAGCTTCAGCCAAGCAGTATGAACACCCCGCCATATCTAAACCAGAGAGGGAAAGATAGTGGATTATTGCATACTTAAAAAATAAAAAAAGATATCAGATTTCAACATTTAATCCAAAAAGAAAACCACACACTTTCCAACGTAATTCATAAATCAATCTGAATAATCAGATTTTAGATCCAGACCCAAACTTGTGGGATTTCTGGAGAAAGATTTATCCTGGCCCATTTCTAATCAGAATCCAAATTTGATTCGGCAAGTTAAAAGAGCCTTACAGAAGGACTCTAATGCATTTAACTTGCTAATATGCTGGAGCCCAGTTAACGTCGTTAGAGAAAAGAAACCAAAGTTTCCATCAGATCAAAACCAATGCAGTTGTGCAGTAGGGATCATTTTTAATGCATCAAATTTCCTGACCGTTAGAAGTAGTAAAGTAAAAGTATGCTTTGCAAAACTGCCTGTACCAGCCTGGGCTGCATAGTGAGGCACTGGGCCAAGTGGTAGGTACCTGCAGCTACACTGAGAAGTGCCAGCAATTGCTGCATAACCTCACACCTTTGAGGGTAGAATTCAGGGCATTTTGCTGGTTTCAAGGAACTGCTGTTGAAAAAAAACTTCATATTAAAGTGAGTTGAGAGATTGTTTAAGCAGTCATTTCCCCATTTTTAGCCACAGGCCAATATGGTTTGCCTGCCATGAGCAGCACACGAACAAGTGGGCACACACATCTTTGGCAGGCACCGACTACATAGAAAGTTGCCGACTTCTCCAATCCTTGTCTGCAAGTGGCGGTTTGCCTGGATAAAACTACCGCATCCTGTTTACAGTGGGTGCATCTAACTGCACGCAGGGAGGATAAGGTAGAACATTTAGCCCCAAGTATTTTTAATTTTGCTTAAACCTGGACCAATGGAGTCCTCCTGCTACACTTCACATGGAAAATGCCACCCTTTCATTGTAACAAATGCATATTAAGGGTGCCCAATTAAAAAAAAAAAAAAAAAGTACTTAGATGCATGCTTCACTTTAAACATGTACTTAAATCCCATTAGTTGCAGAGGGACTTAAGTTAATGTTTGATAACTATGATGACTAGGGATGATTTCCTCAACTGGAGCCTACAGCTAGACTTTTCAAAGAAGTCTAATGGCTCAAGGTACTTGCATGCTACTAAAAAAACAAAACCAACTCAACAGGACACCTAACTTAAGCAACCTCCACGGAAAACCTCGGCCAAAAATGGGCCCTGAGGAGCTGGCAACTGAACTCAGAAACCCAGTATGCAGAATAGCCATAGAAGTGCAATTATGGAAAGGTGGAGAAAACAAGAGTGGGTGTAGCTAGCGCTGAGAGACTTGCACCGAGAAGTGGGCATTGAGAAGGAGGTTGACATAGCGCTGGTCTAGAAGCAGTGCTCCATCCCCCAACAGTGTTCAAGTTTCTACAATGCTTTCCATTTCTGCGCAAGTCTTTCAAAACCTCTGCAGAGAAAGAGGGCCACATCCCAGAAAGGCCAGTTATTCAGTCATCAGTCACGCGGGATACAAGAAATCCACATTTGTGTCTCTGCTGAGCCCAGGGATTTGTTTGGTTAGTGTGTCAGTCTCTCTCTCTCACACACACTTGCCTCCAGAGCACCCAAGACATCTTCCTGAGAGACATTAGACTGAAACCAGCATATTTTCATGTAAAATTTTAATTTTGGGGGGGGGGGTGTCAAAAAACAAAGGTTAAAAAAAAACAAAAAAACCCAACCCGCTCTTGTTCACAGGAAGCCAACACATCAGGAGAGGCTAGTCTGTGCACAACGAAGGGCACTTATGAAGGGTCCAATGATGGAGAAAGAAACAAAGAGAACCACAAGGTTGATATGCGATTGGCAGAAGACGTCATTTTGTATGGCTTGTGGTTACAGTCTCATGATGTGGGGGTGTTGGTAGCTGCGTATGAAATCTCTGAATAGGTCTTTTATGGTTGGTTCTGCTGAGAATAAAATTTAAATTTCAAACTAGCAGTGGAGGAAGAAATGTGTGTGAGGATGGAGAATATTTTATGAGACCAGGGCCCTTCTTATCTGCCTGTAGAGCAAAGCATCCAACAGGTCCGTACAGAGAATTACATGTTCTCACTCGGTGCTCTCTAGCGTTCTCCCCCACCCCTACCTCCACCATCTCCACACAGCCAAATTCAAGTTCAAAGCCCCAAGTTCAGAGTCCCAGCTTACTTACTCCAAGTCTCTATTTGGATAATAAACTGTCAAGTAGATAAATACCAAATGAAACATGATGCTCCGAGCTAAATTTACAATATAAAAAACAAAGTCCTCTGTACAAAACATGGTTCTTTAAGCAATGGAACTAATTTAGGATCATCCTCTACTTGAAAATGTTGCTAGTAAAAACACACACCTTAAACAAGGCATCCTCAAACTTGAAGACCCAAAGAAACTATTTCATCAGCAAATGGCATGACTAGGAGCTCCTGACTAACTGCAGAGTGATTTCACATTGCCGTGTTGAAATAAATATCGGGTCAATGCGGACATCATTGTAACAGGATGCATGCAATGGTTCTCTGCAACTGGCCGACAGATCGCCACCTCTACCTCACTTCCTCCTGCACTGAGACCCTTCCTCCTGAATTGCCAATTCTTCCTGGTCATTTTACTCACTATTGTTCTCTTTTGGTAGCTCTTCAAATGAACGAGGCAACATATCCAGGTTGTAGCTGTATTGGTCTAGAGAAAAAGGCAATCAGGACTCATAGTAGACATGATATTTTTTATGAGACCAACAAGATTTTTGCAAAATTCTTTAACGGCAAGCTTTCGGGCACAAAAACCCTTCATCAGGCATTGGAGAAAATATTGTAAAAGTGGGTAGAAATGAAAGTTCACATTTCATAGGATTTCACAGAGGAGTCAATAGATGGAAAACTCCTCTGCGCAGTCAGTTCATAGCTGGTATGAAGCAAGTGTGACCACCTGAAACCCGAGACGCTGCTCCTGCCTTTGTTTCAGGGTAATCTGCATCATCACAGATCCTCACAAGAGGTGAGAGGCTTCATACCAGCTATGAACCGACTGCTCAGAGGAGTTTGCCATCTATTGTCTCCTCTGTGAAATCCTGTGAAATGTAAACTTTCATTTCCACCCAGGAGAACTTTCACAATCTTTTCTCCAGTGCCTGATGAAGGGTGTTTGTGCCCGAAAGCTTGCCATTAGAGAATTTTTTTTGCAAACATCTTGTTGGTCTAATAAAAGATATCATCTCTACTATGAATCCTGAGGCAACATAGAAATGATTGTACTCTTTGCACAGTGCCTCACCCAAGACTTAATTCCTAAAGGGGACAAGACCTCACAGCCATCTAGAGCTCTAGAGCCTAAAGCCTAGTAAGAAAAATTGAAAAGACAGCAATAACTTATAAAAGATCATCCAACACTTCCTTGTAACCTGTGGATAGGAGCAAATATCAAGAGTTTCTGACAGACTAAATCCTTTTTTATTTAGGTTTAGAGACAGTTTTTCACAGACGTACCCTTCTGAAGGTGATGGACTGACAAAGAATTGCTCCAGCACCTCCCAGCCCGTGCTGTCAGCCAAGCCGTGGCACGTCACACAAGGAACAGGCTTGCGTCCTGTTGCCAAACCTGCTGGTGCCTACATAATTGTTAGCAAAGGACTCTCCAACAGTAAGACAGGTTGGCACATTTGCCTAGAAAGCGTTGTGGTTTCAGTTGGAGGTTGAAGGGCTGATCTGCTTGTAAGTGCCATTGGTTGCTCAACTAAGTACCTACTCCGGGAATTTTTGTATAATTAGCAAATGCATTTAATCCCAACCTCCTCCTGCTGCATTCAGTCACACCTGTTTGTGTATAATCAATTAAGGGCCTTTAATCTTCTCAGACAGTTCCTAACATTCAGTCCACAGGTTCAGGCCTGTTTCTTATATTGCAAAGTTTAAATTAAGAAAGAAAAATTAAGAAACAATTTTGCTATAAATACAAAGAGCGAAGTCTCGTCTTTCATCGGATTTTGTGCTAAGACGAGCAAGAGTTAACACAGATCGTACAAGTTTATTTTGCCCAACTTTTTTCAGGATGCCACAGGACCCAGCAGTACAGTCCGCGTCAATAAGGCAAGCAAGAGGGCGTGAACAACACAGCCACAGCATTAAACACAGCTAGACTATAGAAAGCGTCTCCATGGCTCAATACGCAGAAAACCTGCTGAGGCCCCATAGAGTAACATGTTATTTCTAGTGTTGGGACAGGTCTGAATACAGAACTGACAGTATGGAAATCCACCCATTCTCCGATTAGTCCCACGGCATGCCAATTTAAGAAGAGAATCTAGCAACATAAATAATGCTAAGGTTTGATAGAACAACAAAAGGTATTTACACAGTTGTTACCTGTTCCTCTGAAGTCAGAAGCTACCTGTTCATTTGAAGCAGAAGTGTCAATTAGTCTTCCTTAGACATGGTTAGTGGTTTACGGCATGAATAGTCCTGGCATCACGATATGCCAAAGAAGAATTTAGAATTCACATCTGTGTTTGTTTCTTGGATCTACAATTCGAGCAAGTGAATCATCTTCGCAAACCTTAAATTACTTTTGATCATACATCAAACACTGTGAAAACAGAAGTAGTGCCCAGGAAACATTCAGACTGAAATGAAAGATTGCCTTGTGCTATATAAGAGCACATATATCAAGACATACATGAAGAGTACTAACTTCTTGACATTTCAAATGTATTTAGTGGCATCCAAATCTCAGCTTTATGCTACACAACGAGGAAGACTCAAATTAAGTCAATCAAAAGCTACAGATGTATGGCATTCAGTTGAAGAAACTTGTGAAAACTGGCGTTTGAAGAACAATGGCTTTCAAAAATACAGCAAAAGAACCTCTTATGTGTCTTCCATGTCATGAAAACTCAAGGCTAAATAACGCCAGCCAACTTCTCTGAGCCTTTAGATGACTGAACATTGTATGCTTATAACTTATGTCACAGCCCACTGGGATGCTATCAACTTTGACAGGCTTTGAATGAACCCCCTAATTTACATGCCCAGTTACCACATGCAGGTGAAATTTAAGCAATCATTTGCAGAGATGAGCAGAACTGATAGTTTGTCCATGTTGTTGTGATATATGGGCAAAAAGAGCAACTGGGGACTAAGTGCTGCCAGCCTTACAGGTTGAAATTACTCCTCAAAGTCACATGTGTTCCGGTGCGAATTCTTACAGATTAAAGGTATAATGAATGTCATTAATATCTGGCCAGATTTGGCTCTGTAGTAGCAAAACAAATATTCAAGTTCTGCCTTTATAGTTACATAACTATGTTGCTGGAAAAGCTGAGTTGCACAAATTTGTCTAATTTTATAAAGGGTAGGGTGAAGGGGGAAAAAAAAAATCTGCTCAAACCAACTTTTGTTCTAATAATTGTCTTTCCTCTACTTGTTAGGAAATTCATGATGGGCATCAACACAATTTTCTTTGGACTGTCTCCCAAAACGCACAATTAATGTAATTTCCTTTCATTAGTAAATGCTAAAATGAAAAACCCAACCACAAATTGTAAAGCAAGTAAGCCTGAAATGACATTTCCAACTACACTGTTATTACGCACAGTTTGTAGACTATGTATTTGATACGGTAGATCGTTTGTGCAGAGAGCAGATCCTGAGTGTTCATCAAATTTCCATTGCAAGGGGAAAGCACCGAGATCCATTACTCTTACAAGCAACAGCATCATTTGATTGTTGGGGCAATTACTGACAGAATCTGCATTCACGGATAAGAAACGGAGTCACTTCCGTGTATAGGTAGGATAGCCAAATGAATTCTGTAACTCAGTGATGTGTATATAACTGAAGTGATTGCCAGCACAAGGCTGGAAAGGAATTTTCCTCCAGCTGTATTTGGCTAAGCCATGGAAAGCAGGCATGGATTGTCCTTTAGAATCAGGTAGAGATATCACATATTGGTTCCTTGGGGAGCATAAAGGAGAAGGACCCAGTATACGAGACCCCTAGTCCTTCTAGCCTTCTGTTCTGTATGCCACTTACCATTTCAGGACCGTTTCATCCTGCGGTTACATAGATAAATACATGCCTCTATTGACATGCATATAGTATGAGCCTCATTTTCACGCAACACCCGATTGCAGGTGAAAACCAGTCAGAAATAAATAATATATACCTGATCAAACAACTAAGCCACAAGCCCATTATTAACCAGATCATTTTCCTCTTGTCAATGTGCTGTCTCCCTACCAGTTAACAAACCAGACTGCATGGATGCAATTAGCACTGCGCCCTGAACGCTACCAGATTCACATCTCAATAAGCCGCGAGTCCCAAAGCAGAGGTTCGTCCACATAAGCAGCCCCAGGCCACCAAGTGTTTGGCTCTGGAGAAAGACAGAAAGAGCAGTCCAGCTTGCACAAAGCAGGGGAAGGCAGGAGGGCGAGAAGAAAAAATAAAATACTCTTTCCAGGGGGAAATAAAGGTCTTTGCTTGGCAATGCAATTGGTGCAGTCAATGGTGGAAAATATGGCTCTTACACTGGATTTGGCACTCTGGAGAAACAGGATGATACCGAGTAAGGGGAGTTGTAAACATATATACAGACATGGCATGGAGCCCCATTTGCTTGGCAACTATGGAGGGTTGGCCAGTTACTGATGGATGGTCATGGATCCTCTTTATTTCCTCCCAAAAACCCAGCAGTGTAGGGGGTTTCCTTCTACCTCCTGATGAAAATATTTTAAAATGTGGCTTCATTCTGAATTAAAAAGAAACTAAAAATATTCAAGGGAAGGTTTGGGGTTTTTTTAAGAAATCTTTTGAATTGATCTAAATGCCTCATTTTGACAAAACCATTGTGATTGGATTTAAACTTCTTAAAAAATTATAATACAATTTAAAATAAAGGTGGAAATGAAAACAACTCTCAACTACAATGTCAGAGCAGCTCACGGCCACCTTTGTGCCGTGCTGATGTGTGTACCAATAGTCCGCTGCTTAGCACCACAGCAGCTGCACTGCTTCCAAACTGGGAGATCATCCAGGGGAATGAGCATCATGTGTCTGGCACCATATGGAAGTAGTCATACCCAGAGAGACTCAGGGGCTTGTCCAAGAAATCTGTGGCAGAGAGGAACCTGGGGTACATCTACAGCATACAGTAGAGGCACTTGTGTCATCCCTACACCGCAGTCTGCATATGCCTTGAGCCCTGGTCTCTCCAGGCTTATGCTAATGCTATCCTTATGGGACCACTCTGCCACTCATCTTCTTCAGAGGATTGTAATGGTAGTAGAAACGAGCAGTTTTGCAAGACCCAAAACTAGTTTGCAAAGATTGCAAGACTTGTTGGAGCTTGCCCTTTTTCCCCAATCACACCCAACTATTCCACTCCTTCCCCAATCCCAAGGCAAGTCAATTATTTTTTAGATAAAAGGTATTAGAAATAGTCAAACCCTCCAAAGCTGATCAGGCACCAGTGGGTGCTAAACACAGCATGTGTCCACCTCCCCGCCGACTATGCTCTCTCCCCACCGTGCACCTTGCCCCCCGCCCCCGATTCCGAATTTCCTTTCCCCCCCACCTGCTCCATTTGGTCATTATGCTAATGAGGGGTGCACCCCTCCCCCTCCTAGGCCTTTTGCCATGCTGTTAAAGGTGTATTACGCTTATTTTGGTTCCAGCTGCATTTCTTACCCCTAGATTCCTCCAGCTCCTTGCTCATCCAAGTCGCACTGCATTTCATTACCCTCCTTTGTACAGCCCTGACTCTCTGACCCTCTAGTTTATAGCTAATCCAACCCTCTCCTTTCCTTCAGATGATACTTCTCAGTTAACATGAGAATCAGCCCTTTTTTAGGGAAAGAGATAAGGAACCCCCTAAAGAAACCTAGAGGGGTGGGAGTAGGCATAGAAACAGTTGGTTTGTTCAATATCAATGGTGATTAAAAAAGAAAAACAACCAAGAGAGAGAGATGGACTTTGCCAAAAGTGTCAGTTGCTTAATTTTTCCCCCTAATAATGCTATATGGTTTCCTTCACACCCTTTAATTACTTAAACCTTACTTAAGGAACGTGGTTCAAACAAACAAACATAAAAAAGAGTTACAACAACACAGCATGATCTTGACATACAAGATGTCAGAACCATTATCAACCCCCCTTTTATCCCAGAACGATGTCTTTTGTGCTCCGAGGCATGCTTACTATTCATAGATCTACTGCTCAGCTGTTCCAGTTTTTAGTTCTGCATAAATGCCCACTCATTATGTCCAGAGGGTTTTGCCTGTAGCTTTGTGTTTGTAGCCTTGAGGCAAATGTCTTGATGGCTTAGGGAACTCGTAGCGAATGACCAAATAACATTGGATTTTCCACAGCAACGAAGCTATTATGGGACAGCATTTCAATGTAACAGCACCCTTCAGTGTGCAGTCATTATAACTAAGGATTTAACCAGGCTCTGGGGACATAACAAAATCACTTTGAAGCCAAAAATCTACAGTGAAATGTTAAGCATCAGATTTCTGAAATGCTTCTCAGAACGGCTCGAGTCAGGGCAGCTTCATCAGATACAGTAAAACCAGGCGAGGGAAGGAATTTTTATGAACATCTCAAGAATGAGCCCAAGAGCTCAGAACTGATTGTGCAAAAGCTGTGAGCCTCATTTGCATACACAACTGCATCATCGTAAACACGGGCATAAGCACTTTCCATTTACTATGAAATTATGGTTTCTAAACACAACATTTGGAAGATATTTTTGGAAAATACTGATTAGAGGTATTGGAGAACACGCTTCATTCGAGATGGGACGATTCCAAACATTCATCACATAAATTATTAGAAGTGCTACCCATATCCCAGCCCAAAGAAAGCATTTTACAAATCAGTCCTGCCTTGAACCTGAGTGGGACATCACTTCCAATCAGGTGCAATCCACAAGAAATGAATTTTGCAGACCCAATAACTCACCGAGGAATCTTGTGGACTTGGGACCTTGGTCAGTGCACATCTATTGCAATGACCACTAAAAGTCCAAGAGAGAAACCAAAAGCACGATGCCTACTCCCTGCACAGGATTGAGATGCAAACACTGTCCAATCCCAGCCCTCACCACTGCCACCAGTTTCTCTTCATGGGATTTTGCAAATTATATTATCCCTGGGCCTTGGCATCATCCCATTTGTCAAGTGGGGAAAACCCAGAAGCCAGGTCCCGATCACTTCCATAAGCTTCCCAGGTATTTCACAACTAGTTCTGGACAAGTATTGCAAGAAACTGCATTTAAATACATGGTTCACTTTTTAAAATGCATTTACTTTTGCCAGGTTTATGGCGCTGTTCTGTCCACTGCTGTTTGCGAACACAGAGGCATAGGAGACCCTCACTGGCACAAATGTGCGGAGGGTGGGTTTTTCAAAGGGTGAAAGTTCAGTCCCGTGCTCCTGCAGTGACCACGTATCTACCCAATCAGGAAACAAGTAATACCGTGGGACTTACTGAGCTAATTACAGCTAAGTATTATTACCTCTCAAGTTTGGTATATTCGTGATTGATTCAGAGTACTGAAAGTATCTGCCTTACGAATGCATACGAAACAAACCTTGCATGAGCAGAAAACGGTAGTGAACTTGCCACACAAGTTTAGGCTGCAGCATTTACTCAACATTCAGCACAGATCTCCCCTCTAACACACACGTGCCCTGAGCAGGACACCAAAACCATTGCCTTTCTTTGCTGCCATAATTCGCTTGCTTAATTGGAGCATTCTGCAACTGCTAAACTCTCCCTCCCCAGGCAGGCAATTGGTCTCAACTCCCATAGTCCTCATCCATTAGATAAGGAAGTTACAAACCTTGGTAAAATCCCTATAAATTAAAAGACTATGATTAACAGAGCCTAGATCCCTGGGTTGGTGTGGGATGGAAACAGGAGATTGATTTGTAATAACAGGGTTCAGGGCTGTGGTGGTTTAGTGAAAATGAAAGGTGGCCTTGGAGACATGAATGAGCTTAAGCTCCCATTTCCTTTGCACTTGAATGGAAGCATAAATGTATGAAAAGCTGAAAACAGCTAAAGTTTTCATCCAGCTATAAAGGTCTAATTCACCAACCCCCCTGACCCCCCCACAAGGGGAGCTTGCAAGAGGGAGATTCCCTGCATCCACCCAGACTGCCCCTGCTGAGGAAAACTGGGGAGGGAGATGAAGCGGAAACGAGCGCCTGTTTTCCTGGGGCGGGAGTGGGGAATAATCACCCTCAGACCAATCTGTGCAAGGCAACCTGCACTCTGTCCACAGATTTCATTTGGGGCCTTTGTTAACAAGCTCCTCATCATTACACATGAGAAACTCCACCGGTGCTTGGAGGAGAGTAGTCAGGCTGTCGGCAGGACACCTGCCTTACGGACATATGGTAGGTTTCTCCCAACAAAGACACAAAATAAAACTGAGCTGAGAACAGAGACTACACTCGCAGACCTTCGCAGCCCTGAGATCGCAGTTGCAGCCGCCGCAGCGTAAATAAAAATGAGTATTCTTCTTTCCACTCTGTTCAGTTTTTACTAACTCAGGAAGACATGCTTTAATCAATCCACGCAGAAATGAGAGGGAGCAGGGGCTGTGTTTGTGATGTAGGAAAGCTCAAGTGCCCAAATGCCTACAGTTGCCCTCAAAAATGAGCGAGTGAAAGCGTGGCTTGGACTAAACGCGATTGCTGCGCGATAGACAAAAGGAGCATAGTCCAGCTTCTGGTTTAGCGGGCAGGGAAACCCTCCTTCCCCCACTCCAAAATCACTGGTACAGAACAAGGGCTCAGAAATTAAAGACCATGGAGTAGGAGACTGACCCAGGTAACCCCCGTCAGCTCCAGGTACGGCAGGATCTTTACATCACAATTGGGGGCCCTCCTCCTCAAGGAGCGCAGTGTGATGGCGGCAGCCAGGTCATACACAATTAGCACCACCCAAGGAGGCAGCACTAGGAATAACCTCTGTGCTACAGAGGCTTAGCAAAGCAAATCAACCCGGTGGCGTCTCCAGACAAGGTTGCAGCTGGGGCAGCGTCTCGGAGCTGCCCTCGTGTGCCTCGCTGCTGCAGGTCCCCAGTTGCGGTCTTCCAGGAGGGCTTGCCCTCGCCCCTACGGAGCTGTTCACATGTGCCCAACAGTCTGGAGCAGGGGTCTCCAACCTTTAAGTAGGAGATCACCTTTGGCATTTAAAAGCACCCCAAGATGTACTGTGTGCTGCTGCCAGCCCACCGCCCACCCAAGCCCAGCAGGTAAGTCTGTGGAGTGGGAAAGGGGGGGCACAACAGGGCAGAGGGAAAAAAAAAATAGTTGGGGCACACCTCCCCAGCAGGTAAGTCCCACCTGGCCAGGGCCCCACTCAACTCACCCCTGCCCCTGTCCCTCACCGTGGGGGCCTCGCTCTAACCCCCACCCCTTCCCTTCCCCATGGACTGACCTGCTGGGCTGGGGTACGTGCATGCACCCAGGCGCTCGGCCCCCAACCCCAGCCTAAGATCAACTCCAAGAGGCTCTGAGACCTACCGCTCCACTGGCTGGCAACCACTGGTCTAGAGCAATGGAGCAGCTGCTCCAACAGGGACCTTGGATCTAGAAGGGCAGCTCTTCTGGAAGTGGGATGAAGGCAAATGTTTGTCACCGTGAATGTGTGGTCACTTCTTTCCAAGATGGGGCACGTCTCTAGTTGCCTGGATGACAGAAGTGTACCTCTAGTTTCAAACTTTACCTAGATGTTTGCTTGATCAAAGAACAAGTCTGGGAGCCTATGTCTCTGGCTTCTTTTAAAAGGAAAAACCTTGACCCAGTTTCCTCTCTCCTCCCACTGTAGTAGCTGGCATACAAATGCTTCAATCTATACACATTGGCAGCCAATAAGAGAAAAGAAAAAAAAAAGAGGATTTCATTAATTACTTAGCTCCTGGCTGCCAAGGTTTTAGGTTCTCTCCTCAAAGACCTTAAGGATTTGCATGCTCCATCACTGACTCATTGGCTAATGTGGGAATTGCAACTCAGCATGTCCACATGTTGATCCAGCCCTACCACCACAGCTGCATATTCTTGTGCATTTGGATTGTGCTCAGCAGAAAGACGCTCAGCCGGCAGACATCAGTCCAGCACTCACACCCAGCAAGAGCAGAACATGCTGGACTTGTTATTGTGATACAGTTTATTAAATTCCTGGGAGAGGATATTCCACTACAGCCAGGCTCCGCGGCACCATGTAATAAGTATGCTCCACGTTTATGACTGGAAAGATTTGTTGACACCCCAAGCACCCTGAACGCTCACCAATTCAGGTCAGACACGGGCTTTGGCAAGCTGCATATAGAAACTGCAAGAGGAGCATCTGATAAAGAGCCTGATTTTCCTGTGCCATCCTCACACCTGCAAGACATCATACGCTGCTGGTTCACAAGGGGAAATCCTTGCTGAGGACAGGGATGCACTTAGCAGAAAGACACAAGCAAGCTTAAAAACAAAAAACCACACACGCATGCGTGTCACACATGCCTAGTAGCATAACTAAGGGACGGTGGCAGCTCCACGTGCCACCTTGAGCGGGAAGGGGCAGTGGGGGGGGCCCACAAAAAATACCTTTGACCACAGCAGCAGTCAGTTGTGCCACTGTGACTGGCACACGGCAGCTGGCGTTACCCCAGACAGTGCAAGGCTGCCCAGGGTGCAGAGCTGTCCAGCTACACGTTGGTGCAGGCTCCAAGGAGTGAGCTCGCTCACTTTGGACAAGAGGTGCTGGGTTGTTTTTCAGCCTGCATCATGATCCAGTGGAGGGTGGACAGCTCAGCATCACGAGCGTTAGTGGCTGTTTTATCCAGTTGCTGTTGTGCTCATTTAGAAAAGATTTTAAAATAGCATTGTAGAAGTACGGGCTCCTAGTGACATCCTGGGTTACAGCTATTCAGGTCATGTCACAAGCAATAGGGAACACTCTCGCCTACATACTCTCCGTCTACAGTATGGGAACACCAGCCCTGCAGTACCTCCCTGCAAGTTGGAAGAAATCCCCAGTTTCTGAAGTATTTATCCTCACCGCACCCTGGTGAGCTAAGGCTGCCATTTCCCCCCCTTTTACAGACAGGAAACTGAGGCACAGAGAGACCAAGGCCCAGATCCACAAAAGGTATGTAAGCACCTTGCTCCCAGTGATTTTAGTATGAGCTCATCCATCTACATACTTTTGCAGATTTGACCCTAAGATGCTGGCTCAGTGTCACACTGGATGATTGTGATAGGCCTGGAGTTTAGCACTCACTCCTTCATCCATTTGATTTCTCCCCTGCCTCCCACATGCTTGCATGCATACACTGCATCCATGGGCATCCCCCCACATCCTTCCCAAAAAGCACTTTCCTATCAGAACATGCTCCATATTACACAGCACAGTGGCTTGTCCACCAGTGACAAGCCCCGAGTGAAGGAAAAGACCACAACCATAACAGCGCAGTAGGGAACGGCACACAAAGCAGTTAATAGACCAAAACCGCTCTTTGGTCTGCTAGGTTTGCTAAAACAAAACCTTCCAAGAAACTTTCCTGCTCATGCTACAAGTCCCATCTCAGCATTTGTCTCCTGTAATCCTAGGAGAGATTTTACCCAAAGCCACGAAGCCCAGATGCATATCTGAGCACCATCAAAACCTGACAACATTTTGGATCTTCCATTTTGGATCTCAGGCCCATCCCAACAAAATGGGTCTCTTCAGTGTGTTTTTGGGTGCAGCAGCTGCATGACAGACGGTTTTCTTGGCTCCACAGACTCGAAGGGCAGTTTAGGGTCATATCCACCAAATCACCGTGACCACAAGCTGAGCACATCAGAGTCCAGGCTCAGTTTCAGGATTGCTTCATGGATGCCCGTAATAGTCTTGCTCAACTCCACACATTCTTCAGGAGCTTTGGCCCACTGCTGAAGAGGGAATGCAATAATCAATGCTGCAAAGACTGCTGTAACAGCAATGCCCAAATAAATTGAGCAGAGATTCTCACCATCAACCCAGTGTCTGGTGTAGCTGTTGGATTAGGTGCACCTCTATACGGAGGGCCAGCTCCAAACCAATTGAACCATTTAGGGGTGCATAGTATGTGTGCTGCCAGACTCCAAATTAGCTATCGTAGTCCTGTAGGAATATGGCAAGAATGGGGGGTTTTTTAGGCTTGGCAACTCTTGAGGTCTGGTTCTCAGCTCAGGGAGATTATCCATTCCCCAGCCTAACTACTAAGAAGCATTTTCCCCTCTTTTCTGTTCCTATGCTAGGACATTTGCAGAGACTTTCCCCACTTATGAGACTCACACTCCCTTTAGGCTGCTGTCGGAGGATTTTTTAAATACGTATATACCACCTCAAAGTTTCCAGAGTGAAGCACCGGGCAGGTGTGGCAAAAACCCCTTTGAACAAGTTTTTGGAAGCTCCAAGGTTTCGAAATGCTATTAGGAGCCGCTCTTTCACCTACTTTTTTCAACCCCACGTACAGAGAAAAAGTGATGCCTCCATTTCATATTATGTAAGTTTGATTTTATGTAAGATGATGGCCTTTGGCCAAGTCTCCCCTGGCTGCAATCTCGTCAGATCACAAACCTCAACAGGCTCCGGCCTGCTCAGGACTTGCAGGGGAGACCTGAGGAAAACCCAGGTGGTGCAGGAAATGGGGCTGGCAATTCAGTAGGTGGCCCTTGCTCCTCTGAGTCAGCAGTGAGCATGAGCAATCAAACCCAGCACGCAGCTGGTAGTGCTGCCTGTTAAAGCAGCAAACAGAAGGATCTGACTGCTTGTGGTCATTCAAAGACTCCCCGAGCACTGCAAAAAGAGAGCAACTCAAATGTTCAATGTTAAAGGATTGGGGGGGGGGAGGCTGGGGCTCCAATATGCCAAGTAAAAAGCAGTGAGGGAGAGGATGGAAAGCCAGAAGGCAGAATTGAAGTAAATCCCTGGTTCTCAACACTTTATACTTTTGGGGTGGTTTGAACCCAGACCTGAATTTTGCAGACGGCGAGAGACACCATAGAAGTCTGCAGTTAAAAAAAAGAGGAGAGAAGCAAGCAAGCACAGCAGCAGCTTTAATTGATCCAACAAGCTTCCACCCATCAGGCAAATCTGTGTAAGTAGTGACTTGATACTCACTTTTCCTATAGTGTCAACACCTTCTCCTCTCCTTTTAGAAGGTACCTCCCAACCTACCTCATTAGCCTTCATTGCAATCAAACCAGAAAGCAGAACCATCTTAGTGTTTCATCAGTATTGCATGACACCTATGACTTGAAGACTTGCCTTGATCTTTCAGGTTCTTCAGCAAGAACAAGCAAAACCCACTTCTTGCTCAGAGACATTGACAGGCCTCCCCAAGTTCCCCACCTATGCTAAAAACTAGGTCTCCGCCATTTTGGATACCAAAAAATAAAATAAAACCCTCCTGCTCTTTGTAAAACAACAAAGTATTATCAAAACTCTCCCCGATAAAACTAGTAAGTTCACTACCAAAGCTGTCTCTCTTTCTCTGTAAATGCAGCTCCCTTGGCATTTCACTCCATATACGAGTGCAAAGGGGAAGCTTATGTAGAGTCATTTCTATACCAGCAGGCCCTGAAGATTTCCCAGTGTTTGAAGATGCATAAGGTATTTAAGGCCCCAATGATCAGACATGCTCCTGCACAGCAGCACACACCCAAGGTGGCATTCCCCCATGCCTTCAGAACAAAGATTACATCCATGCACAAGCTGTAGCATCTCGCGAGCACAAACACTGCTGCCTACATCAAACTTAGGACACAGAGGATTAGAAGGTTTGACATCTATTAGTAGAGGTCTGGAACCTGGTTCAGAAACAAGGCCTCTTTCTTACCTCAGTTAGGGGATAATACTGGTGATAAAAGAAGACCTGAAGGGAGCCGAGCTGGTGATAGCTGCCAGAGTGAGAAGCCTGCACTTAAAAAAATAAAAAAAAAAAAAAAAAAAA
>NW_017729009.1:20293335-20302399 GCF_001723915.1 Gavialis gangeticus
AAAAAAAAAAAGAGACAGGTGTTGCTTGGCGACTCATTTAATCCAGGGGAGCGTCTGAGGCACAGCTGAAGTCATTATAGCCTCCAGAAACCATCTAAACCAACTGCACTCCTAATGAGCGAAGATCATTCCTGAACTCACTATTAGTATGAACTGCTCAAATGTGAGGTACTGTTAAAGAAACAATAAGCTGTGCTGGGTAAAGACAAGATAGCCACTACAATCAACGCCCTTGTCCACATTACAGCTCTAGAAGAGTCATAGTGCCTGGTTATGGCCTAGGTAAAAGCCGTAACGCAGGCTGCCTGTCCCCACAGTCAGATGAAAATCCTGGTTTATAACTATTATCAGGGCACATCAAGGATCCATCTACACTACAACTTCTGCTACACCTTCAGGAGCCTCTGACTCAAGAGCCTTAGGAGCCTTGTCCTGGTTCAACCCTGTTTCGAGAAGACACTTAAGCACGTGGTGCATGCTTGAGGCTTGGAGGTCCAATGCGAGACACCCATCTTCTAAGGCAGGGTGTTGAGCACCGATTGGAAATTAGGTCCTTCAAAAGGTACCTTAAGGATGCCTAACAAGAGGTACAGTCAGGCATTCGGACTCACAAGTCACTTTTGACCATTTAGGATCTAGTCTCCTGTTCTAATTACTAGACCATTCTGTTTCCATCACTGACTATCTTATAGATGGCCAGTTACTTTTTCTGAAGGCTGGCTTTCGTGGTATTTTAAAACTACTTACCACATCCTCGTTTTCCTCTTCTGTTTTTCCCTCTAGATCTGCATTTTCTCTACAAGACATTGTTTCCCCATGTGTAATGTTATTTGGGGAAATTACAGATTCTTAATTCATTCAGAGAATGCAATTAATTTGGATTATTGCTGCATTTCTAATACGACTCATAACAGAGGGAAGGGTGCCACTGTTCCTCTGCATTCTGCCCCTGATAAAATAATTAGAATAAAATCTATGAAAAACCAATCTAAAAATATGGGCTCCTGAACCCAAAACAGTCAAGGTCTGGAGCTTTGTTTTCCACCACAATCCACCCTCATTAGTAGAAGCGTCCAAGGTGCATGGTAAAATGGTACGACATGTATATGGCTTTGTGGCTTGGATCAAAGATTGTGGGCAGGAATGTTGTTGATCAGATGAGCTATTCGGAGAATGTGTCACAGCGTTGCTTACAAGAAAGACCTGTTCAAGGAACTTGGCTAAGAGGTTGCTCACAGTGGAAAGGAAAAAATTAATTTTTGTGGCTAGTGCCTTACACAATAACGGCACATTGGAAGCAGCTGGTCCACGGTCCAACCTAGGAAGAAATAAGTGTATCCAACAAATACAAACATGGCACACGGCTGTGAAAAATAAGAGGGAGAGAACTAAAGGAAGCAACTTATATAGGGTGTGCGTTACTACCAATAAGTCGCCTAGTAATCCTATTTCAGCATAGACCCAAGGTTATTTCTGCAGATCTACTCTCATCTGCATAATTAAGAACTGGGCTGCAGCAAAGACAATGACCAGAAATGCTCCCATATGGCACATGCAAAAGAGATGTACAAGCGCTAGGATTCAACGTGCTGCACTTTTGAGTAAGGGTCTAAATTTTAGAGAACAAACAATCAGCACATACCTGCATGCATGAGGAAATTCTCAAGAGCAGGTTTGTGGACACAGTAAGTGCACATAGCTCACCATGATACTGAGCCTCATACCCAAAAGGAATCACAAACCGCTTACAGAGACTCCTTATGAAGATCCTGAGCTGACAAGGAGCAAACATAGCTTACAGCTTTGGGATTTGTGAGAGGTGAAGGTATGGCTGTCCCCTCTCCTGCCATTCTTTAAAACAAAACAAAAAGTTGAAAGTTTTGGAGGGAAAGAAATTGAGAACACCCAACACAAATTGAAAGATAAATAAGGAAGCATTTTGCAGAACTTGTCTCTCGCTTGTAGTTCCACTAATACAGCATTTTGAACCAGTATTGTAGCATGCTTATATAGTACTAATACCCAAAGTCCTTAACCCATGAGAACCATGTTGTACTTGGCTATAGGCAGATGCGCTGGGAAATGCAAACTCTGCCCGGAGTAGATTCCAGTCTTAAAAGCATAACGCTCAGAAAAAGGGAGAAGGAAAATGTTACACCAAGCAAGCAAAGCTGTCACTAGATAAGTTAGTCCTGTTTTAAAAAATATAAATATATGTAAATCCATCTCGTTGGTGTTACAAAAGTAGTAGAGAAGATGCAGGAATCACTTGAGTAAGAGGCACGGAGGGAGGGAGATGAAGCTAGGTGCTGTTTGACAGCCTAAGGGTTGTACTGAAGGGGGACTACCACTTAACAAGAGTAAAGCAAACGAGGGGAGAGAAAAACTCCCATCAGACCTGAGTAATTAAGAACTCATGAGATTTTCAAGCCCAATACATCAAGGTGCTTGGCTCAAGCCAATGCTGATGGATGAGCAGAGCCGATAGAAAGGTTTGGGACCATTTCCCCTCCCCCCTCACTCAGATAATGCCGATTCAACAAATCAAAACACAAAGTGAGAACGCATGGTTTTGAAACGTTCAGCGTGAAATTATATAAACAAGAGAAGAACAAACTTTCATTTTACGAAGCTGAAATAATGGTTTTGCCTTTATTTACATATTTTCATACGGTCCAAAACCATTTTTATTTTTTTGGAACACTTTCAAAAATTGTACCCTCGGAGATGTAGCAATTTTCAAGTCTCAGGATTCTGGGTGGTTTTTGAAAACCACCTCAGAGCATATTTATATTTCTATGTACATGAAAGCCAGGAATGGAAATTTTTGACCCGAGGAAAAAAAAAAAATCTGAGCATCTGAAAACAAAAGGAAGGCCTGAAAGTCAACTTTTCTGTTGTTTTGCTAGCTGCCTCAAAATTATTGCTTAGCTTGCTATGGAAGTCACTACAAACTTTCAAGTTTCTCTGAGATTAGTACATTTTGGGTGGCAGAAGAGCTCAGATCATACAGTTTAATCGTCCTGTTGAGTGACTCTAGGGAAGGTGTTCTTGTACTATATTACTGGGACAGCTTGTTTGGATATCGAGCTTCAAATAACACATCTGAAATATACAGTTCAGCAGAAGCATTAAGGTAATGGAAACTCCACTTTTCTAATGTTCCAGCATATAAATAGAACACCAGTCAGGACACTAGACAATTGACTGGCTTTGCTCAAATGCACGCAGAAATAAATGGAAACATCCTTATTTCCTGTCCCAGGGGGCAATTATTTCAGAGCCTGGCTTTGTGCATTAATAAAAAGCAAGATTCTATTGTCTGGTAGCAAAAGTATCTTACTGTACTATGAGTGTAGCGCTGCAGAAGAAAACTAAACCCTACTTTGAACAGTTCTTCCAGCTCTAATCATAAATGCACATTTAATTCAACTTCCTATCGGCTGCGTCAGCACTCACCTGCCCAGAAGGGGAAAACAAGGATTTTCAAATGTCAGAGCATTTTGGAAAAAACAGTAGAATAAGTCTGAAGATTTGAATTTCCACATGCATTCAGGAGAAAGAACTTGCTTTAGTCCTTTCATGTCTTTATACCTCCATTTCAGTCCCATTACAGTGGGTCAGGAAAAGTAAAAACTCACTTGCGCTCTGGAAAAAAAAGTGGTAGGAAAGGATTGGATGCTGGGAGCATTTCTCCCCATCCACTAGAACAAAACGAAAGAATGCCAAAAATACTCTCATCTCAAAAATATTTTTTAAAATTGAAACATTAAAAAGGAACAGAAACAGTAAAGGAAGTTCTTTGTGAAGCAATATTTACTTGAAAAAAAGATGTAAAAAGCAACAGGCAAAAAAGCCTTTTCTGCATCTGTACAGGGCCCTGCACAGGGGGAGAGAGAAAGCACGCATGCACACGCGCTAACCCTAGGGCATTCAAGCCTCGTGAATCATCTCTTCCCTACCCCCTGCCCAACCAAGAAACCCACAATATGCCATAGGATGTTTTTAAAGTAATGCATGAAGAGTTCTTATTTGCTTTATGGTTTCAGATCCTTTAGGGTGCAACCATCCAAGTCCAGTATCATCATCCTTAATTCTAAACCAAATCCTGTGCTATCCAATGATCAAAGCTGGGTGCTGAAATACTGCGTGTGGTATAAGTGCCCAGAGACTTGCATGCAAGACTGTTTTAGAAATAGTTTATATAAGATTTAGAGAAGAAAGATGGCTTTGTAGTTGAAGCACCACAGCACAGATCTGAAGGCTTAGGTGCGGTGCATCCCTCTCCCCCATGCCTTTAGCTCCGCTTGTTATTTTGAGTAAAATACTTGGCTGGTCTCTGCCTCAGTTTCCCCTCTCTGTAAAATGGAGCCAACAGCAAATGTCAAATATCCAGTTGCATGTTCTAGGCATTTGCAAGCATTTATCATTCAAAATAGAGAACGAATCCGACGCATGAGATTACCATAGCACAAAGCAGGAAGGGTCAGATTTTTGTTAGAAGGAAGCCTTAAAATTTGCCGCTAGCTTTCTACTTACATAGGCAGCTGGCAGGATACCAATGGCTTTAAAGAAGAAAGAAAAAAGAAAGAAAGATTTTTGGAGATACATAACTCATTTAATTGAAACCATTAGTTTTACTGGCAGACAGCTTCACATTTCTGTTCTGTTAATCCGAACAAAGTGCTGCAATTATGACTCAATACACAATGTCCTCTAGTGCCACTCACCCCTTGCTCACATAGTATGGAAAGAAAAAAGAAAAAACTTTTCAGTTAATGAAACATCTAATGCTTCTATCCAGAATACTTTTATTATATGGTTATCATATACATCAGAATTATATTGGAAACATTTACAAATATGTAAAGAGTAGTTCATAACCTCCAGTATTCACATACACACAGTAACTCACACACTCATTTTGCATGTCTAGTCAGTTATCAGGCAAATGATACACAAAATTATTGCTTTGTGAACATACACCTCCGATTAAAATTTAATCTTCAGTGGCAAGAACTGAGAATTAAAAAAAAAAAAAAGTCTTAAATACCCTGTATAACATACCTGTGCATAAACCTAACAATGTATTTAGCTTACCCATTACCTTTGAAATACTTACCAAAATTAAAATTTGAAACCATTTTTATAAAAAAAAAAAAGTATTAAAAAGTTCACCATTATTTACAAATCCGATTAAATTACACATAAATAAATATATACATTCAACACACTGCTTCCCTTAAATTCACATAAAGCCTCCCTGGATTCTTTTTTTAGGCCCTAATTGGCAAAAATGTTCTCTTAAAAAAAAAAAAAGAAAAAAGTTATGTGCCTATTCTTTCAAGTTTTTTTTTCAATTTAAAAGCATGACCCAATATAAATATGCAAATAAAGCTGCAATATCCTTAGAAAATCTGTTTTTGCCTAAAAGGATTTTTTTTCCCCAGTCTGATGTAGTTCTTATTTGTTAAAAAATATCAAGATGATATCCACTGCAGCCAACATTCCTGCAGTTTTAAAAAGCCTGAATGTTTCCATAAAAAATAAGCCTCGTAATTAAAACAAACGTGTCAAATGCCATCAAATAGCTTTTACATCTAAAGACTTCAATTTTCTCCCATGGTAGTCTGAAAATAAAGCAAAACCAGAATGATCTTGCCATCTTCAGGTATTTATAAAACATTTAAAGTACGTAAATCTAAAAATCATTGCTTAATACTGCATTATTGTTATCGTTGCATTTAAAAAGAATAAAAACCTGAAATTTCATCCGACAGTGAACGGGAGCCAATCTAAAATTTGCATCTTAAAAAATATACACAGAGCTAGTCACCACTAGATAGTTAGGTGTTGAAAACTCTCTATCTTTTTGCATATCCATCAATAACATTATAGCACCACTTTTACAGCAAAGGATTTTAATACGTTTGTGCCGGTACTCATCTTCGGTAACTGATTCCACAGTTAAGGGACAACGCAGCTTTAGAAAGGTTTGTCTTACGGATCCGGAGTGGGGGGGAAGGGGGGGGTGAAGACCCTGAAAAAAGGGCCATTTCCCCCTCCACTCCCCCTTTTTTCCTACCTGCCCCCTAGGCAAGAAGAACTCAAGTCTGTGTTTAGAAGGAACGGTTCGAAAAAGTCTGGTTTCTCTCATTTTACTTCCTGTGCTTATCCATTTTATCAATGGTTTTGTTGGTTTCTGCAGGGCTCTGGTCACCAGTGTTCATATAGGTTTTGTCTGCTATTTTTAACGCTTCATTTAGGTAGTTCTGGACGGATGTCATGGCAGCACAGATGGCAGCACTCCCAAAGCCATGTGTGATCAGGCTAAAATGAGTCAAACAGCCCTGGATACCAGGGTCCAAGATTGGACTAGGTCTAGTGTTTCCAAGAGGAGTTCTATCCTGAGTGAGGAGGTCTGTGAATTCCTTACAGATCTGCCTGCAAGACATAAGAAGTGTTCACACTTTACACCAGAGCCAGGGTTCCTGCAGGAAGTACAAGAAGTCCTACAAGATTTAGCAGGAAGAAAAAGGAAGATGGGGAGGGGAGGGGGCAGGGAAGAGAGATGCAGGGTCCTTTAAAACAAAATGAACCAGCAGTAATAATTCGGACTACGTAGCAACTAGAAAGACTTTAAAAAAAAAAGTCAGTTACATTTTATGGTCTCATCAAGATCCTTGATCTAATTTGAAAAATTAAAGCCTCAGTGCCAGTCTCTGATGTCCATTTAACTATATATCATACAAATGTGCACACACTTTCCAAAGTGTGATCTTTCCAGTTTTGGTGTCTGGCTGGTTCTGTTTCATTTACTCCTGATTTTTTTTTAAATTAATTTAGGGCCAGTTTCTGTGAGAACTTCCACAGCTGCATTTAAGTCATTTGCAATTGATAATACGGCTGAACTGGGGCATTTCATTTAGCTGTGTGCATTATCCACATTTACCCACCTCATTAGAGGCCCTGATCCCATGAATACTTATGCACATGAGCAGCACACACAAATGTTCAATGCGACTACTCAAGCACATGAAGTTACTCCCATGCATTACAGCTCACAGGAGCAGAGTCCTAGATTTTAGATGTGCTTTGTTCTTTTCACGTGAACTGAGGGAAGTTAATGGAATCATCATTATTGGATCAACTGCACAATAATGTGCTGTATTTTGGGGGGAAAAGGAAAAAAAAAGTTACTCTAGAGTACAAAAATATATACTTGAACAATTAAGTGTTATTTCATGTTTGTGAATATAGTATTTTCATTAAGAGATATATTCCCATGAATTAAGCTTCTTCTTGTAGGAAGAATTCAATATTTGTTTGTGTGGTTCTCTCCGATTGTAAGCCAACACAGTTATCTCTGAGCCCAGATAACTGTAAGCCCACTCAAGGCAAAGAAATTCCTTTTGCCGACTCCAGTGGGCTTTACATCAGAGCTTAAAACTGCTGCTATACAACGCTGTTTAAAAAAACCCAAACAAACAAAAGACAAAAAACAGACAGGTGCACATACAAAAAAAAAAAAGTATCTTCTTATTCTATAAAAGCCTAGTGCCATGTCTACAGATGCTGGCTTTCAGCCTCACTTAATTCTTCAGCACAGTACTGCAAGGGCTTATGACAACTCTTGGAATTATAACACACACGGGGCTCTTCATTTTTAGTAAAGAGCCAAGAACTGGGCCGTATTTTACAATATCAGATTTTTCTGGTCACCGAAAGCAGCATTGTAAAAAAAAAAAAAAAAAAAATCTCCAAACTTACTTTGCAGCAAGAAGCATGTTTTTCCTGTTAGCCATCTCGTTACGGCCCAAGTGCGGTCTGGTTAAATATTCAGCCACTGCTTTAGAGGGAAACTCTGTCTCACATACATAGCCAAAGTCACGAGCAAGATGTACCGCTTCACCTGGAACAGGGAGAGGGAATAAGTGTGCACATTTACTGGGTGCGAGAAAACCAGATGTTCACCATCAGAAGATTAAAGAAATATATACCAAGTACAAGTACTTAAGTTCCTCCTAGCATGCTCTAATTTAGAAAGTCATTTATGTAGTGATTCACCCCACTGTTTGTTGTTATTTTCTAATAGACAATACATCTCCCTTCCTCAAATTGGACTGGGGAAAATCTGTATACCATGTGCTTTAAAATAATTGTTTTGGTTGCCTTTGCATCAGAAAACAAGCTGTGGGCTTCTGCATCTAGTTAAGGGTAGGTTTGGCTCTGAATACTCAGAAGGCACACAAAACTGGCAAGAGACCTCCATTTGCGCAAGCAGATTTCTGAAGTTAAACAGACTTTGCACACAAGGTACTATTCACAAATAATCATTTGAATACATATTCAATTGAGAGAAAAAAAACAGCAGTATTGTTTTGGCCAATTAAAAAACTCATTCTAGCAAAAACCCCGAATTTTATTGCGACTTACATGTCAGCAGACACTTGGACTGCAGTCCCAATTCTGCTTTCCAAAAGAATTAAACTAGAAACCAGCACAGTATTTTGAGAAACAGCTCTTCTCAGTCTACATGAAGTTAGATTTAAGTATTCCTACCCCTTAACAAAAATCGGCTGAGCGCACCCACTCCTGAAGCCAAGCTAGGCTCATCCAGGGCCCACATAACATGCTGCAGATTAAACGAGCTCCGGTTTCCTACCAGGAAGTCAAAAGCTGTAAATCTCACTTTATATGCACGTTTATTAGGAAAGCTTCTGAGGATACCATGGAGGTAGGTCACTCATTGGAGTCAGCTGCTCCTGTGCTTTTAAGTCTCCCAATAGGAAGCCAAAGGACATAGAAATGGAGGAAGTTCACACACTCCCCTACTCAACCAACATGCACACTCCAGCTTCCAGACAAGTTGAGGTCCTCAATGAGACTTAAGACCTGCTTGGTATAAAGGAATTCCTCCCTTTATACCTGTCAAGTTCACCACACCGCAAAAGTGACTAGGATATATTCTAACCCCGTTGAACAGAATGAATAAAAATGTTTATCTCGTGAATAAAAACTTCAGTTACTGCTGTAGGAATTAAAACGTACCATTGACACTTCA
>NW_017729009.1:20302602-20305752 GCF_001723915.1 Gavialis gangeticus
GGGGGGGGGGGGGGGGGGGGGTGCAGAGGTGGAACACATTCATATACTTAAACAACCTTTCAGATCAAGTGTTACTTGCATGGGACACTACAATTTGTTCTGAGGATGATCCCAAATAAAAAGGTCTTATTTGCATTAACATGTTGAGAGGTTTAGTAGACAGCACTGTTTGTTTATTTTCTGGAACTCGTTTTCTAAAAGCTTTATTCTGTTTGGTAGTTTCTAGGCTTCAATTTGCATGCAAAATTAGAAGACATATGCCTAACAGTAACAACAATTTTTTTTTTCATGAAACGCATCTAAAAACTAACCTTCTACCAAAGACGTCAATAAAGTCACATTTGCAGCTTTCCTTCTACCGGCTGGAAGATTCAAGCCAATTTTATCCAGTTTTTCCCTTAGTGATCTGCCACCATTTTTGGATTTGGCTCTGTAATTAGAGAGAGAAATTATCTTATTTAGCTGGGGGGGGAGCAGCACTTATTTTGAAAATGGAAAACTTGAGTTACTAACATGCAACAAGAATCTATTGGGGGAAAAATGAAAACAAGCTCTGTTTTCAAATGACCTACTTTTTATTGCCGTCAGGCTAAAACAGATCAGAAAAACAAGATCAAACGCGTTTTGCCTTTAAAACTGCACCATCAAAAAAAAATGGTGGCCGAACAATGAGCGTTACATGGATTCAATAGTTTACAAAAGTTAAAGGACATAGAGAGTGTCTAAGCGATACATAAAGACGCACAATTCAAGACAGTTTTACAGACAAGATTATTTCTCATCGCACTAGGAAACATCGTCAAAAAAATTCTCTTGTTGCCGTTTCAAAGATGGAATCAATCAGATTTTAAGCACAGAGAGAGAGAGAGAATTTGCTGTCAGAACTGTTATAGCACTTCTCTTTGGGAAGTGCCAGAAGTGCAAACAAGGAGTTTTATTTCCAAAGCCTATTAGAATTCAGCGTTATTTTTTTTTCCCCAGAAAATCCTTTAGACAAACAATTCTTCCCTCCCCATCTCTGCACAAACCTTGCAACAAAAATCATTCAACAATATCTATTTTAGGGTAAAGGTGCGGGGCAATAGCAGCCTACCTTCTGAGTACGCCTCCCAGCAAAGAGGCGTTTAGGCATTCTGGAGGCGAGAGCCTTCTCTGAACTTCTGCTACTGTCACTTTATATTTAGATGTGGAACTCAGCAGAGAAAGCCTCCCCGGAACAGAACAAAATACTTCATTGGGGTTTATCACCACTCCAATTAATCCATCCTTCTGGCAGGGGAGACCCAGAGCACTGTTTTTCGTTAAGGAAATAGGACCTGCAGGAGGAGGTGGGAAAGCAGGTATTTTATACAACGAGGAAGCAATAGTTGAGGTTTCTCCGAAGACACGGAGTCAAACCTTATTTCATGTTAAATATTCACCAGTGAATCTCACCCTAAATCCTAACCTACAACGCCACTGGCTAGATGGAGCATGCACAGCTACTAACAGGCACTGATTATGTTGTTCCTGCTGTCCTCACAGCACATTTCAAGAAGCTGCTGCATCACAATTAAGAATGTGTCACAATCTTTCAAAAGTCATGTAAAAAGACCCACAAAAAAATTAACCCCCCCCACCCCAAAACCCCGTTGTGTACCAATGAAACTATTCTGAAGTTAACAAATTTGGACGCAGAAATGGCACAGCAAGACTATAAAACTTTATATAGTGGCAGACGGTAAGTTAGCAACACACCAGAAAACTCCTTCAAATCAAAAGATAGGGATAGAGGTCCCCCGCCCTGCCCAGCCAAGCACAAGCAGCGCGATACAAAGAATGAAGTGCCAAAACAGGACAGCGTTCTTCCTCTACTTTCACAGCTGAGAGACCAGCCTCTCCCTCGAGTTCAGCTCTTCTCCAAATATTGCAATAGAAGACGCATATCCAGCCGAGACCAGAACCAAGAGCAAGACAGCTTGTGTTTAAAGGCGCCATTCTAAGTCCCGAGCAGGGATACCGTATTTGCCAGAGATACGCACCAGAATTAACATAGCAACATGCTGAAATCCTGTCCACTAGCCGCTCAGCAATTAAATCATTCCAATGGGCAACTAATGCGAGCAAGAGTTAAAACAGCAAAGCCTACCCATATTTACTACATGCAGGGGCACTCGAGGGGTGTATCTGACAGCAGAACAGTTCGTCCATGAGCTAATTCAGCCATCAGAGCTTCTGACAAGCGCTTCTGCTTTTCCTCAGATACTTATTTGTTTGAAGTCCCCTTGAGAGGAAGCCTGCCCTGGTTTTTAAAGGGCCACTTGGTTGGCCAGCAGCAAGAAAAGAAAGCCAAGGCTTGCCAGCCAAGTCAAGATGTTTTTAAACCTGGTTCAAGCAGCAGTTACCAAGCGCTCTCCCCCAGATAAGCTCCCCGCAAGCCGCTCCCCCCGCAAGCCTTGTCCTGGCGGGGAAGAGGCAAGGCGCTGGGAGAGCCGAGATGTCCTTGGTTGCCCCAGTGCTGCCGCCCCCCACAGGGCAAGGCTGAAAGCAAAAGCGAACGGCCTGCTCTCCCTCTGCACGGCTGGGAGCATCCCTGGGACTTGCTGGCAAGCAGCTCCCGGTGTGGCCCGTGCCTTTGTTCCCTGCCTCAAGCCTTCCTCTGGCTTTCCCACACTGCTTCCCAGCACAGTCATTGGGGATCTAGACCCCCTCCTTTGCTCCCAGCAGCGACCCGCAGGCCTCCTGCCGCGGAGAGGCTCTCGATTAAACGCACTAGGGAATCCTGCTCGACGACGTGGCGAGGCCAAGGTAGAGGGAAGCAAAAAGCGCCTACTGACCTTTTCTAATGACTGTCTGGTCGTGCATTAGCAAGTGTTGGTCTTCCACGTTCTGCGGAAAGAAGTACAGGTCCTTTAGAGCGGGCGAGTCTGGGATCTGCCCCCCCCCCCAGCCTGGACGGTGCCCCTGGCTCTCAAAGCAGGGCTGGCTGCCCTCGCCCGGGAGGCAGGGAGCCGCTGGGGCCAGCGCCCGGGCCTTACCTGCACCTCTTCCATCTGATGGGCCACGTCGTGCAGCCCCAGGTTCTCGGCCAGCGCCGCCGCGTCCAGCCCGTGGGCCTGGGGCAGCAGGAGCTCGGCTCGCCGGTACGCCTCCCTCCTGCCCCCGGCCGAG
>NW_017729009.1:20306393-20307902 GCF_001723915.1 Gavialis gangeticus
GGCTCGCGAAATCTCCCCCTCTGCGCACGCCCCGTGGCGAGCGAGCCCGGCCCCGGCCCCGGCCCCGGAGCGTGCGCTTGGCCGGCGGCTCAGGCCCGCGAGACGCCGGTGTGCAAAGCGCGGCGGAGCTGCCCGTCCTGCCGTCGTGCGCAATAAGCCCGAGGTGAAGCGGGCCGGGCCCGGCCCACGCGACGCCTTACTGCCGTCTTAAATAAAAACCGCCCGGTTCTGCTAAGCGGGACAGCTGCTGTGTTAGCGGAGAGGACGCCGCGGCTGCGCCTGCCCCGCTGCGGGACCTCGGGCACTTCCACGCTCCCGCGTGTACCTGCCCGGGGGGAGCAGCTGGGAGCAGATGCAGAGGGCGGTGATGGTGCAACTAACTGTCCCAGGCGGTTTTACCCGCCTGTCTCGCTGGCAGGTGCTGCTTCGCATCAGCACCCGGGGATCCTCCATTAGCATTTTTGGTGGAGCCCGCCCGGCCGGCCGGATGGATGGATGGCTGCATTTATTTTTTTTTTTTACACGACGCTGTTTTCCTCCCAGGGACACTTCTTTGATATGCAGTTCGCGACGATGAGAGCAAGCGCGGTCTGCTCTCGGCGGCACTAAGGCTACGCATCTGAATAAGAAAAGGCAGGGAGCGCTTAACGCTCATTTGTATGAAGAAGGATCCAAAAAATAAAAATTAAAAAAAAAAAAACCACACACAAAAAATCCCACAGTGCCCCCTGCAAGCCTCTGGGGCGATGCCGGGGGCTGGGAGTCCCGGCGAGAGGCTGGAGAGTTTCTTTCCCCTCAACTTCGTTTGCGCCCAGAGAAGTGGAGAACAAGCCCGACGCGGTGTCGGCGGCTCCGCAGGACGTGCGGGGTCTTATCCGGGCCCCAACTGCTCGGCTCGTCTCGGCCGCCAAGAAGCAAAATAAAACAAACAAAAAAACCAAACAAACTTTGATATGTTTAAAGGGAAAAAAATTTAAATGTCGGGATTTAAAAAAAAACGAGAGAGACGCAAGAGCCGCCGCGAGCGAGCGAGCAAAGCAGGAGCTCGGATGAGAAGGTGGCTTGAGCCAGACGCCACACGAAGCCCCCCACGAGAGACGAGCCGGTGTAAGGAGGCGGAAACGCTGAGGGCTGGAAAGCGAACCGCCCCGACGGCCCCGGAGCGCGCGCGGGGCCTGAAGTGCGGTGGTTTCTAGGGGGTGAAGCCCCCGCTACGCCAGGGCCGCTTTGCAGCCCCCCACGCCCTGGCACAGCCCGGGCTGCTCGTCGTTTGCTTGGGCTCGAAAGCAAACGCCGGTCCCGGAGGGCGGCCGCGGCCATAGCACGAGGGGTCCCGGCCGCGCGAGAGGAGCTGGCGCAGGGCTGACATCCGACGGGGCGGAGGCGCTCCCACCTGCCGGGGGCCGGGGCCCGGGGGCATGGCGGTGCCGGACACTGCCGAGCCGGAGGAGCACGGCTCCCCGCGCTAGGATGCGCGGGGCGGGGCGGGCCGAGAGGGCCCCAGCTCCG
>NW_017729009.1:20307926-20308496 GCF_001723915.1 Gavialis gangeticus
GGCAGGGCTGCAGCGCCGTCGTGGCCCGGGACGGGGCAGGAGCCCCAAGTGGGCGCCCCGCGGCCCCTCCTCCCGCCCCGTCCGGGGTGGGGGGAGGCCGCCCCGGGGCGTGCAGCAGCCTGCACCTCGGGAGCAAAGCAGGCGGCTGCCGGGGGGCAGGGGGTAAAGCGGTGGCTGAAGCCGAATGAAGAGGTCCAGCCTGGCAAGACAGCCCTCACCTCGGTTGAAGGAACCCTGCATTAAGCCAGCCGGGAGCAGGAGGGAGGCCCAAGGGCAGCCTCATCCTGCACAACCCAGCCACCCGCTTGCTGGCTTCTCCCTGCAGGCGAGGAGCCCGGGGAAGGGGTGGACTCCTCCACCTCGGGGAGCCAGCACGGGATGCCATCCATCCCCACCGCCCAGGCTTAGTCTCATGAGGTGCCACAGGGAGGGCGGGCGGCCCCCGCCCGAAAATGAAAAAAAAAATTACAATTGCAAAAAAAAATAAAATAAATGTTTTGATCTTAAATCTGCGGGACTGGCAATGTTATCAATTGAGAACGAACTATTTAAAGACATCCATACCAGAGA
>NW_017729009.1:20313496-20317416 GCF_001723915.1 Gavialis gangeticus
AAAAAAAAAATTACAATTGCAAAAAAAAATAAAATAAATGTTTTGATCTTAAATCTGCGGGACTGGCAATGTTATCAATTGAGAACGAACTATTTAAAGACATCCATACCAGAGATGCAATAATGACTTTTTTGTTGTTGCAGAAGTCTTCTTGATCTCTGGTGAAGGGGGGGCTGATACTAAAAGTTCACCTGGGGCTGCCAGGTACGGCCCTGTCCTCAGTCCACACCCTGGCAGAGCTGCGATGGGCATGGGGCTGGCGGGAAAGGAGCCCTGCTGTGGGGCTGCCCTGGCCCTGCCACCTGAGGGGAACAGCCCTGCACAGGGACGCGTCCCCGCAGCACCCACTCAGCCTGGCCTCTGTCACACACAACATCACCATGCCTGGCCCTGGGCTTAGCTCAGGACCTTCCAAGCACCACAGCCGAGACACGAAGCAGGATCCCCGTATTCAGAGGAGGAGTCCTGTGGGTGGGGGAGCTCTGGTCAGTGAAGGACCAGCAAGCGCCCTGTTGGGCTTCGTGTCCATACTGCCTCATCGTTCAAAAACGAAGAAAACCACCTCAAGCCCCTATGGTTCCTGCATTCCCACAGGTCATTTACAATCAATCAGTCCCTAGCAAGGACATCCAGAGAAAGAAAGAAATCCATTGGCTAAAGCAACAGTAAATTGACCAAATTCAGTTAGGGGAAGAGAAGTGAAAAGAAAAATCACTGCATCACCACCACTTCAGGCCTTAGCACAGCTGCTCCAGTCTTCTCCTGTTCCCCAAGTAAAGCATAGGGAGCCTATATTTCCCCCCAGACTAAGCTGCATTCATAGCACTATTTCTCAGTCAGCTCCCCTTTATCATTTCTGCTGCCTTTGAGGCATGCGTATAAAAAGCAGCCTGTTCGGTATGTTAAAAGATGCGTTATGGGTCTGATCTAGTGTTTTAAATCTACGCTGACTGGCACTTCACATTGCCTGGAATTATTTATGGTACATCCAAGTTTTGCGCTGACCTGGAGATGGACTTCAGGAGCAAGCTGCTTTTCCTCCTATAACTTCTGTGAACTTTTCCTCCTATAACTAACACCTTAGAATCAGTGCACCTTTGAGGAATTTTTAAAGAGTTTATTATTTTTTTAATTACCCCACTCTGCACACACATTTTGTTTAAGAATATTAACATTTGAGTAAACAAGTTATTGCAAACACTTCCCCTGAAAAGGTGCTTTATAGGTAGATTTCAAGGAGTACAGATATTACCTGATGAGAAGAAAAGAGACTCCACAAACTGAATATAAATATGCTTTAAAGTGATCTTTTGCTTTTCAGTCATGCACTTTATAAAGCTTATTAAATAGGAATAATGTCCTCAGGATCAGGTCCCTGGACCATATGTAAGATTTTTAAGTGGAGATTTCCCCTCCAAGCAGCTGGACTACAAATCCTTTCCTTTCTTAGAAGCTCCCAGTTTCTTGTCGTCTCCTAATCCCACTAGATCACCAGTCGGTCATGGAGTCCTCCAGCAAAATCAGGTTAGATGAAAACTGAAATGTAGCACATAAGAGGAAAGAATATCTATCTATATCTATCTATATATATATAGAGAGAGAGAGATGCACAGAAAGCCAAAACATTTGGGGCTCTTGTATCCATCATTAAGCAGCAAAGAAGAGCACAAGCACATTGTTTTCCTTAACATGTCACCCTTAATGGATTAACAGGGGTGTTTGTTTAATTGTGAAGCACTGGAGAAACGCACTGTTCTCAGTAGCACCACACTTCCTCCTATATGGTATGTTGTTCCATTAGTGATACACTGGTGAACTGCAATACTGTGCTAAATGCCAGGAAGAAGCAGAGCTGTGTGCAAAAAACTGCATTGCTAGCAAAAAATACATCAATCAAAACTCTACTTCTAATGCACTTTGTCATTTATAATCACACTAATAAGGCACCAGCGAAGTGCTGTCAGCATCATAAAATATCAGGTGCCAGCAGAAAGACTCCAAACACCATTGAACTTGCTTTTCACTGCATTCTCCAAGCAGTTAATTTTGCAGGTGTATTTGCAAATGGGGTCAGGAATCCATCAGTCACGTCACGTTGGTATTATAGCAAAATTACATTAAATATAAAAGGTATGGCTTTTTTGAAGTGGTTCACTTTCTTCATTCACAAATATGGGCATAAGTGCATACACCATTATTGGCAGACAAGCTTCTTTGGGTAAATCTGATATCTTTTATTAGACCAACTCAAATAATTGAAAAAAATCTTCTTTGCAAGCTTTCAGGTACAAAAACCTTTCGTCAGGCTGAGGAAGTTTCTGCGTTGGTGTGTGCTCTTCCTGGATGGAATGAATAGTAAAGAGGCCAGAGGCTGGGCTGGGCTGCATGCAAGACAGGCAGTCAGTGAAGATGTAAATTGAGGAGTCAGTGGGTGAGAGACAGGTTGGGGTGGGAGGGGAAGAAAACAAATGTAACTGGTAAATAGTGGAGAGGTCCTTGGGGAGTCAGATGTCAGGCAGGTTATAATGTCATAAATCCAATGTCTATATTTAGTCCATGATTTTTTATATCCAGTAGGTTGATGAAGTGAAGTTTGTAGGCTTGTCTGTGAAAGGTGTTTTGTAAATCCCCTTTGAGGATTAGAGCTGAGAGATTGGAGAGAGAGTGGTTTTCTTGTGAGAAATGTGCCCCTACAGGTAATTGGGTGTTCCGGCCTTGGCTAATTTTCCAGTGTGCATTCATTCTGGTGCGCAGTTGTTGTTTGCCCTCTCCTACATATTTTCCATCAGGGCATTTGGTGCATTGGATGAGATATATTACATTTCTGGGGGTGCAGCTGTAAGATCCAGGAGTGGCGATGGTTCTGTTGTGGAGGTGGTGGAGATGAGTTGGCAGGTTTTACATTTCTTGTCATGGCGTGGTCTGAATCCATTTGGTGTATTTTGGGCCATAGGAAGTTTGCTTCTGGTGATGAAGTTGGTGAGGCTTGGTGCTTGTTTAAAGGTTAGGATGGGTGGTTCTGGGAAGATCTTGTTAAGAATTGGGTCTTCTTGCAGTATAGGTTGCAATTGTTTGAGGGTTTTCCATATAGGTTTCAGGGAGGGATGATATGTCATAATCAGTGGTGTGTGATTCATGGGGGTTTTCCTTCTGTACTGCAGCAATTCTTCATGTGGTATCCAGGTGCCTCTTTCAAAAGTGTGATCTCTCTCTCTGGAGGAGTATCCTTGTTGAATGAAAACCTTTTTGAGATTTGAGGTGATGATCACAGATGTTCTCGGTGCAAATTCGGTAGTATCTGATGGCTTGGCTGTATATCACAGCTTCCAGCTGAATGCACAAAAAGGCCCTCAGTTGCACAAGTATTCATTTAGTATTCTAAAAATTATGCATGCTACTCTGATTAAGCAGAAAAGACACAATATCTGTGCATATAAATACATACGTTGGCATGTGATTGGATGATAAAATTAGTTTCTTAAGAGCTTAAACCTGGTTTCATGACTTAGCATGCAGGTAAATCTGTGTCTTCACTAGTCTTTCCTCTCTAAGATTTCCCATCAGTGAGGTCATGCACTTGTGACAGCAACCCCAACGCACTACGATTTACTGGGTGTTTTCGCCCGAGACACCTCTAGCCCTGCTTCAGACTAGCATCGGGCCTAGGCTAGATTTCTTTCGGTTGTAGAAGAAAATGTTTAGTACATAAAAAGAAGTAGCCAACAACTTAACACTAAATTACTCGCTGTGTCTGGTACTTAAACCAAAAATTGTGAGAAGCTGTTCATAGCAGTTGTCACAGCAAAAGACCACTCTTCCACCACCACAATTGTCCTACATCAGGGGTTCCCCCAAACTGTGGTATGCATACCCCCGGGAGTACGCAAGACATCTCGGGGGGGGGGGGGGGGGGGGGGAAA
>NW_017729009.1:20317482-20350665 GCF_001723915.1 Gavialis gangeticus
GGGGGGGGGGGGGGCGGTGTGAGAAATTGTGTAATGGCGGATTTAATTTTCATTATAATAATTGGCATTTAAGGCGTTAAAATATAAAATGTATGCTGGTAGGGGTACCTGGGCACCTGGTAAATCTGGAAGGGGGTACACAATAGGAAAAAGTTTGGGAACCTCTGCCCTACAGGAAAAAAACAGGGAAGATAGCACCCTGCATGTGTGAAGGGGGAACTCTTCCTACAGCATGAAAATTATGCTTCAAGAAACTGCAGATCAAGTACCTATCTTGAGGCAAGGAGAAGCTGAAGGACAGAAAAACAGCGAACCCTGATTCTCTTTTGAATGATCCCAGTGAGTTATGCAGCATGCTGGTGTAAAAGTGGGCCATAGCAGTAAGATTCAATCCCAGTGCTTTAAGGAGAGGGCTGGGCCTCTCTCAAAAGAGAGGATCACTTGCCATTTCCTTGGTCTTGGAGACACTGAACTTTTAGACAAGGGTACAGTGAAAGCCATACGAACTGCTGGGACAGGTATGGCCTTAAACCAGGTCAAGCTGCACTCATGAGACTCAGGTTTATTGCAGGTCACCACATCCACACTGATGACGATATACTATGCAGAGGTGCAACCGCACAGGGGAAGCTAAACCTGGGTGTGCTCTAGCCTAGGTCTACACTCCAAAGTTTTGCCAGCATTCACTGCATCAGGAAAGCATGTTAAAAATCATAGCTCTTTCTGACGTAGCTATGGCAGCAAAATACCCTGCAACCATGTAATTTATTTCAGGGAACTAGTATAAATTGTGCCTCCACTACATGACTATATTGGAAAAAGTACTGCAGCATGGGCTAACTGGAAGGGGACTTTTCTAGTAACACTTATAATGTGGATACGAAAGTGAAGCAAACGTGCTTCTGCCAGTGTAGATTATTCCTCTGCTCCAAGAAAAATAAACAGTCTGCAAAAGCATCGCTTTGCTATTGCAACTGTACCTTTTCTAGGGACTTTGGCTAAAACTGCTGAATTCACCACAAGCAAATCAACTCCTGACCCATTTAACTGTGCTAGGAAAAGTCGGAGGCATAGTCTTAGACAGGCTTTGCCTTGCTTAGTAATGATAGCATTTAAAGCATCTCTGTATCTTATTTAGTTAATCTATAAATTACATATCTATCCTGCCTTCTGCCTGACTTGAGACTAACAGAGCTAACTACCTTTCTCTGGAGCATTTAAAGAGTCACAAGGAAGCTTTGAAATGAATGAAGGGGAGTGACTCTTCACACTTTTGCTGCAACCACTATTGTTTGCCTGGAGACAGTTGTCTGCAAGACTGGGCTAAGAGAGTAATAGGCCATTGACTTGTATATAGGAAACAATCTGCACAAAGGGGCTGAAAACTTCCATTTTTAAGGCTAAATTTCCAGCTCTGTCTCCCTGAAATTCTCTGCCTGGTTCCATGCACAGAGCTGAAAATGATTGAAATCCCAATTTCACACACACCCTGTGTGCCCACAATTACTTGTACTTGCAAATGCAAATGCTGTATGCACAGAACAGGAGGGTGCCTCATTTTAGAAGCACAATCAGTAATTTGCAAATTAGGAAGCGGGTTTGAGGCAATTTGCAGAAATCCCTTCCAATGGTTATGGTAGCAGCATCCTTATGCATAAAGAGTAAGTACTGAGCCTTCCAGGAGCTCAAGTGGAGTGTTATGCTGAAGGCACTGCCTCCATTTATGATACTGATTTGTAGCATCCTTGTCATAGTTTCCAAGCACCTCACAAGCATGCAGGTATAGTCCCAGCTCCCTCTGTTTCCTATTGTCCCCATTTTATGGTTGGGGGAAGTGAGGCACAGACAAAGGGGGTGCCTACACCCAAGCTGTGCACATCTCATTCACTTGGGATGTAGGATTGTACCTCAAGCATAAGTAGCTGATGCTATAGGTGGGATGGGGCACCAGGACCCTCTGAATTCTGGAACATACTGTCCTGAATGTGAGAGCAACACTGTAATCTCTCTTGGACAGTGAGGGTAACATTTTCTTTTTGGTCATGGCCTCCATTTGGCAAGGTCCACTAAACAAAATAAATGCAATATCCACAGTCTATTTTGTATCTGCTTTCTTTGCAGCTAGAATGTGCAGTAGCTTCCAAGGGAATATCAGAGCATGTCTCTCCATGGACTGCCACCTTGATGGGGTAGAGGGGCTTGCATGTATCAATGACCGTAACAGCAACACCGTTGGGAGTCTTGTACCCCTGGTTGGGTCACCCATGGCGGTAAGGTCAAAGAGCAGTCCAACATAACAAAGACCTTAACAGTGGAGCAGGCGGATGAAAAAGGCATACTTCTCAATGGCAGCGAAGGCAAATGAAGGCTGCAGTGGAAGAGTAACCCCAGTCATCTTGGATCTCCTTGCCACTGGACACAGGTTTCTCCTCTGCCAAGATCCATGCGGGTGCCAATGTACAACAGCCTCCACATGTAAAACAAGTCACGTGCAGGCTTCTCCCACTGGATCCAACATCTACCACAATAACCAACCACCAGTACCCAAAACTTCTACAGTTTTGTGGCAATGGAGACAGATGAAGTGTTCACTGGGAGTCCCTAGTCATCAATCCACATGCAAGCAGCAGTCGTGTGTTGGTTGCTTCACCCCTGGAGTGGGACAGGAGAGTGACTAGGCAGCTGCAATCGAGACTGAGCAGTTCTTCTTAGGATCCCCTCTGCTTACCCTGCATGGGGTTTGGGGCTAGAAGAAGTGCCCCAAACATAGGCTGTCCCACCTTATCCTACCCAACTGGATAACCACTTCCAGGGGGATCATTACGAAGTGTGGCATTGACACCACCAACTGGGAAAAAATAGCTTGGGACAAGGCTACATGATGATGACTTGTGTGAGAAGATGCATCTTACTTTGAGGAAAAACCTCACCCTGGAGCCAGAAAAATGGCAGAAAGGAAAGGAAAGGAAACCAGACTGAGAAATCCATGGCCCAACCTTCCCTTTAACCACCACCTATGGATTTTGCCAGAGTCTACAGCTCTGGGATCAGCCTTCTTAGTCATCAGTGGACTCACCGCCCTTTACTTGACCAGTGGGAATGATCATCCTTGAACCCTGAGGGATTACTTCTGCTGCCGTCACCGATCAGAGCATGAATGGTACATCCAGTTGCAATGGAGAGAGACTAGTCTACCTGCTTTTTTGCAATGCCATTCAGTGATGAAATGATTAACATGGTTGCCATTTGAAGGGGTCACGCTGTAAAGTTAGCATTTTATTAAAATGAACATTGAGCATCTCCTTTGACATCAAATAAGCATAAACTAGGCAGTAGAAAGCTAAGGGGGGAAATATGAGATACACAATTTCAATAACAGTCAGTCAGGATCCAGACATGATGGTTAGGAATATGTACAAGCAATACTTAGTAAGAAGGACCTATGTTCCCTATAGTCTCTGGGAGTGGAGTATGCCACACATTTCAACCTCCAAGGGCAGGACACCCAGTCCCCACAGGCATCTGGAATATTCAACACTATGACACAATGCAAAGGAATTTCTTCCTGGCTCCAGTGGGCAATCCCTTTCTCTGAGTGCGAAAACTGATGCTCTGTTTAATTTTTAACCTATCCCCTGTCATTGCAAATGCTACATTTATTCATGCAAGTACAAATTATCTTTTAAATATTTCACAATATCATGTAGCAATGAGTTCCACAAACATCATATTTTCAAATTACTCATAGCCATATTAACTTAAATTTGAAATTCACGTTTCATGCTGACTCTTTAAAATAGCAGCCAGGAAAAGAATTACCAGTTTATGTATCACAAGGAAAAAAAGTGAGATTAAAAACTAAGTGTAATTAGTTTCAGATACTGCCCTTGCCCCTAATTCTTTTGTCTCTCATTTTGTAGTTTTACAACCACATTTTGTTTTATGGGTTTTCCCCACTTTGTTGCAGTTTGAAAAAACAAGCTATTCAGAGGGCACAGAAAAAGTGACTTTAAAAACTGTGCACAAATGTGAAAAAAAGAAAAAACATAATTTCTGGGGGGGTTTTCACTTATACAAAACTGATGAGGATCCTCATAGTATCCAATACTTTCTGATGGTCAACAGACATCTACATCAAGCACACCTTAGGCCAGGGGTGGGAAAAATGCGGCCCGTGGGCCAGATGCGGCCCGCCAGGCCATTCTATCCAGCCCACGTGGCCCCTAAAAAATGTAGAAAATTAATATTTATCTGCCCCTGGCTGCCTACCATGTGGCGCTCGATGGCTTGTCAAAACTCAGTAAGCGGCCCTCCACCCAAAATAATTGCCCATCCCTGCCTTAGGCCATCACCAATATGAAGACAGCTGCCAAAGACCACTGGCCAGAAGTGGGACTGAGGGGATGGACTGAACCCCTCCCATACAGACCAGTAGTCAACAAAGGCTTTTAATGCCTTTGACTATTCCCCACCCCAACAAGTGTATGATGCCTGCTAAAATCATTGTTTAAGAATGTCTTGCCACCTTACAAGTCCATACCAATGCAGTTACCATGTGCAGGGTCTTACCTTTCTACTACCTATCACAGCACAGCACAGGAACTTTTGAACCCCCTAAGCCCTGCATTAATGTATGTTTTAGATTGCATTAATATCCACCAACTAACATGCAACTACCATGTTATATTCTTTTATATTATTCTAAATTAACGTATAACTTTAGCAAGCCACATGAATAACCATGTTTTTTAACATTTTTTAATAGTTTACATTTCTTATTATCTTCCATGTTATCTGTTATCTCCCGTGGTACCTGTATCTGTGGAGGTATCATTTAACCAGGCTTAAATGCAACTGTTAAGGGTGTCCCTTTGGCTTTGAACCACAGTCAGCTCACCTGTAAGATGGGTATAACCTTTACAGACTTCCTAATGCCCTGTTGTCCTTTACTGCATAAGCATAAAGCCTGACTAATAGGTCACTTGCTGTGGGACTCAGTCTCTGCCTCTGAATGAGCTTTTCTTAGTATATTATCTATTCTGGGGAAATTTGTAGCAATGTTGCCATCTCAGCGTTGCAACCTCCGAGTGGGCTGGTCTGTACAGGGGATGTACTGAGCAGTAGCTGCTCAACACTAACTCACCAAGCAGACACATTGCACCTACTGCATTCCAAGAGCTGGTGTGGAGTGGCGACTACATTGCACCACAGTAATGTTGCCTCCGTTATCATGTGTTAACTGGTATAAGGTAGCAATACATCGCCTTCCCTCTCCCAACTTTTAACCAACCTATTAACAACCCTGTAAAGTTCCAGGGAGCGGGTCCTGACTTTTTTTCCCATATGCCACTTCCCGGCAGTCCCAACTCTCTGCTCCAGCGGGTGCAATATCGAACCGTGGCTCGGGAATACTCTTCCAGGAATTCTTTGCTTCCCTTGGCTTTTGTTCATTTGCATCATCATTCACATGGGTATTCTTTCTTCACGCAAGAGGCAGCAAAGGAAAGGAGTCCTATTTCATGGAGTTACAAAAACCGGGAACAATTGCAATATTATTCCATTAGTTGAGAGTACATTATTTTCTCTCTCTAAATAATTTTCAGCCTTTGCTAAATTTCCTTCACAGTGTAAATAAAAGCAGAGGCAGAGGCACCATTTTGCTGTATGGAGCCAAGACAGACTGAGGCATTAGCACCAATAGAAATATCTACTGCATCTCATTGAAGGGCCTTTTAAATGCAAACACTGCAAGTATTTTGCAACCCTCCTCCCCAAAAAACCAAAACAGCCATCTTGTGTCATTAAAAGCTACTGTAAAATATTTCAAGTTGTTAATTAGGCAATAATGACCAGTGGGGAGTGCATTTCCTGGCTGTTAACAGAAACCTCCTGACCCCAGGGTCAGTATCAGTCTCTGTGAAATTATAAAAAAAAAAAATAAGAAAAAGGAAAAAAAAAAGACAGAGTAAAACCATTACCTTTTAAGGTGTTGCTCAAACCATCTCGTTGCAAAACCAGTATTTTCACAATTTCTGTCCAGTAGGGGTTATTTATACCCTGCATGGGAGACCAGGGTCAGAAGAGTAACTCCAAAAGAACAGAACTTCACTCTTCGCACTCCATTGGCTTTCTATTCCATGTTAAATTGACGCTTTTTGTTAGAATTTCCATCCATTTAATAATCAGTCATTGCCACAATGCAGAAACACAATCTTAACATTTTTAAAGTATTATCTTTGTTTATTCAGTAACATTTTAAGCCAACGATTAAAACAAGCCAATCTCCTATTTTGTCCTGCAAAATAAACCAATAGCGATTTTCTAAGGGTCTGTTTTTGCATACCACTGCCCTTAGTTAAAGTCCTCTTGTCTATCTCCACCCCAGAGGTGGCTGCATTTCTGGGCTGTGAAGCACATAGGGGCTCTTCAGGTTTAAATAAACTATGTATGTTACTGTTATTCTTTATGGATGGATATACACAATCCTATGCTGCGTATCCTTATGTAGTAAGGTACCAATGTGCAAACTACTTAGGGGTAGAGTATTCGTAGCAACACATTAACCTCTTCAATTTGGCCTTCGGCTAGAACTAACACCCAAGTAATTTTAAGCCCAGATAGTACAAACTAAATTTTCCCTTGCTCCATATGGCTCATCTAGTGGTCTACCACCACAGCTGGATCTGGGAAATAAACACTTTAAGAGTACATAAGAATGCACTAGAACCAGCCTCCCAGTGATCAAAGACACATAAGGGAACACCTAACCAAATCAAACTGAAACGGATTGGAAACCACCCTCTTTTCTCCACTGGATGTTGCTCCTTGTTGACTGGGTGTTGACCCATCCACCTCTATCTTTGCGAGGCACTGAGTATTACAGCACAAAATGTCTTGTCAGATGGGGAAGATGTTGGAAGTCTGATCTGATGGCTCAGTATGTTAGGAATGAGACTTCCCTTCCCTCCCCTCCCCTCCCCCAAGTCCTGTTTGTATTACTCCCAAATGTCCCATACCACTGTAGCTGCAGGTTTTGTGATATAGCAAAGGAAAAACAAAACTAAACAGAATAAACCAGCTTCCCACAATGCACATGCTGTTAGCTATACAGTCGCTGTGGACGTTACGTAGGGTATGTTCATACAATGAGATTTTGAGAGAGAGTTATAAGTATGCACACATACCTCTTTGCATAGCCATTCTTATGCCTGTTTAGCTTAATAAGACACACATTTTTCCGTAAGAAAAGCCAAGCAAGCAGTCATCCAGGAATGGCTATTGCACTTGAAGTTGATACCTTTGCATGTAGACAAAACCTTATTTTTTAGCTACATGAAGAGCGGGGAAGAGAGAGGTCAACTTCGTTGAAAGAATCAGGGAATAACAGAATTGGCAGGTCAGAACTTCCAATGCTCCAAAGAAGACTGCCAAAGACGACATGGAAGCCCGAGAGATAAAACTAACCAGAAAAATGCTGCAAGCTGAACCAGATAAAACAGTGCTTATGAAAGTCTTGCATTAAATATGATTCTTTAAGTAGAGCTCAGAGTTTTTAATTGCATCTGCAAAGTGCCATTACATTTTTTTGTTTTTTTTGTTTTTACAGAGCTGAAGCATAGAAGGGTCAAGGGCCAATTTGTTGTGTCCCTGGATAGGACATATCAAACACTTTGGTCTTACAATGGAGTTAAAACTGCAGCTTTGCCTCATAACACTAGCTGGGATTTAGCCTAGACAGGACCTACAACATGCACCAAGGACAGTGCAAGAAGCAAGGATTTCTTAGAGTGATAACTTCTATTGAACTGTTTAGTCAGGATAGAGTTGGACAAGTTTTCGAATGCAAGAGTTTCTTCTTCAGGTTCCAACTCTATCCCAGCTATGCAATTGGTCCAATAAAAGAGATTACCTTAAGAAATCCTTGCCTCTTGCATAATTCCTGGACCATCACAACTACAGGTAGCATTACCAAGGACAGTGGGAGACCTATCTGCATTACTAAGTAAACATGCTGAAGCCACCTTGTCAGCATAATGTGAGAAAACAATCAGAAGCTTCTTCTTAGAACAGCTTTTCATTAACTAGTAGGAGGTGACAATACCAAGAGATAAACCCATTCAAGCAAACCCCATTGACCACTGGAAATGTCAAAGTTCACCAGCACCAAGATGTCTCTGGTGAGCTCCTTTGCTAGTCCTGTAATTGAGATTCAACTTGGCATGTTAAGCTTCACAACAACCCAAGGTGCAGTCAGATTGTTGAGCCCTGAAGTAGGCTAGGGATTTTGAATCAGAAGCAGGAAACTCCTTTCCTGTCCAGCTTCATCCTGCACTCTCCTCTTGCACTTGCCAAGCTTTTTTTTCTCCGATCTTTGCCATCGTTGTAGCTGATGGGGGACCAAGACTTGGTTCCACCAGTATTAGAGCTGCAGTGGTTTTCTATGGCAATACTTGAAGAGCTAAACTGTCATTTTGATGGTTTTCAGTCAGATCATGTCCCAATGCAGTGATACCTCCAACAAGGGGCAGAAAAGACCTGAAAGTGTTCCTGTTTTTCATTAAAAGGGCGAAGCACTTGAGGGATGACAGATATTCTGCATAGCATGATGCATCAGCAAGGAGAATTGAAAAGTGAATTTACGCAACTCTTTAAATAAGATCCACACCCAAAACAACTCAGATGGGAGTAGAGGCCCTTGCACAGATGGTTGCTGCAAGTGTATTCTTTAAAGATATTCTGTCCTGTGTGCACAAAAGGACGATGAAAAATGTACAAATATCCTAATCCCCCCAAATCTCTTAAAATGCAAAGCTGTGAACACACATGTTGTCTCATGATTATGTGCCTTTGAGTGCTTGTTGAGTTACTTATTAAAATATACTAGCTCACTTTGGGCATATAAAAAAAGAAAAAATAATCCCTTGATCCTTTTTTCTGGTTTCTAAAGAGAAACTCCATTTTATATGGTGTTGCATGCTCCACCTACTTTCATGTCATAGCTGCAGATCTCCTGTCAGATTGGAAGAATTAGAAGTTCTTACATGTGGAAGAGATGACTGATGTCAAATATGGTCACATTAATGTTGCTCCCACAGTGATGAGCAGAATGTAAATAGCCATAAAGGACAATGGTAGGGATGCAATGCCTTTTTGTATGACGATGATGACACATGTATTAACATGCAGCCAAGGACTGCAGTCATTTTGCTTTATAGAAGAATTTTCCCATAGCGAACATGAACATGCAGTGAAGATTCGATTGCACTGAATTGATCGAAACATTTTTAATAGATATCAGTACACCAATTTAAATGTACTGCTGTAAACAAGTTTGCATTTTCAAGGTACGACTGGCTCAAGACCGTTCTCACATTTGGAGGTCTCTATGGTGGTAGAAAGGCCTATCCTTTTTGGCTAAGGTCGGCCAGGAGAACTCCTGGTGTACGCTGCTCTTATGGTGTGATGTGTCTAGAAAAGGACGTGTCCTGGTGTGGTGCTGTTGTGAAGGGTGTGCCCTAGTTCACTCTAGGGAACCATGAGGTCCACGCCAAACAGAGCACAGTCCCTAACCCAAGAGCCACCAGGCAAGTTGCTTGCCCGTTCTTTCTCCGTTATCGCCATGACCTGTGCTTGAGGACCCAGGCACATTTCCCTATCCTTTTATGCTTCCAAAATTCTTCATTTCATTTTCCTATTTTCCATCCCTTTCCTGGGATGGAACAAGTATCCTTTGAACATGCCGTTTCTTGAGCAATTTCTTACGCTCTGTAGATTGGAAGGTGGCATTTGTACAATGTTCATAATCCTGGCTGATGCCCCTGCCATGGGTCAGCTATCATGGGTTGGGAGCTGGGTGGGAGAAGAGGAGAAAACGGGCAGCTAGATGCTGTCCAAGTTGTACTCACCATAGATACAAATGTTGCCTTTTATTTTATTCTGGATTACCATTCCCACAAGCTTCTTGATTCATCTTGGAGATGAAAAGACATTTTCATAACCTCCTTTATTTGACCTTGTCCCAGAAGGGCATGAAAGGTGGATATTATGGTAACTTCAGGAAAAGGTTAAATAAAAGCCATGTAGACTATTTATTCTTTTTCATGTGTGGCTACAGAGTACCCAAACTGTTTTCTCCTTGTTAATCCATGGCAATACCATTTTTATTAGGGTGTGGCATTTATTAGAGGAGATAAGGAAGTGGGGTGGAGGGGAAAAAAAAGACAGCAACAAATACTAGAGGTGTCAGAAAGGTGCATGCTGAAGTAGTGCTTGCATAAATGATAAATCATAGAACAGATTCTGTACTACTTCTGGCACAGCCATTATTTTTATGGGGTACAGACTGGAATTAAAATACCAGAAGAGTAGATCAACACTGTGGTACCTTGGGCACGCCCAACCTTAAAGCTGTTTAAAATCCCTGTATGTTAGCAATTTAATGACCCAATACTTGCTGTAAGCAACTCTCTCCATGGTTTGGATCTCCAATTGATGATGCAGGAGGATCTTCTAGCTGTGATTTGGTGAGGCAGATGCACTCTCAGGTCACCAGGATATCACATACTTTAATCTTCTCTGTTACGTACAAATTTGTTGCTCATTATTATGATTTACAGCACTCCACAAAACATCCTACTCTTATGAATTTAAAGTGTGGGGTGGTACAAAAATGGAATGAGGGGTAATAGGGTGGGGAAGGAGCAATAGAATACAGCGATACCTATAAGATTAAGTTGTAAGCTTTTCAGGACAGGAACTGTAACTAACCTTTGGTTTTATTGAACTTTATAAAACTGAATTGTCAGGACATAACTTCATAACAACTAATCCATATGGTCTCATGCAAGGTTAATTCGCACTTTTAGGGGAGCAGAGAAAATGTTTAGCGACTTAATTTGAAGTTTTTGAGCAAATATGACACTGAGTTTTCAGAGATGATTTCTATGGCAAGAGCAAGAAGGCAGTGTTGTGAAGGAGTTCTAGTGACAGAGGCAAATAGGACATTAGATACAAGAAGCAAGTGAGATTCATAGAAAATGAGGGTTGGAAGGGTTTGACATCAAGGCCATACCTATGATATTATCTAGTCCAACCCCCTCCTCAAAGCAGGACCAGCCCCAACTAGATCATCCCAGCCAATCCTCTCCCCTCCCTCTTCTCCAGATTAAGCTTAATGTCACATTGGAACAGAAAAAGACAAGGGGGGAGAGGGAACTCATTAAATACATGTTTATAAATAGGCTACCCATGAATTGACAGTCTGCAGCTTTGGTTCTGTTATGCACACCTACGCTGTGTCCACAGACAAATAGTGTGCGTGCTTGTGTGTGTGTGTGTGTGTGTGTGTGTGTGTGTGTGTGTGTGTACACACTCCCCTCCCCCCCAAATACACACTTTAAAATGTGTTCTAATGGTATGCAGTGCAAATGGTCTGTTCCCAGATCATGGAACAGTTTCCTCAGTTAGTTAGTTCTCTCACTAGGCAGATCATGAAAGGCTTTTATTGACAAAACTGCACTGACTGCTGCTGGGCTGCTCTGGGCTGTACTTCTGGTGCCACCTCATGGATAATGTGATCAACAGCAATTCATGTTCAGCAAGGGTTTCACTGAAAGCTGGTTAAAACCCTTCAAGGCTCCCAACTCAAGATTTATTTATTTTTTTACTGACAATCTGAAAACTTTTTCCTGACAACCACACTTTTTAAAAATGACACGTTTGTACTGTTGTATATTATGTAATGCAATTCTTTGGCCAGGTCCTGTTCTGCTGCCAGGCCCCAATTAGAAAGGCTAGGTTTTAATCTAGGGGTTTAATACCAAGCATAGTAAAAAAAAAAATAATAATAATAAAGTTTGGTTGTCAGTAGAACATTTAAAAGGTTTCTTGGGTTGGCTTCAGCAGTGGTTTACACCTTACTTCCCTGATCCCAGGGGTTCCCTACTCGCCCTTGCAATGCCCCCCCCAACTGCACCCTGTTGCCCCCAAAGCCCACCCCAACCTTGCCCCCACTCTCTCCCCCCCTAAGAAGCCTACCTGCAACCCAGCAGTATTTCAAGACCCAATGTAGCAGCAGCACATGGCTAGAGAAGGAAGGATCTACAAAGTACAGAGAGAAGGCTTCCTGCAGGGTGCAGTGCTCCTATTTGTACACCAGAGGTGCTGCTCTGCTCCTGTCTGCCTGTCCTCCAATCAAGCTTCAGCTCTCCAGCTTCTAGGAGGATTCTTCAATCAAGTAGATAGCTAACTTTGCAAATTTATGGATGGCTCTAATTTCTTTATGGACGTTAGGGGCAGCCACCTTGATTTTTTATGGACTGTCTATAAAGTTGGCAACCCTGAAACCATGCAACCCACCGAACACCCAAGTCCAGTGCATATCACAATTTCAACAAGTTTGATTTCAGCTTGACATATTATATTGCATTTTTAATTAATTATTATAGCACCCAGGCTCCCCTATTAGGATTGCTCCAACCAAGAAGGGTGTTACCAGCATGGGCCTACCCTGGGCAGCCTACAGCTAGGCTGTAGCCAGGTTGCACTTAAGAAACTGCACACATTTTTGTACACAAATAAGTGGTGTGACAGCCTGCCTAAAGCCACACCTTTGGGGTCAAAGTGCAGCCCATGTTGGGCTCCTTAAGCACAAATGTACTAGTAACCTGTCTCAGGCCGTGTGACTTGCCCTTGGTAGAGTCCCATATCTTACTGCAAAATCAACTAGTTGCATAAGGATCTTGATATTCCACTTGTTACCAGTATAACACAGGTGCTCAGTTAAGGGTTTTATTCCTCTCAGGGACATACATGAATACTCAGTGCTTCAAAAGCAAAACTATTTCTGCTGCTCACTCAGCAAGTGGGATGGAAAACAAAAACAGGTTCATCTCAGAAGTGGTCTGGACAGGCCTGCATTCTAGTAATGGATCTTAAAGAGGAATCTTCCCATGATTTGTCTCTGCAACATTATTCCTTCCAGTATTGCTCTGTCTTTTTGAGTCATAAATGACTCATATGATTAGTACTTCCATCACTTCCTCCAGGGGACTGTTTTACAGGTTATAGTTTGAGATGTTTTCCTGTGCTAATTTCAATCCTTTATTCTCAGCAGGGCCCATTCCAGGAATAGGTAGTGGTAACAGTCACATCTTACAAAGCATCTCTTTTGTAGTGTTGCTTGACAAACGCCAGGATTCAGGATTGACGATTGCCTACTGCTCGACATAAATACAACAGGTCAAATTTGGTGGTATAACTCCACTGATGTTTGTACAACTACATCGGGGTAGATTTGCCCTGGATGAGAATACTTTATCTTGACTGCTAGGCTCATATATGAGGTATATCAGGCTGGCAGTTGTCAATCACGGTAAGAAAGCCCTTCTGGTCCTTCAGTTACTGACTCCAACCCTAATCCCCATGGATTCTGCTCCGACCAAAGCTTCCTAGGAAACTACTGCCTCAAGGTGGTATGTTTGAAAAAACCAAGTAATTAATGAAGCTAGCCATTCAGCAGACAGCGATGGTGGGACTAGGTTCACAGACAAGAATTAACAAGGAAGAATGCTGCTTCCTACAGACTAGTGTTAATGCATGCAAATCTGATGAGATGCAGACAGAATTACTCACAATAAAAAAAAGCACATCAATACTATCCATTTTGGTCTGCCTACTGCTGTTCATAATTCAAAGACAGGCAGGGCTGTGTTTAACCATACTGCTGTATTAGATCAGACCAAAGGTTCAGCTACTTCAGTATCCTGCCTGCAACTGTGGTCAGCAAAAGATGTTTCAAGGAAGGTATAACAAATCTCATAAAAGACAATGTGAGATATTTCGCCCGTGTCCGGTTTCATCTCTAGTAAAGAAGAACATTATCATTTAATAAGATTCAGTGAGAACTATGAAAGAGTAGTTTGAAGATAAAAGCTTGAATTAGCAGTGAAGTAAGTTAACAACCCAGATTTTTATATTTTGAAGTTAATGTATTGGTCACGGTCATGTCTCATCTGTGGGGACACCCTTACGTTACAGGTGGGGGTGTACTGGCAACGCACATGCAAGCAAAATAATACATTCACATTAAGCGACACTACCCTGAAGCATTCATAGCACTGGCTGAGCGCAAGAGGCTGCAGCAATGAGGAAGTGGGGAGACAAAGACCAGGACACAAGCACTGGCAGAGCCATAAGCAAGCAGCTTGAAGAGTATATGCCTGCACTGCGCCTGGTTTCAGTCAGGGCTATTAATCATCCCATTCACAAGTACTTGGGAAAGAATATCGCTAGGTTCCCATTCCCCGCAGCAGAAAAGTAACTTAATTATTACTAACCCTGTTGTGTCAATTTAGCACCTTGTCAGCCTGGATATTGCATGTTAACTTGAACAGGAGTTAAAACAATGAAACAAGCTTTAGAAAGCTCCCTACCTTTTTAACGTCTTGGCTACCATACCAGAAGGGTCCATTTACGTAAAAGGGTTCAAGGTGTTTTATAACTTGAAATAGGACTCAACAAATTCAAGTTTAAAAAAAAAAGGCTAAAGATCTATCCTACCAGGTTTGTTTCATTAGCATAATTGAGCAATAAAGTGTTTTGCATTTCTTTAGCTTGGTCAATGAGTTCAAAGCGACACCTACCCTCACAACTGAGTGAAAATAGATATTAAAGGAAATTTTGCATTTTTTGTAACTAAAAGAAGTTCTGTTGATCATTTATACTCCATGTCACTATAGAAAACCGATCTCTTCATGTTTGACATGGACAGAATAAGACTTCCGGGCAAAGCTGCTTGACAAGGAGAAAACCTCCAGAAGTATCAAGGCCCCGATCAGTCTGGACTCCCATTGCCAACCCCTAATCAGTATCCAAGACCTGAGCTGGAAGGTGAGGTAAAGGTCAGGTCAGGTCAGGTCAAAGCAGGCTGTTTGGTGGGGCAACAAATAATGATCAGATCAGCCCTGGTCAAGGGCAAAGAGGACTGCCAAGCCAGTATATCCCAATGTAAATTCAGATATCTCAGGCTGCTTTGCTGTCCAACCTACCTCCTACTGATTGAAGACCTAGTTGAGGAGCTATGGGAGGAGCAGATCTAAGCAGCAAAATTAAGCAGTAGGCGATGGTTTGATATGACAGTTTGATACTGGAAATACATGTTGGATTTGGACTCATCCACTAGCTTCTCTTAGACGAGGAAAAATACGTGGCAAGCTGTGCATTAACTTGTAGTATGTAGAATGGCTTCTCTGTATGGCTGAAGTGCATTATACAAACAGGAACAGCAAACATTTACATCCTAAATAGGACCTGAACCCACTGTTCCCGTGGTTAGAAACTTGAGCCTTGTCCACTAGACCACCTGGGCCTACTGACATACTAGGGCATGAGGGTTTGACTGCAGTTATGTACCTGTACAGAGACTGAAATACAGCAAATCAATCTGGGAAACCTTCCCACATGGGATGAATTTCATATTCTCCAAGTGCTTTCACTCAACCTCATAGTGAAACAAACTCTTCACCAAACACAAGTCAAAGTATATTTGCAATCTCAGTTCAGTCACTGAACTAGGAGACAGATTAGTTGCACTTGAAGTGAAATACACAGAACAACCCATAGTTATATCAATACCTCCATAATAGTGTTTTAAATAGATAGATACTTGGGTTAAAACCCACACCCAGTGATGTTAATGGCAAAATTCTCATTTGATTTTACTGGGCCAAGTTTTCACCCTTTGAGCTGAAAGCATATTTTCAAATTAAGTCAAGTTTAAACAGACACCAACCCAAACCACAATAAGTCCTAACTGTCATGAAGGAACTGTGTATCATTTCCATTTTACAAAAGGAAATCTCTCATATCAAGTTGTAATCAGTTCCATAATCGTGAAACCCTGTTAAAAAAAGAAAAGACAAGACACCACAGAAAAAAATTATTTTCTTGGTCCATAATTTATATGCACTGTAGAACATACCGATTTCAAACCCTTTGTGGACTGCAACATAGAAACAGTTCTTTTGCTTCTTATTATAACTACTAAGAGAACGTTTGGTAGGATCGCTACAGTTCTGCATCTTAAGAGAAATCACACCAACAGTAATGGGTGTTTTGGCTATACGGCAAGCAAGCTAAGCCATGAAAAAGTGAATAAGACATTAACATGAGAAAAGCAATATCTGACCAACATCTTTTTTGCAATGCTGTGCGTGCTTCAGATGAATTCACTGAGCTTTGTTGATGATTCAGTGCGACCAGCTGAGTAGAATTTCATTGAAAACTGATTCTAGGCTGATCTTCCCTGAATATTCAGAATTTAAATACGCTGGATTTTCCAGCTGTACTAGTACAAATATCGCAGTTGTGAAAGCTACGCCAGAGCATAGAATGCCGCAGAGACTAGATAGTTCAGAGGTCTGTCAAGAGAACGTAAAGCATTTCATTTCCATGTTTATTTGGCCCTTGCGAATTGTGATCAAAACTAACCAGTTATTGGTCTATGTAAAGCAAGTGAAGAATTTCAGTCTCATTCCAAGTGGACAAGTTTCATGTCACAACCCCAACACCGCCTCTCCCCCACACCTAACTCAAATACATAACTGGTGCTAAACTGGCTCCTTACAGTGCTCCTCAGGCCATGGTTTGAAGTACATTAAAGTAAAACTTTTTTGTAATCTTCTAGAACACAGTCAACACACATGCTTCCACCAATATTGCCCATGCTGCAGCTCTCATTAGGACAGGGAAGACTTCAGACCCCAAACTTCTTCAGTCCTTCAACTTCCACCAACATGAAAAGTCACTCACCTAAAAACAAATTAAAACGCACAACAATTAAAAAGCAGGCAAGCATCCCAAAGCAAAGTATTTGCCAGAGTCAATGAAGTCTCACTAAGTCAGTCTACCCTGAATTGCTTAACTCAGCCTACTAACAACCAAAACGTCAGTGCTTTTTTGTGTATTTTATGTTGAGCAGTCAATTCCATAAACAAGTCAGTTGTAGCAATGGATTACAATCTGTGCGCCAGCAATATATCAAATTCCTTCACAGTGGATTTCCGTGAAAGTGACACTAACAAAAGCTTGTACAAACCAGAAATGTTTAAGAAATTCTTCCACAAAACTTGGATGGTAAATGACCAAACAAAATCCTCTGAGAAAGAATATTAAAACAAACTGCCACGTTCTAAAAACAAACATAACTTATAAGAAGAGCACGGCATAAATTGCCTAGTATATAATGAAAGTCAGAAAGTACTTAAAATTATTGTGGAAGTCATAAGCATATTGTGAAATACATGATCCAGGGGAAAAAAAAACCCAAAAAGGAGATCACTAAAATGCCTCAAATGAGCAGGGAATGACTTAGCAGGCTGGATCCTATTTAAAAAGCTTAGGTTTAAACCCGTGTAAGAAAGCCAGGGCATTAATGCTAACATCCAGAAACAACGGTCAAGGAAAGAAAACAATATTGCTTACTCCAAGTTCTAAAATATTTATTCTCATATCCTTATACATGGTAGCAAAGCAATATGTAATAACCAAATAAAATAACTAAACTTTAATCCCATAGGGCTGCTATGTTCAAAAAAAAAAGAAAAGGAGAAAGAAATGCAGCCCAATAAAAAAATAGTAGGAGTTAAATGCACGCTCTTAAAATAGAATAAGACTGAAAAAGAAGAGAAGTGATTGTCATTGTGTATCTTTTCCTGCATTAAGCTTATTGTTTGCCTGTACCAAATAATAAAGGATAATGATGAACAGAAAAAAAATAGGAAGAATAAAGCTCATGCTAGCACATATAAAAATGTAGCAAAGTGATTCATTGAAGCTCAACTAAAATGCAAACTGTTTTGATGTGAAAAAAATGTGAGACTCTATCCTATATTTGGAAAACAAAAATGCTTACCATGTAAATTCCATGACAAACCAACTGTGGAAACAATTGCTTAATTATGCTTATCAAAATAATAATAAAATATCAGCAGTTGCATTCAACACACATGAATCAGAAAGACTACCTGTGCAAACATAAACAAATCATCTGAATTTCCAATTAACTGTTACAGATTACAAAGGGGGACACTTTTCAAAATAAATTACAAGACTAATTAATCATTTTAAACACACAAAAGTAACTATGTTACATTGGGCAGGAGCTTTAAATATCTTCCTTCTTATTGTAATTCTATCCTGGTTAGTTTGAACAAATGCTAGTGAAAATGTGTAGGGAAGGGAGAAGGAGAGGGAAAGGGGAAGCTTCCAGACTTTACTTTGATCACTTTATGTAGGTAATTACTGTCTACATTTAGAATCTTAACAACAGAATTATTGACTCAGGAAAGCTCACAATAAACTAAAAATTGTTCGATTCAAACATCATAAGCATTGGGATAGTGTCCTCCAGGCATGCTAACACGAATATCTGTGGTCATATGACATGATCAACCACTTTTCTTCAAACAAAATTACAGAGAAACTTGATGAAAATAAGAGCAAGACACTATTTCTTGCTCCGCATAGCAGCAGTCTCATATCCAAGGGCGTTTCAGAAAGTAATGACAAAATGGTTGCCCACACTGTATGGTCTGGCAAAGTGGGAAAAAACTACACAACAGGGGGAAACACAGATGAATGCGCCCATTGCTTGCAGCTACGTAGAGAAGTAATGTGCTCCAGTAAACCATTACTGCACGCAAAATGGGTTTTATTTCAAAATTACTGTTACTTTCTGAAACACCCTTATATATAAGTTTTGAGACTTACCTCAATTTAAACCCCCCAAAATGTTCATTGTGTTTTAATACTCTGAGGTTAGGAATCTAGCATCATGGGTTATGGAGCTGTTTTGAAGGCAGCACATTTCACTTATTACGAAACAGTATGCATAAGGAAAGAGAATCATTCCACGGACAGAAATACGGGGCCCAAGTTTAAAATGGTCTTTATCAAAGCATACTAGAGTATGTGAGCATAACTGTTTGCACACATAAAAGCCTGCCTGTGAATAGCATTTGCACATATAACACTACAATACAAAGGAAATATTTGCCTTCACAAATATAAGTTTTTTGGAAACTCTCCAAAAATTTAGCCCACAGCTTTTTATCCCCCCACCAACCCATGGATGAGTTCTGAGATTCTTCCTATGATAGAAAAATCCTCCAAACACTCCTGCATGCACTTCCAAGGAAGAACCAGAATATGCATTGAAATGCATAGCCTGCTCTTCCACAGTCTAACTACCCTCAATTAAACTGCACTGAAAGAGTGAAATTAGCAGAGTCAGAAAAACAGCTGGGAAGAGACCTTGAAGTTTTCAGCGCCAATTATTCTGCCTGCAATTCAGCACAGAAAACATTTAAAATACATAACAGCAAACTCCTTAATTTTGCTTAAGTCTTAGATTTTGATACAGAAATCATAGCAAATGGGCCAAACTGCAGAACCTACTTTACACACAAATACAGTTTCAAAAACTGATTGTGTTAGCAATTGGCCCAAGGAGTGCTCTGTGATCGTCTGCACTTCCATCCAAACCCTTGTGCCAGAATCACTGTTCTTTCAATGTGTGTATGGATCCATGATATGCATTTTCATGTGCTAGAATCATAAATGGGCTTTAACCAGATGGTGCTAGCCACGATATCCATCTTTTACAGATTTTTCCATCAGTAGATGCCAAAGCATTTTTAGAAAAGGAGGTCTTACTCCCATTTTACAAATACACAGACATAGTGATTTGCCCTACCTGCTTTGGCGGGTCAGGACTCCCAAACTATGGCCAGTTCTGTGTCTGCTAATCCATGCATCTGCAGGCATTTTGCTAAGATCTTTATATTTTTCAGATAAATGGAATAGACAATTCTTGTAAAAAAAACAAAAAACTCTCTCTTTACTTCTAAGATAGCCATATGACTCCAGGACAGACACTGAAAGTGCTCTACAGAACCATGAAAAGGGAAAAACATGCTGGTTATGAGAAGGGTTAAATTAGCTAATGTATGAAAAGCAGTCCCATTGTTCTTTTATTGGTTGTAAGCAATGTTAGGTAGTTACAAAAAAAGTTCAGCCTTCTTACTGAATCCAAACAAAAGTGCAATGACAGTTTCAGCTAAAATTGATAGCACAGAAAAGTGTATTTTTAACTATGCCCTTCACTTGCACTAGAACCAAGAGTAAGACACTAGTCATTGTGACGGAGGATGACAGAATGAGCCCGAATAATTTTGAATTTACAAAGATTTCTTGATTTTATTAGGACATGGATGACTGCTATCTTCTTCTTATCTAACAGTATCTATAGGTAAGCAAAGTGTATTGGCTATTCAGAAAGTTATAAACAACTTGCAAATTGAGTAATTCCAAATAACATCAGATTATAAATGAATACACTGTATCAGTTTTCCAGAAAAAAAGCCTAAGGAAGGCAAGCAGAACTGCCTGTTACAATCATGCAGAGTATTGTTTCAGAAATAGTATGCTGTGTGAGTAATCCAATTGGAAGATTCTTCCTTGGAGCGTTTTGCTGAGCTGTGTGATGTAAAAATAGATTTGTATGCCTCCGATTTATCCTCCCTCTCCGTGATGCATCTCTTGGTGGTACCAGATGAAGCAGCTTTTCCTGGCACAGTTGATGGACTTCCAATAGCCTCTATTGGGGAGGGGTGGAAAAAAAGGAAGGAACAGAAACACAAGACATTTTAGCTTTTTTGCAATTGCATATTAGTTTTTTAAAAAAAAGTCATTTCTACAGCTCCAAAACATTCAGAAATTGGCCTGCCAGGAACATCTCTGGCAGACTAGGAAAAAATATGTTTAAGTCATGTAATTCATACTCCTTTCCAGACTCATTAAAACATCTGTTCAACTCAGCTTGGGAAGTAGATTTCTCTCCTATGAATGCACATACTCTAACATAGTACTAGAAGCATCAGTTGCAGCAAGCCAAAGAGAAAGCTCTAAGCTCCAGTCTTCACACATAAAGGTGGGAGGATTTCTCCCCCTATTGTTTGAAAAATAGCTGTCAAATGCCAAAGGCAACACTTGTGACACATTTAAAATCTATCTACTCCCTTTATCCTTTATGAAGTCCCTTATAGACAACAACAATGGCCTGATAGTCATTTAATCATTTCTCATTGAAGCCAGGAAAAATGCCTCCCCATTATTTGTGACACCATTTCTATGCACTTCACCTGCTGCTACCACCATGTTCTCAAAAGGACACAGAAGTATTTCTGAAAAGCTGCAGTTGTGGCTCACAAGTAAAGAGAAAAAACAGCGCAAAAGTCTTCCCTAAACTGCCTACAATGAGTACATTTTAGGCACAAAAACAGTTAGAAGCCTGTCTGCATGTTTGACCTAGACAGAGCTGCTTTCCATTGTCATCCCCCAAAATTAACACTGGGAAGAAAACAGCACCAACACATTTGAAAATAATGCAGAAATGCATCTTGTAATAAATGCATGCAAACCTCAAGGGACAGCATCTAGCAAAGTTCATTTCTTTCCTGCCCACAGCCTACCTCATGTTTCCTCCTTAGCTTTGTTTTTCATTTTTTTTCCCTAGTTCATTAAAGCAACTAGGTCTCCAGACAGAAACCAATGACTTGTCATTTCAAAAAGGGTCAAGTGATTTTTTTCCCTTTGCATTATGTTCTGTGAGAAATTAATTTCAAGTGTTATTCAAGACAGCACAGACACCCATTAGCAATTAGAAGAAACTGGGATGAAACAGTTTAAACACGATCTATTATAGACTGAAGAAATCTGCAGCTCTGTATGGAGGAGAAGATAGGACATTTATAATGTAAATACTCTAGGCTCACCACAGAGAAACACTAAAGCTCATTATTTAATATCAGACTCTTCAGATTATTTTCCCTTCAGAAAATGACTCATTTCTAAACAATAACTGATTTTAAAATATACGAGGGTTGTTTTTTTCCCCCCAGTCTCTGGATAAAAAAAATCATAAGAATTAAAGCAATTGAGCAAATGAATTGTGCAATATATATATGCAACCTAAACTGGTGCTGTCTCCTTGGGATTAAAAGGCAGCCAAATTCTCTCAGTTTCACGCTGAATGTCCTTAATGATGGGCAGCAGAGCAGTAGCTAACTGGAGGACTAGCAAGTTATTAAAATATGCAAAGAGGGTTTGTTTCCTTTGAAAGAAGTGCCCACAAAATTATGCTTCTTGAATCTTAAAAAGCAAGAATCGGTAAGATTTAGGGCTTGGATGTGAAGATATAGAGAATGCCAACTGAAAGATGATGCCCATGCTGTGGGAATGAACAACAGGCAGACTGGCGATGCTGTCCACATTATTTGGGGAAAGGAGACAGAGTGACCGGTGAGAGTGGAGGGGATTAAGAGATCGGCTAGCAATGCAGAGTAAGAGCAAATGACTAGATGGCTAGTCATCCACAAAGGGATGTCAGAGATGCACACAAGATTTTAGTTTGCACAGAAGACGACAGGTCTGGAATAGAGGGGTAGATCTGAGAGATGTAGACTAAGAAATGGCAGTTGAATTTGTATCTGTGGATGAGATTATGCAGAATAATGTGTACAGTGTGGAGAGAAAGGGTCTAAGGCAGAACTTTGTAGGACCCCTGCAGCCTTTTGGAATATATACAAACAAGTTTGAATATTACCTCTTAATGGGCTTTATATAGGCAGGTTTTAACATCTTACGAACAGTTTAAAAATTAATACACGTATATGCAAAGTGTTTGCAAGGTCACTGCACAAATGTACGGGGAGGCTGTATAGAAACTCAACTGAAAATGTGGCATGAAGTAATTCAAAATAGTTCCTTTAAAATTATTTTAACAGCGTGGAGCAATTTACAAAATTGTTCAGTTACACTAGGACACATGCACACTAACCTGTGCCTTTGGTGAATATAATCTGTTTCTTTTCTCCAGAACTAGAGTTCAGGTCATCATTTACATTCTTTACTTTGGACGGTCCGGGAGAACCTACAAAAGAAAGAAAATCCCCCGCGACTGAATCATTAACTTGTTTCATAACTCTAATAGTAAAGCCAACCTGAAGTTGTGAGAAAATTACCTTCAGTGGCGTCCTGTTGAGAAACTGATTCTGCTGCCTTGCATTTCTTTGATTTCTGGAACAATGTAAGCAGAAAGTTGAGAACCTACTTTAAAAAGCTGCATGTGTTACTTAATGTCAATTTTGTGTTTTAGAGACTTAATTCTATTTGTTACGCTTGTACATTTTATAAAATAACTTTGCGCTTTCCATATAGTTGCTTTAAGCGTTACATACCCTTTCAATCTGGAAAAAAAGATGCTGACCTCACAGATGCCTTGGCAAAACAATGCACAGGCTGAAACTAAGCTGCCTAAAACCAATTTTTGGCTTGACTGGTTTCTTCTTTAAATGAACCAAGCTAATAAAAAGCACACAACATACAAAAAAAAAGAAGTTAAAAGTCTAGTTGTGTGTGTACCTCCCGCCCCCAGACCAGTCCTATAGTAAACCCCGCCCTGCAAACTATAGCAGTGTTTGTTGTATAAATGTTATACAAATACTGACTTAGTAACATCTCAGAAGAATTTTACAATTCTGACTAACTAAATCCAAAGAAGGAAACACTGAACATACATTTAGAATATGCTGTGGAGTCTACACGACAGGAGACAACGTTAGGGGAAGTAAGTAACACAGTAGATGCTGCTCTAGATCTCATCCAGAAGGTGGTGGTAAAAGGCCACCATAATAAAACCAGGCAGATTTCTAGTGATCATTTGCTGTTACGCACGTGCAAATACTAATCTCTTCTCTGTGCCTCCATCTTTGCTAGGATAGGGATGACACCAAAATGTACATCCCTGTATGTTTCTATGGTTTGTCTCCTTTCAGAACAGAGAGGGTATGTGAGGAAGCATGCAAAACACATTCATTCTGATGCTCTGTGCACCAAATCTAACAACTGGTCACTTAACAGCAACCAAGACTTTACAACTTCATTTTTTTTTAAGGAGGTAATGTGACCAGAAACTTCTTGTTCCTGAAACTAGGTAAGGAAACAATTTTGTATGGATGCCAGATTCATATAAGAGTTCTGATCATTCAAGTTGGGAGGCGGGGGGGGGGGAGATATAATCTAGTTGCTATAGGGCAATTATCAATTCCTAGCTTTTTGGACTGAGAACAGCTTTCAGCATAGCATACTTTATTTATATCAGGCACTTCTAGCATAAAATGCTACAATAACTCTGGCTACAATAATTTTGGCTGACAATAACAAGGACAACAAACTTTACCGTCAGAAAATAAATACAGTAAACACAGGTTGTAACAAATTGCTACTCATGAGGAGGTAAAAACAGGTTAAATCTAACTGTCCATCAAAATGGGTAAAATAGTAAAATATTAGTTACTGAAAGGTAATAAATTATTATTTTTGCTAGAACATGAAGCAGCTTGGTTTATTTAGTCAAGGGAAGGGGGAAGCACCATTAAGTCTTCCAGTACATAGAGGCTGTTATACAAAGGATGGTGACCGACTGTTCACAGTGCTTGGGGACAGAACTAGGGGAAACAAACAAAACACCAAGGCTGCATACACATTCAAATCATCTAGGTTTGTTCTCGTGATAGAAAAGCTTTACCCAGAACCAGGTACATCAGGGCAGGCAATTATTTTGGGTGGAGGACTGCTTAATGAGGTTTGGTGAGCAATCAAAGGCTGCATGGGTGGCCCCGCCCCTTGACAGGTGCCCTGCACCCTGGTTGCCATTTTGGGACCAGAAATCCCACCCCTAACCATTGCCAACAGAAGTCCCTCCTTTTGCCCCCCAGAAATACTCCTTTTGGGAGGGGAAGTTGCAATCTCAGAACCAGAAAAAAAAGGAATCATACACTAAAAGTCAAACACCTACTGTAACATATTTTAAGTTTATTACAAAAATATTTTTGTCATGATTTGTGTAGTTTACGTAGAGGTGATTGCATAATAACTCAACAATAAATTTTTAGTCTTTTATATAGCGTGTGTACACGAGGAGTTGCTGGAAACTGGGGGAGCACAACAGCTGTCCCTGCTGCAGTGCTCTGGGCAGGTAGGGAGGGGAAGCTGCAGTGTTGACGGAGCGGGGTGGGCTCTGCCTGCAGCTCACTCTGGTCCTGCTTGTGTGGGGCAGGGAAGCATGTGTGGATGGAGTGGGGAGCAGGGGGCTGAAGGAGCTTGACTGCTCACAAAGTCCCGCAGGCAGGGACAGACAGGAGGGGTGGGGAGCAACAGCAGCAGAAGCCAGCATGCACTTGGTGCAACCCCACCACGCAGGCAGGTGATAGAGGAGCAACAGCAGCAGAAGGTATGGGACAGAGACTAAGAGAGCTGGTGATGCCAGGCTCAGCTGTCTGCCCCTCTCCCGTCTCGCAGGGGTTTCTGTTGCTGCCAGTGGCGGCAGCTGCTTTCCTGCCCTTTGCAGCATGCTGCGAGCCAGGCAGGCAGCACCAAGTCCCTTCCCCTTCCCCCTGCCCATGGAGGGCTAGGCTCAGCCACATTGCAAAGGGCAGGCAGGGGGGAAAGCCCCCTCATGCACACAGCCAACCCACCCACACCCCACACATGCACCCACACCCCGACACCTCCAAACCCACACACACACACACACACACACACACACACCACTGTCCAACGCACTCCAGCCACACACCCCACAAATATACATTCCACACGTAAACCCACACCCTGACCCTCACCATACCCACCCCACATACATGCACCCACACACTCCACACCTCAACCACACCCCCCCACAATACCCCCATACCCTTCCCCATATACCCCTATGCCCCCACACTGCCTCTGCACCATACCCACACCCCACACCCCCCCAACCACACCCCCTGCACCCCTAGACACACAATATACAAGCAAACTGCCCCCCACCCCAAAAGGAGTACTTCCTGGGCAAGGGAGAGACTCCCAAATGCAAAGGTCAGCAGTCAGGACTTCTGGTTACAAGATGGTGACAAGGGGGTGAGGCACCTGCCAAGGGGCGGGGCTACCCTTGTGGCCCTCAGCACCTCACCAAAACTTGTTAAGCAGTCCTCCACCCAAAATAATTAGTTGCCCCTGGTGTAGAACCTTACTTGGCAATCGCCTGAATTAAATGTTTATTATAAAGGAACCTTAAAGCACAAACCCAATACATTTCTCATTCATCTCTAAGTGGTCACTTAAGACAGGTTTCACATGTGAACAGCTGCAAGTGATTGGAAACCAGTTCAAATATTTAAACACAACAGAAATTCAGTACACATAAACCACTTTTAAAATGGTCAGAATTGGTTTAAGATAAACCTGGATGAAGGCAGTATCAGACTCAACTGATTTAGATTAAATTGTTTTATTGAATTTCTGTCCCAGATCCCCTCAAGATTCAAGCTAATTCACAGTCCCCCAGCAGCCCAGGATGCTTTCTACCTCCTTCACAAAACCCCTTTTGCAGGGTGGGCAGGCTAGCCTTGGCCCAAGCTGTCTGCTCCAGCTGAGCAGGGAGGCATGCTCTAGTGCCCGCCCTGGCTACTGGCCTGGGCCACTGCAGGCATGTATGTGGCTGCATTTCTGGAAACAAAAATGAATGTCTGTTCACTTGCTTGTTGGTTGAATCTAGGCAGCTTAGATTAACTTGCGAAGATTGAACTGATTCAGCTTTGGGCTTTTTGACTTCCTGTACTTAGCTCAGCAGAACAGCACTGCAGAAACATTTCTGTTACCTTGTTTTCGACAATGAATTCCATATTCAGACAGATGTATGATTTTAGTTTGGGTTTTGAACAGGAAACAAGGCTCAAAATGGAAGTGAACAACAGGAAGCTTATTTTTAAGATGTTTATTATTTTTAAGTAAACAGCTTAAAAATAAATAATTGCCAGGGAATGCAAAAGTAGATAAGAAAGGGAAACAGGAATTTAGACTTGTTATACACATTATAACTCAAAGTTCCTGTTTCATGGAACAGAATGAGGGAGTTGGATTTGGCAGGAGAACAGAGGTAATTTATGGAAGATGCTGGCAGTTCCATCGCTGAAAGATCTTCCTATTTTGGGGCTTGTATTTGACCAAATGGAAGTCTCTTGAACTGTGCTGGATTTATATATACATTGAAGCCCAACAGGGCTAGTCACATTCTAACTAGAGAGTACCTATTATAATAGCATCTATTTCCAAATGCTGAACAGGCTAAGTACAGGATGGCTTATTAAGGTTCCTTTCTATCACCTAGTGATCCAGGTAAGGAGACAATGAATTTCTCATTCTTAAGTGTGCTGCCACAGCTACTAATACTTTTATGAATTCCAGTGTTAGGCTTCTCAAAGAAATGAAGGTGTGTACGACCAAGAGGGGGCTTTACCAGTTCTCAAAGCCTGCTTTCAAAAAAAGTCAAGCATACATAAACCTAAATGAACCCTACCACCAAAAATGGAAGGGGTTTGCTATTTCCTGTCACTTGCCATTCCCCCACCCAAACTTTTGATGTTTTTGTAATTTGGACCCAAAAGTCCAAGTTTCATTTAGGTTTACAGTTGTATGAAGTAAAAACTAAACACTTACAAATATTTTGTCATGGTTAAGACTAAAACATTTTTTATCTATGTGTCCTAGACAAACTACACAGATTTATCAACAAATACTAAATCAGAGTAGTTTAACACAGAGACTCTCTGAAGAATCCCATAATTAGGAGTTGAACTTATAGCCACAAAATAAATTCATACAAGGTTTCATTACAGATAACATCCTTTTATAATATTCTTGCGTTTTTTAAATCTACATAGAAACATTACCTTTCCCAATTTATTTTTAAGTCTTCTATCCTCCATTCTCTTCTTCAGATTTTCCATGTCATCTTTATTGCCATTAAGTAGAATCACATCATCTTCTTGAAAGGGAACACCACACTTCAATGACAAAGAGAAATGAACACAATATAACTCTGCAAGATCTTAATCACATTTTAGATACAGAAAAATTGCCCCCGTTGTCATTTACCTTTTTCTATTGCCCTGTATAAAGTTCTCTTTTTATTAGTCAGAAGCTGCAGCTTCTACAGCAGAAATGGAATTATACTGTGTTCATACACTGAAGTGCTTCAATCCCTGAGGATGACTAAGATGTGAAAATATAGAAAGCACCTCAGGTAGACTGCTTGTGTTGGCTCTTAGTACTATTTTATTTCTACGGCTGCCAGTGCAAGTAGCCATATATCTGTTAATTAGGTAAATCATGATAGTTCAATGCCATGACCATGAACATGAGGATTTCCTTGGCTAGGCTGAATTTCTAATGGAGGGATGAATCTCTGTGTTATCAAGAAATAAAAAAGGGGGGGTGGGGCTGAATGTTTTAAACAAATCACAGATCATCTTTTAACAGACAACCAAAAAAGGAAGAATGAACATAGTTTTACGAGATGAGCCATCACAGAGTCCGAGTCCTTTATGTAAGCAAACCATACCATAAGGAAGAAAGCTAAAAACAAGTGAATATCCTAGTTCCATAAATGCACTAAACACTGTCCATTTGAAGCCATTTGTAAGCCTACAGTAGAGTCACTGAACTAATTTAACCGAACCATGATTTAATTTACATTGATCCAACCTCCTTGTGCAGATGCACTTAATTGTGCTTAAGCCTCTCTGTTCAGCATCACAAGCTTAAACTGTGCAGTCGGCTGATGGCATATAAGGTGCACAAAACACATCTCAAAGTGAATTTTGTTTTGATGCTTTTGCTTGGTCAAAGCTTTGCTGCTGTATGCACAGTTTAGTTAGCTAGTTTCTGACCACAAGAAAAATCAGACCTTTCCAAAACTAAAAGGCAACGCCATAACACAAGAGCAGTTTATAAGAGGTGATACTCAACCTCTGGCCTGCACAGCCATGTCATCCAGCCCCCGGGGCTCCCCATGGACCTGGTAATTTGCCAGAGAACAACTGGCAACATTAATTGCCATTCCCCTGCTGCCAAATTGTGACCCTGTGCACTAGATCACTGGTCTGCAGCTCCATGCAGCACACAGGATCAGGCCAGCATATGGGATCCAGCCCACCAGCCAGCCCTCTGCTTCTCATCCAACACCTGAGGCTGGAAGGTTGAGCACCACTGACTTAAAAAGGCAGGAATCACTTCCCGATTCCTTTTCTTAAAACCAGAGTGGACATGTCAGAGACAGGTATGATGGATAATCTTCTTTTCAATTATGGTAAGAGGAAGATGTTTTTATTTTGAACTTAAACTCAAACAACAAATTATCTGAATAATTTGAAAACACTGAAAAGTAAAGAAAAAGTAAAATATGCCCAATATGCAAAATGAATCACCTTCCTATACAACATATTAGCAAATAATTCCCTACAGTTTGTGTAGGGAATAATCTTGTCCACAACCAACAGGCAAGCAAGTAGCAATGCTGGCAACTGCATATGCGCTGATGCATGTTAAACTAAAGCTGAACTAAAGGTTTTCAGCACTTTCATGGCTCAGTCAATGTCCCAATTGTACTTGCTTGCAGGGGTTACTTTGAATAGTCACATTTTCATTTAGCACAGAGATCCTCAAACAGGATGCCATGGTTGAGCAATACTAGGTGTGCATCCACACAATTCACAAGATAAATCCAGAAATTTCAAGTAAGAATCCAGTGTCAAAAGCATTGCTGACCTTTTGTGCTCTTCTCGAGTTTGTTGCAACAGAAAAAATTGCCATTATTTTTCCATAAACAAGAAGTGAAAGTTAACAGCTGGCATTTTCCCAGGGGTGCCTTAAGTGTATAAAGGTTGAGAACCACTGCTCTAGCAGCTTTCCAAAGAAGTCACCTACTGCTAGACATCTTATTTGCCAAAGACTGATTTAGGTGTTTAGATAAAGTTTACAGAGAATTTTTTAACCCAGGTTAGTAAAGTCTCCAGCCCAAAGAATGATAATGGAAACACTGACGACACAAGACCTAGAGTGGAAGAAATGTGCTCTCAGACCAATAACAGTAAGTTCTCTTAACAAGATAATGCCATTATTTTAATGAATGTTTTATGATCTCTAAGCTTCTATCACTTACCATAATCCTAATGTAATGGAAACTAAACCAGAAAGTAAAGTTGGCAGCATTCCTTTTTTCCATTACATACATCTGGGAAGTAATAGTCGACTTTCCCTCCTTTTTCAAGTGCCAATTAAGGAAAGACAGTTAGTTTCAAGGAAGAGAATAGAAAGCGTTCCCTAAATGCAAAACAAAATGGCTACTGAACCGCAGCAATAAATGTTTTGTATTGCAAGCCTGTTCTTACTTTTGCTTTAAGTCATTTATTAAGCTAATCATTTAAAATTATTTATACTTGCATACTGTCACTGCCAAAGGATGAACTTAAGTGTTTTGCTCTATTGCAGAAAACAGTTTCCCCCTATAGCATCTTCCCTCATCAAGACAGAATAAGTATTTGTGATCTCAATGGTGAACCATGAACTTGAGAACTATATTTACAAAAAGCTCACATATGTGAACCAAGCTGCACTCATTTATCCAACTGAACATAAAGGTTTTGATCTTGTGCAAACCTGTTCCACATAAAAAAAAAAAAAGGTATGGAAACTGCATATTTATTCCACTACCACTCTTATCAATAGGGTTTGTACAACATGTTTCGAGGGAGGGACCTCTCTAAGTTCGGTCCCAGAAGCTCTCTTGCCTTTTGCTTTAAAACAGTGTTAAGACCAAATACAACAGCCCTAACTGGAACTGATCTAGATTTCCACAATTAATGACTTTTTCTAAACAGGCCTAGATTACAATTTTCTTATAACAGAAAGCTAAAGAGAAACACAATCTCATTTTTTTTTATACAAATAATAACAATGTAAGTCTTGACAATCCCTCACAGTCAAGGGTGATTATCTTTCATGATCATCTTATCTGTGTGTTGAAAGATGGCTGATGAGGCTGATCCAGGATCAACGGACTCTGCTGCAGCTCGGACATGTGTTTCCGGGTGGGGTGGGTGGCGCTGGATTCTTCATTTGGTCTGCGGCATGCTGTTTCTGCCACTCCCGCTTTTCCATCTCCTGTTGCCGTCGTGAAGTTTCAAAGCATTGAGTTCCCTGCAACAGATTCTTGCTCCGTTGGGGGCAGTCCTGGGTGATAGTCTCCCGTGAGATGACATCAATGTTGCATTTTTTTAAGTTGGCCTTGAGGACATCCCTGAAGTGCTTTCTCTGTCCTCCTCTTAAGTGTAAGCCTTGGCTGAGCTGGGAAAATAAAACTTGCTTTGGGAGTCTGGAGTCAGACATCCAGATGACACAGTCAGCCCAACAAAGTTGATGTTGGATGATCATCGCTTCAATACTCACAGTGCTTGCTTGTAGGAGGATGCTAATGTTGGTGAATCTGTCCTCTCACTGGATTCAGAGGATCTTGTGCAGGCAGCATTGATAGTATTTCTCCAGCAACTTTAGATGTTTCCTGTATGTTGTCCATGTCTCAGCTCCATACAACAGGGTAGGGATCATGACTGTTTGATTAACCATGACCTTGGTTTTGGATCCAATGTCATGATTTTTGATCACCCATTTCTGCAGGTGTCCAAAGGCTACCCATGCACATTTGAGGCGATGCGGGATTTCTTTGTCAATGTCAGCTTTCCACAGGAGATGGTTTCTAGGGTATAGGAAATACTCAGTGTTCTCTAGTGTCTCACCATGGATCTGGATTACCGGAGCTGGGGACTGTTCATTAGGAGCCTATTGGTGGAGGATCTTAGTCTTCTGAATGTTAAGCATCAGTCACATTTTCTTGTCTGCCTCGGAAACAATATTGATGACTGCCGGAAGGTATGTTTCCAAGTGACCACATGCTACAGCATCATCAGCATACTGGAGCTCAATGATTGCTCAGAGAGTAGTTGTTCCTTAAGGAGAAGATCCTCCAAGCCCAAAGAGAGGTAATCCCAACACGGATCAAAAGGGGGCAAAAGGGTGCAAAAGCCCCCATGGCTCACCAAAAGCATCCAGGAACCTTTCCTAGCTAAAAAGGAGGTGTATACCCAGTGGAAGGGAGGGGTCATCACCAGGGAGGACTATACCTCAGTTGCTCGGGGCTGCAGGGGGGCGGATAGGAAGGCCAAGGACTAGCCACCCAGATGAAGGACAACAAGAAGTCCTTTTTTTAAATACATAGGGGGCAAAAAGAAGGTACCAGGTAATGTGGGGCCTCTGCAGGACACGCTAGGAAATCTGGTTGTCACACCAGACAGGAAAGCTAACCTATTTAACAATTTCTTTGCCTCCATTTTTCTGAGTAGGGACTGGCTCATCCCCCCGCACTGGGAACCCTGTAGGCCCCAGGGGAGGCGCACCCAGGCCTCGGGTCAGAGGGGAACTAGTCAGGGAACTTCTGGAGGGACTGGATGCATTTAAAATCAGCAGGTCCTGATGATCTCCGCCCCAGAGCGCTGAGGGAATTGGCTGAGGTCATTGCGGGACCCCTCGCACAGCTTTACGAGCACTCATGGTGCTCTGGCATTGTGCCAGAGGACTGGAAAAGGGCCAATGTGGTTCCCATTTTCAAAAAAGGGAGGAAGGAGGACCCAGGAAACTGTAGGCCAGTTAGTCTTACCTCGGTCCTGGGTAAGCTTTTGAGAGAATTATTCTAGCACATGTCCACAAGGGGCCAGCAGGGGAGATTATGCTTAGGGGCAACAAACACGGGTTCATTAGAGGCAGGTCCTGTCAGACCAACCTGGTGGCCTTCTACGACCAGGTCACCAAATCCTTGGATGCAGGCGTTGCGGTGGACATAGTCTTTCTGGACTTTAGGAAGGCCTTTGACACCGTCTCTCACCCCATTCTCACTAAAAAACTAGGGGACTATGGTATCGACACCTACACAGTCAGATGGGTCACTAATTGGCTGGAGGGCCGCACCCAGAAAGTGGTGGTAGACGGGTCATTTTTGACCGAGGGATGCGGGCAGTGGGGTCCTCCAAGGCTCAGTCCTCAGGCCCACTCTGTTCAACATCTCCATCAGCAACTTGGAAGAGGGGGTAAAAAGCATCCTTTTCAAATTCGCAGATGACAATAAGATGTGGGGAGAAGTACGCACACTTGAAGGGAGGAATAGGCTGCAATCGGACCTGGACAGGTTAC